>NC_090742.1:28752099-28757099 GCF_036898095.1 Palaemon carinicauda
CCTGCAGAACAAAGGCCACAGGCCTGTCCTTCCACTTGTGTCTGTTTATGTTCTTTCGGTGCCAGTCCACACCCGCAAACTTTCAAAATCTTCATTCAATCGTCTTCTCTTCCTTCCCCTGCTTCTTTTACAATCTCTAAAGACCCATTCTCTTATTCTTAATTTCCATCTATTGTCTGTCATTCTCATTATATTTCCTTTTTTTTTACATGTTGATAGAATATCCTCTACTTTAGTTTGCTCACGTATCCATGTTCTGTCTCTTATTGTTATTCTCATCATTATTGTCTCCATAGCTCTTTGAGTTGTAACTAGTTTATGTTCTAAGGCTTTAGTTAGGTTCCAAGTTTCTGATGAATGAGTTAATAATGGTGGGACCATCTCATTAAATACTTTTCTTTTTCGAGAAAGTGGCATTTTACTTTTCATAACCTCATTTTGTTTACCAAATGTTCTCCATCCCATGCTTACCCTTCTTTTAATTTCGGTTTCGTCTCCTTGGGAAACACTTACTGTTTGTCTTAAGTAAGTATGTTCATTAAAAAAATCTCTAAAGGTCAGTCTATAATTCTTATTGGTTGCCTCTCTGAATTTTTATCGAACATTATCATAGTTTTACTCACATTCCTTTTCAGTCCCACATTTATGCTTTCTCTATTCAAATCTATCATCTTTTCAAATTCCTCTCATGATTGACTGAACAGAAGTATGTTTTCTGCAAATCTTAATTTGCTAAGGTATTCCCCAATATTAATTCCTACATTTTCCCAATCTAAATTCTTAAAAACTTCGAGGCCTTCTGTGAATAATTAAGGAGAGAAGGGAGGGGTTCTCCCTATCTAACTCCTTTCTCAATCAGAATTTTCTCGCTATCTTTATCTAGTTTTAAGATTGCTGTATACTGTATGGATACCTTCAAGTGTTCTAACATAAGATTCTTCTATTCCTTGTTTTTGAAGAGCTTTCATTACTGTTGACGTTTTGACAGAGTCAAAAGCTTTTTCATAGTCTATAAATGCCATACATTTGGTTTGTCCTATTTTGTTGAATTTTCCATTAATTGGTTAATTACATGGATATGGTCAGTTGTTGAATAATCACCTCTAAACCCTACCTGCTCTATTGGTTGATTAAAGTCTTGCTGTCTTCCTATTAGTTCTAATATGACCTTATTAAGTATTCTGTATATTATGGAGAGTAACTTATTGGGGGTAATATTTCAGGTCTTTTGTGTCGCCCTTTTTGTGAATTAGTATGATGATAAAGTTTTTCAAAGCTCTAGGTATAGAGCATTCTTGCAGACATTTGGTGTAGAGTTCAGCGAATTTTACGACTATGAAATCTCTTCCATGTATTAATAAGTCAATGGTTATGCCATCTTCTGCTGCTTTGCCTCTTTTCATGCCCTTTAATGCCTTCTTTACGTCTCTTACTGTTAAGTTTGGTACCGGTTCTGGTGTTTCATTATTTCTATTGGTGAAGTTTTTCTTATATCAATATTGTATGGCATTGTATAGAAATCCTCAGCAGTTTTTATCACTTCATCTATATTGTGGATAATATTTCTGTTTAGATCTTTTATAGCAAACACATCCTAGTGTTCTTTTCATCAATTTGATGCTTCTTTTTTTTTTTAGTTTCCCCAAGTTTGGTCTGATTGTGTTTACGAACATCTAGAGTTTTTAATTTGTTTATTGTTTTGGATAGTTCTGCTGATTTTATTCGCCTGTCTTGGATTTTACCTTCAATTTGAATTTTTTCTTTATTTGATTTTTGGTCTTTCCTGATGGTTTCTTTGATCTTTAGGAACTTTGCTATCTATATCTTGTGCTGATCCCAATAAAAACATTTTAAAATTACTGTTTATTTCTTCTTTACATGCTTCCAATTCATCATGTACGTGGGAGTACCTATTTTGTATTGCTAAACTAAATTCTTCAATTTTTTTTCTTATTACATCGGTGTTTATTTTTTCTTAAAATTATTTTTTCTTTTTCGTTCCATAGATCTAAACAAATTTTACTTCTCACCATTCCATGATCGTTTGACTACTTTAACTTGCTTAACACTGTTACACTTTTCACTAAATCGACTTGTTCATTGAGAATAAAATTTATTTCATTTTTCGTTTCTCCGTGTCCATTTCCTATTTGTTTTTATAGAAGAAGGTGTTTATGATTTTAAGATTGTTTCTTTCAGAAAAATCTACAAACAGGTCTCTCTCCTACCTTGTGCCTACTCCAAATTTACCTACTGCTGATTCCCCTCTCGTCTTTTGACCTACTTTAGCATAATATCCCCTCAAAAAAATATAAATTGAGTCATGTTTTTATCCTAGATCTCACAGACCTTCATAAAAAGTTTCTGTTTCTCTCTCTAAGGGATGTTTTTGGTACATGTTTGATTTGTCTCCAGTTTATACTTCTTATTTAGTTTGATAATTAATCCTGGAATTCTATCACTTGTACTACAAATTACTTCTATGTTATATGCAAGATTTTTATTCATAAGAAAGCCCACTCGATTTTCGTTGTTCTTTTCATGTCCTGTGAAGCAAAATATATGGCCCTCTTTTAATTATATGTAAGATTCCCCAGTTCTTCTAATTTCACTCAATCCTGTTATATCCCAAGTTATTTCTCTCAACTCTTCTATTAATATAGCAAGATCTTCTTCCCTAGACAGGGTCCTGTCTTCGTGTGTTGCAAGGTTTAGTTTCAAAACGTGGCCTGTTCTAGTCCAGAAATTTTTAGCACTCCATGCAGCGGAATGTAGCTGCCCACCACCTTGGGCAGTTCTTTCACTGCTGCTGGGGATTGGGGCCCAAGACGTGGTTATGATATACATGTCTGGGTTTTGGCCAGAAATAGATTTCTATCTCATACTGGGATCGGACCCTAGCCCCTTCAAATGAAAGGCCAGGTCGCTTCCAACCATGCCACCAAAGAAGTCGGAACCTAACTGCTAACTACAATTCAGGATTTACCTGGTGAGACATCAGCCTCTTTATCAGTGAGTTTTCTCCGACTTCCCGGCCCACCAGGTGACACAAATGATAGCTTTTAATTCGAATTACCGTTAATGAGTCAATATGGATGAAAATCAATACAAAATCGTGCTCAAATAGAAATGAATTTCCATCTCATACTGGGATCGAACTTTAGCCCCTTTTAGAGCCTCTGGTAGATTGGTTGGAAGCGACCTGGCCTTTCATATGAAGGGGCTAGGGTTCGATCCTAGTATAAGGTAGAAATTCATATGTATATATATATATATATATATATATATATATATATATATATATATATATATATATATATATAAATATTTATATGTATATATATATATTTATTTATTTCCCAATATACTCAGCGGCACTTCCAAATGTATGACTATTCAGCTTCACCCTATCTCTCGGGTAGGAGGGAGAGGGAGTAGTTATACCCTGGTGAGAGGAGGCACCCCGATAGGTGCACTCGAAACCACAATTGCCGTGTTGTAGTTAGTGAAGGGGGAAGAGGTGGGAAGGGTTGGATCTGTGTGCGTGTGCGCGGATATCTATTTAGATATTTAGCAGTTATTTTTTGACGGGTCAATCACACTAATATATATATATATATATATATATATATATATATATATATATATATATATATATATATATGTATATATATAAATATATATATATATATATATATATATATATATATATATATAAATATGTATATATATATATATATATTTATATATATATATGTATATATATATATTTATATATATATATATATATATATATATATATATATATATATATATATATATATATATATATGTGTGTGTGTGTGTGTGTGTGTGTGCGTGTTTACCTGTGTGTATATTATCTATTTGTTTGCTCATTATATTACTTACAAATAAAGTATTTTGTCGTTACAGGAGAGTGGGACGCCTTGCTTAGCAATGTATTTGAAAACTCTCCCGAACCACCAACGTTTATTGAAGAGATGAGGAGGAAGATTCGGCAATGATTGAGTTTATTTTTTTTTCTCCTTTTTTAGTGTTCAGTTGATTCAAGAATTGATGCATAATGTTTTTAATTTTAATAACCTAAATTCAGAAATGTTTTTGAGGAAAGTTAGCAATATATACTAAATTAAAAAGGCATTGTCATTAATTTCAGAAATTAGTTTTTAATGATGGAAATATTTTTGAAATTCATTAAATCTCGAAGTGAAAGTGTTTTGATTTTATTTGACAATGGAGGCAAAAGTCTTTGGGTTTACCTAAGAAGATGCAAGATGCTCATGAAATTAAATTTCAAGAGTTCTCCAAATAGGATTAACAACTACGTAAGATTCGAGTCTAAATAACATTTGACACACATTTTTATTGTCAATTGTCGAACCAATCACAATTAAAGAGTATTTCATCCATTTTGATGATTGATATAACAATATGTAAGCATAATAAGATAAACAAAGAATAGACTTATCTTGATGAATCCCTCATTGGGATCTTTACAGTCAATTCCTCCAGGTGAAAGATGCCCGACCTGCAATACTCCTGTAACATTAATGAGACACCGTGGGCTGCTAATAGGCCAGCACTGGTACAAGGCCAGCATAATTTGACAACAATAGCACCTCATTTAATAATGAAGGTGGTTCTAATGTTATGCAGTGTGGAGTGATATTTTTACAATTTCCATACTGTCTTCTACATTTTTAAAAACTGTTCTTTACATCTATATTGACCACTCTCCTACTCTTATTTTTCTCAATGAATTGGGAATAAATGGTGAAAAAACTATCCCTTTTTTCATTGATCACTTTTTGTTGTTTGAAATAATACTACTATGTGGCGATATGAATCTATATAACAATGTTATGATTGTGATTTTTTTTTTTTTTTTTTTGCTTCTCAAGTTCCCAAATAAGATGTTCGAATACACAATTAGCGCAAAAAAAAAGAAAGAAAAAAAAAAACTTTACTGAAACGTTTAT
>NC_090742.1:28764599-28769599 GCF_036898095.1 Palaemon carinicauda
ACATGCCGCGTAACACCTGACTGACTGTAGTGTTACGCCCGTTAATTACTATTGCTTGATTAATGCGCGTTGAAAAGTAGTGCACAATAAATCCTCTTCTTGTACAACAATCTTTCATTTCTCGTGAAAATAAATGTAGTATTCATATTCAGCACTAAAAACTGTAATATTGATAAAGATTTGGTTAAGAATTAGTGGCGACCACCAAACAGAAAAGATCCCAATTTTTGACAAAGTTCTTCTGGACTATATTAGATTGAGATATAGGACCCATTCGATTAAAGGTTTTGTTTTCGTTGATGATTGTGTGAAGTTTTTGGTGCTATCTAGGTTTTAGTGGCTAAAATTAACGTTTTTCTTTCTGTGTCAGAACCATTCCTAGTACTATTCAAGTTCTCAGTTAATGTCTGGCTTCACGGCTTTGGTAACTTGGTTTTCGGTGCATTCTATTTAAGTTAATCGATTAAGAAACTTATGAATAATATTTGTAATAGATAAAAACCAATATGGACCTTTTAGAACTATTTGATTTAGGAAATGTTTGCATATGGAGGTATGATTCTCTCTCTCTCTCTCTCTCTCTCTCTCTCTCTCTCTCTCTCTCTCTCTCTCTCTCTCTCTCTCTCTCTCTCTCTCTATATATATATATATATATATATATATATATATATATATATATATATATATATATATATATATATATACACATATATATGTATATATATATATATATATATATATATATATATATATATATATATATATATATATATATATATATATATATATATATATATATATATAGGTAGTAGGTTGGCCAGGTCACCAGCCACCCTTTGAGATACTACCGCTAGAGAGTTATGGGGTCCTTTGACTGGCCAGACAGTACTATATTGGGTCCTTCACTCTGGTTACGGTTCACTTTCCCTTTGCCTACACATACACCGAATAGTCTGGCATATTCTTTACAGATTCTCCTCTGTCTTCATACACCTGACAACACTAAGATTACCAAACAATTCTTTTCACCAAAGAGGTTAATTATTGCACTGTAATTGTTCATTGGCTACTTTCCTCTTGGTAAGGGTAGAAGAGACTCTTTAGCTCTGGTAAGTAGCTCTTCTAGGAGAAGGACACTCCAAAATCAAACCATTGTTTTCTAATCTCGGGTAGTGCCATAGCCTCTGCACCATGGTCTTCGACTATTTTGGGCTAGAGTTCTCTTGCTTGAGGGTACAGTCGGACACTATTCTATCTAATTTCTCTTCTTTATGTTTTGTTGAAGTTTTAATAGTTTATATAGGAGATATTTATTCTAATATTCTTAAAATATCATTTTTTTCCTTGTTTCCTCTCCTCACTGGGCTATTTTCCCTGTTGGAACCCCTGGGCTTATAGCATTCTGCTTTTCCAACTAGGGTTGTAGCTTAGCAATTAATATTAATAATAATATATATATATATACAGTATATATATATATATATATATATATATATATATATATATATATATATATATATATATATATATATATATATATATATATATATATAGTCCCTCTTGATGGGGATACTTTATATATATTCCTTTTCTCAGTGGGGATACCTTAACGAGGTGGAAGGGTTTGCGCATCGTCATGATCATTGAGGGCCACCCATACTAGATTGCTTTGCTGTGAGCAATCCGACGAAGATCTCCCACTATCACCACACTGCATTGACCAGATTGGTAATGAAAAAATGGCAAAAACCGAGATATGGAAAAAACTACCTCGTCTGGTCCACAGTCTCTAGCGGGAGTGCTGCTCAATGTAGTGGCCAGTTACTGCAGGGGGTGCTATAAATCTCTGGACTAGAACAGACCCCTTTAGGAAACTAAACCTTGTCGTACACTGTCAGGACCCTGTCAGGCTGTCTAGGGAAGGTAGTGCTATGTTACTAGATGAGCTTAAAGATATAACTTGGGATATAATAGGACTGAGTGAAATTAGATGAACTGGGGAATCTTATAGAGAGTTACAAAAGCTATATTTTGCCTAAGAGGACGTGAAAGGAGCAAGGAAAGTGGAATAGGTTGTCTTATTAATAAAAAATTTTGTAGGTAACATAGAAAAATTTTGTAGTATTGGTGACAGAATTGCAGGGTTAATGGTCAAACTAAACAAGAATGATAAACTGAAGATCATTTAAGCCTATGTATCAACAACATTCTATACATAGGAAGAAATATAATAATTCTATGAACATCTGGAGATATTTATGAAAAAAATCTTAAGACTCAATAAAAAATTGTTTGGGGGATTTCAATGCTAATTTATGTCGAAAGAAAAGAGGAGAATCGGCAGTAGGTAATTTTGTAGTAAGCACAAGAAAGAAACTATCGTTAATTCATGGACACCTTTTCTTTTTATAAAAAGGAACATAGAAAATGGTCATGGGGAAACCCAAATGTCGAAACGAAAAATTAAATGGATTTTATTCTCAATTAAAAGCTTAATTTAGTCAAAGATGTAAGTGTTAAACATGTTAAAGTCAAGCGATCTTAGAATTCTTAGAAGCATTTTTTTCAGATCTGAGGAAAGACAGACTAAAGATAAATAAGATAGAGTAGTGTGCCCAGTAGTACCCCCAAGCCAGAGAACTCTACCCTAAGACAGTGGAAGACCATGGTACAGAGACTACGGCACTACCTAAGACTAGAGAGCAATGGTTCAGCAATACAAAATAAGTACTCGCAGCTACATGATGAAATTGAAGGAGGTGAAGAAGAAATGAATACTAACAAAATTTGTATTTGAATCAGCCAAAGAGATAGGTGGAAAAGTTTCTAAACATGATCAAGGAATGGGATCAGAAAAGACCATAAACCTTATGAAGAAAAGATTCAAAATGAGGGTAAAATCCAAGAGAGATGAATTAGAATTAGCAGAACTATCCAAAACAATGAATTAATTAAAAACCCAAGATATTCCTAAACACAATCAGATTAAATTTGAGGAAACACTAAAGAAGGGAAAAAACAGGAAATTTTTGGATGAAAATGGAAATATTAACAATAGAGATAGACTGATAAAATTTGCAGAGAACTTCTATACAGTGTTATACAACAGTGATATAAGATATAACTTTTTCATTAGAAATAATGAAACATCTGAGTCGGCACCAAAAGTAAAAAGTAAAGAAAGCATTAAAAGGCACGAAAAAAAGACAAAGCAGCAAGAGAAGGTGGCCTAACAATTGATTTGATAATAGAAGGAGGAGATTTCATAGTTTTAAAACTAGGTGAACTCAACACCAAATGTCTGCAGGAATGTTCTATACCTTCAGCTTTGAGAAACTTTATCCTTATACTAATTCACAAAACGGTAGACACAAAACACCTGAAAAAATTTCGGCCCAATAAGTTTAATCTCTGTAATATATAAAATATTTACAAAGATCATATTAGGCCGAATAGAAAGACAGCTAGACTTTAATCAATCAAGAGAGCAGGCATTCTTTAGAAGTGGGTATTCAAAAACTGACCATATTATTTTTATTATTATTATTATTATTATTATTATTATTATTATTATTATTATTATTATTATTATTATTATTATTATTATTATTATTATTATTAGCTAAGTTACAACCCTTTTGGAAAAGCAGAATGCTATGACCCATTATTATTATTAGCTAAGTTACAACCCTTTTGGAAAAGCAGAATGCTATGACCCCAAGGGTTCTAACAGGGAAAATAGCTCAGTGAGGAAAGGAAACAAGGAAATAAACTGCAAGAGAAGTAATGAACAATTAAAATAAAATATTTTAAGAACAGTAACAACATAAATAGAGATCTTGCATATATAAACTATAAAAACGTAAAAAAGAAAAAAAAACAGGAGTAAGAGAAGTAAGATAGAGTAGTGTGCCCGAGTGTACCCCCTAGTCAGAACACTCTACCCTAAGACAGTGGAAGACCATGGTACAGAGGCTACGGCACTATCCAATACTAGGGAACAATGGTTTGATTTTGAAGTGTCCTTCTCTTAGAAGAGCTGCTTATCATAGCTAAAGAGTCTCTTTTACCCTAATGAAAAGGAAAGTAGCCACTGAACAACAGTGCAGTAGTTAACCCCTTGAGCGAGGAAGAATTGTTTGGTAATCTCAGTGTTGTCATGTGTATGAGAACACTAAAATGAGATTAGACCAGACTATTTGGTGCATTTATAGGAAAATGAAAAATTAGCTAAAACCAGAGAGAAGGATCCACTGTAGTATTGTCTAGCCAGTTAAAAAACCGAATACCTCCATAGCAGTAGTATTTCAAAGGGTGGCTGGTGCCCTGACTAATCTACTGCCATGTAATTAACCAGCTAATAAAAAAAAAAAAAATTCAGCAGTGTATGACAAACCACCATGTATGGCATTTATAGACTATGAGAAAGTTTTTGATTCTGTTGAACTTCACCAGTAATGAAAGCCCTTCAATGACAAGGAATAGATGAATCTTATGTTAGAACACTTTTATATATATATATATATATATATATATATATATATATATATATATATATATATATATATATATATATATATATATATATATACAGAAAGTAAAGCAATCCTAAAATTACATAAAGATAGTGAAAAATTCCAATTGATAAAGGAGTTAGACAGGGAGACCCCATCTCTCCTAAATTATTCACATGTCGAGAAGATATTAGAAATTTAGATTGGAAAAATGTAGGAATTAATATTAAGGAAGGAATACCATAACAACTTAAGATTTTCAGATGACATGGTTGTGTTTATTGAATCATGGGCGGAACTACAAAAGATTATAAGAGATTTGAATAGAGAAAGCAGAAATGTAGGACTGAAAATTAATATGAGAAAATCTAAGAGAATGTTCAATGAAAATGCAGAGACATAACGAATAGGAGATATGGACGAGCCTCTACTGTAGAGATTGTTAATTAATATACTTACTTAAGACATACAGTAAATGTTTCCCTA
>NC_090742.1:28774599-28797099 GCF_036898095.1 Palaemon carinicauda
TAAAAGTGCTAGCCCCCAAAAATTCAATATGATGTCCATTTTTTCAAGATGGTTGCCAATAAATCCCCCCTTAGTGGTCTTACTCTGGTGTCAAAGTACATAAGATGAATTCAAAGAAATATTTTTTATTTATTGCCATTATAATACTGAATTACATGCAGAAAAACAGAATGATTGTATAATTAGCCAATCTGGCATGATGAAAATCCTATTTTTCACTGTGGATAATCTTGTGAAACCCTTACATTCCAATGCTTTTTGGGGAAATGTCCCATATCTTTCTTAAGCTCCAAGACTCCAAGAGTTGTTTCTTGCTGACTGATCTATCCATAAAGTAGTCGCAAATTAATTGGTCACATGATTTTCCAGCATGCTCATAGGCCTCTCAGAGAAGAACAAGCGAGCCAAAATGGTGCTAATGCTCAACAGTGGAAAATAACTAGGTCAAATCTATGACATCGACAAAAATATCCATTGCTGAGATCTATCTTTCATCCCTGAACTGCTATTCCCCCTCCCCCAGCACCCAATTTCATAGTTTTAGATAGACAATGCCCCCTGCCATAAGAATGTTTTGTCAGCTCTGATTTATGAATGGATATGTACCACTGTCCAAAATGAAGTTTGGTAGACTATTCGAATTTACATTACTTTACCATCACCAGCATGGCTTGGCCCAAAGTTCAGTGACTGATCTTAGCTTAAAAATCTCACAAGGGTAACTGCACAGTGGAGTACACCTTATTCTAGCCTTCAAGCACTTGCATTGTCCACCACCAAACTTGATCTTGCATCCACACTTCGTCAGTTCACGATAGCATTTAGAAATAGGTTCTAATGCAGTCCAGAACCCTTTCCATTTGTAACCATCTCTGACCCATCCCCGCTTGGAAGGCATGGGAGTTCTTGCTGACGTATGATAGACTGCCCCCAAATATGACCTGCTTTGAAGGCAGTACGTTTGGCATGTTTTTTGAGAATACCTCTTGCGTTGGTGAGATTAACTCGTATGGCCTCTGTTTTCTGGTGAAAAGGTCTAACCTAGCATCATCTACTCCAGTGGCTGCACTTGACTGGTCATACATGGGAACGACGAATCTTTCTAAAACTCGTAGCTCTGACTCCTCAACTTCAGATGGCCAATCACTGAGTTTTGTAAACGTAACAGAGGCTTCATTGCATACATATCATGTCAGCCATGCTGTCTTTTTACCTTTGCCTTTGAATCCATTGAGTGTGCCGTGCCTTGCCAAACACGACCCAGATTTTCTACATGCCAATTGTAGTCAGAGACGCCATAAGACTGACGGCTATGACCACAATGTCTGTGTCATTGTCTTCAATCAGGAGAGACCTAAATCCATCCCTTGCTGCATGCCAGGCATGTATAAACATTCTCGTATCTGCCTCTTCATGTGAACAAGGGGCCAATTCCTCCAGGTTAGAATCTGGTTGGCTGGAACTTGTCAGAACGTTTTCTTCCTCTGTTACTATGACTTGATTTGTTGTAGTTATTTTACTGACTTCATTGAGAAGAAAATTGAACAGCTCTGTTTTGTTATCACCGTCCTTGAGAAGGCTTTTCCAATTGAGTCGTGTTTTGATCCTTGCTAAAACGCTCCTCCTGATAGCCTTTCCACGGTTTGATCGTGCTTCAGACTTCAGACTAGATTGATGGTAGACATAAAAAATTATATCGGTCCTCTTGTAATTAATACTGTAGTATTCCACCTTTTGTAGAATGTTCTTGGCGTATTCATCAAATGTCTTCGGTGTTTTGGGTATGACTGTATTCATCAGGCAAGAACCATCCATAATGAGTGCGTCAGTTTCTGGCTTTTTTTCTGGAAGCTCTACCTTGCTTTGCAGACTTTAACGATATCTGACTTACTAGTGACGTAGTTTGCCCTGTTTGCTGAGTGATGAATGAAAAGACTGGTTCTCATGTTTGAAAAACTTGGCTAAATCAGACCCTCTGGACTGACAGGATATGAAAAGGCAGGAGAAAAGTTTACAATCATCTCTTAGTAACTGTGGCTCTAACTTATCTTTTGGATCTTTCCTGGTTTGGAAAAAATCCTTGTATTTCCGTTTGATTGGCTGATAGAAATGCCATCCCGGTAATATGAGTCCATTTTAGCATTGTGGTCTATTCTACCAAGTGTATATGGCATTTGAGGTTTCTATCGCCTTATGGAAAGCATTGAATATCTCCAGATGTAAATTACATTAAATATCATTATGAGAATATTTTTGGTCGGTTAGCACTTTCAACTGAAAACATGACCTACACAGAATATTATTGCCAAATTTCAGGGTCATATGACAATATGCACTGTAGCTTTTTAACAAAGCCACAAAATGGGTACGCATCTGGTGGCCATCTTGAAAAATGGCCGCCATATTGAATTTTTGGGAGGGCAAGCACTTTTAACTAGTATTATGACCTACACAGAATATTATGATCAAGTTTCATGTTTATATAACAATTTCATCTGTGTTTTCTTAACAAAAAACATGAAACGAGGATGTGTCTGGTGGCCATCTTGAAAAAGGGCTACCTTATTGAGTTTTTTATATATTTTCGTGGCTAGCATTTTCTTTTTTTTTCTGAAAAAGTGACCTATAAGCAACAATCATGCCAAATATCATGCTTATATCACAGAGTGCACGTTGGTTTGCTTAACCTGCTTTACTAGTACAACCTCTCTAAACATTTCTTCATAGTGCAACTGTGGGCCTTCTCGGACCTATTGCCATATGATCCAAATACAAGTTTTTCAGTTCTTGCTTTAATAAATAAATATATAAGACTTTATTACAAGTTTTAACCCATAGTGAGATACACCGGACTGAATTTTCAGTTTTGCTATTTTCATCAAGTTCTAAGTCCAGTGGTTAGAAACAATACCACCACAAATAAATAACGTAGAAAACTAAAGAAATCTGGAAGAACGCAAATGAGACATTAATGTACCAACTCCCAGTTCATGTTGATCTGGTTTAATGTGATGGAATAAAGCTGTAATGTCAATATGTAACCATTTGACAAGATTTTGGTTATGATTTCTAAGACTTCATTTTGTCCATCATTATTCTTTCAATTTCGAGCTAAATGTGAAATTTTTATACTGGATAAAATCTAGTGTTTGACTCTGTAAGAGCTAAAAACTGAACAATCTGTGTGTTCCGCAAGGAAGATCGTCGACTTATAGTATGGGCAAAGCAGTAGAAGATGTTTGATTTAGGGATGACATAAGCTGCATTAAAATTAAAGATTCCAGAACAGAGAGAGAATATCTTTAGTTGTTTGTGCAACAATATCAAAATTATCTTGAGAAAATTAAATTTTGCATTTCTTACTATGAATTCGCATTATAGAAAACTTATTCATTTTCAAGGGACATAATGGACAGTGACTGACTCCCTGATGTGAATCAATTATCACATTGAATAATAGAGAAGATTTTACACTGCAATCAATCAACTGGCAGGTATATATATACCTTACTCTATTTTAATAGAGTCTTGATAATTTTATATGAGACACTAGAACAGTGCCATGCCCGAGCAGGAAATCTTTGTTGATGAGGAAAGTATTGTAGCCATAAGACCTTTTCAATTACCAGTTAACCATTGAAGTTTAACAATCAAACGTTCTCTGGCTTTTTATACCCGAGGATCTATGACAAGAATGTGACTAGTTGAAGTTTTTTAAGAAACTGAAAAGTCTCTATGGGTCATCTGGGAACCTGGTGTGGCCCAACATCCTAGGAAGTATGTCTGCAATAGTTGAAAATGGCTATTTAGGTATCATGTGTTTTTAACCTCCATTTGCTATGACCATTCATTTTTTTTTCTACTTCTGAAGAACAATGAAAGGATTTTTCTTAAAATCTTTTCAAATACTGTTTAAAGTAATCCAAATGCAATGTCTTTACATCTTGAGTTTGTTTGTGTGGTATTCTAGCTATAAAACTTTTGCGGGATCCAAAAATTGTATAAAACTCGCTTCTGGGTCCAAAAATAGCGCCATTCCTTTCCGTTTTATGTTACAGTAGGCAATACTATAAAAAGTACCATAGATCAAGAATGAATGGAATATTATAAGACTTACTTTATGCTGGTGTTTCTCAATGAAATTAGGTGTACAGTTAGGCACAGAAATTCCTGGTATACGTCGTTCTACGAAAGTCCACCCTGTCACACCTTTACTGCAAGGTAACCAAACAGATATAACAGTGAAGGGAGAGTTGTTAGAGGAGATGGGTGGGGCTACTCACAGGAACTCTCTGTGCAGTAAAGGTGTGACAGGGTGCATTTCCTCAGAGCAAGGTATGCCAGGAATTCTAGTGTCCAATTGGGCATTGTCATAAATTATTGCTGTGATATGAGTGAAAAAATTCTGCCAAGTAGGCCCCTGTGACTGCTGGGTCATGAAAATAAGGCCTAGTATTCCTGAGTGTTGAGTAGTCAATTAAAAGGAGTGGGGACGAGGGGACTGGAAATCCCTTCTCCTGCATAGTTAGTTCCTGTGAGATATCAAAGAAGAGGAGTTGGAGGGAGGGTGACTGCTCCCTAGTTCTGCGGTCTTAGAATATGCGTAGATGTAGTACGGTAGAGAGTAAAAGATGTGATTGGAATTATGTTTTGGAATAGAAGGATCGATGTATTGGCCTTGTATGAGACAATGATAATAGGGAAGGGTGAAGTGAAGTCTGGTGAAGTGACAGGTAAAGTGTCTTGGATTGAAACTTTAAAAGTAAGAGGCGTTGTGGCTTTATTGCTAAATGACTAGATTGGACAGCAACGAAAGTAGTGGATTGATTGATTGATTTAAAGTTTTCAGGCTTACGAAAGTAGTGGAATGGAAGGAGGTATCACTTAGGTTAATGTGGGTAAGGGTTTTGTTGTCTAGAGAATGTTGAGCCTTTGTTAGTGCATTTGTGCCAGATTGCGAGAAAAGTGAAAAAGAGAGGAATGAATTGTGTATAGTGAATTTACTAGGTGTGTAGATGGACTGGGTAGAAATAATTATGTAGTTATGATGGGGGACTTAAATGCCAGAGGTAGAAGGTGCCATTGGAAAGTATGGCCTACCAGTTAAAAATGTGAGGGGTGAAAGATTGGTAGATATTTGTGGTGAACAAGAGGTGGTGATAAGTTCAAGTTTTTTTTTTTTTTTAAAGAAAGATAAGTGCAAGTATACATGGGTAAGACTGGCAAATGGAAGAGTGGTACAAAGGGCATTAATGGATTATATGTTGATAACAAGAAGGTTATTTGGAAGATTGAAAGATGGGTACATGTTTAGGGGTGTGGCTAACGGTGTGTCTGATAATTTTTGGTTGGGGTTGAAGGAAAATTAGTTGTAGCCAAACAGTAGAGAAATAGAGTGGGGATATGTAAAAGGAAGGTAGTGAAGGTTGAAGAGTTTGAAAAACCAGAGGTAAAATGTGAACATCAAGAAAGTTTTAAAGTGGCCTATGACAGAGTGAAAGTGAGAGAGACTGGTGATCTAGGGGAGGAGTATAAGTTAGTAAAAGAGAATTTTCTTGGGATTACAAGTGATGTATGGCAAAAGGATTGATGGAGACAGCATGAGGAAGGGTAGTGAATGGTAGAATGAAGGAGTGAAGATGAAAATGGAAGAGAAGAAGAGGGTATGTGAAGAATGGCTGCAGAGTAATAGTGTAGATAACTATGAAAGATATAGTGAGCAAAATGTGGAAGTAAAACGTTAGGTAGCTGAGGCAAAGAGGTCAGCTGACTGGAGGTGGGGTCAAGGATTGGGTTGTTTGTATGAAGAAAATAAGGAAAGGTTTTGGAAAGAAGTGAAGAGAGTAAGGAAGGGTGGAGCGATAAATGAAGAGACAGTGAAAGAGGAAAATGGAAGGTTGTTGAAAGAAACGGAGGCAAGGACATGGTGAGCTGAATATTTTGAAAGGTTTCTGAATGTTGAGGATAACAGGGAGGCAAATATAATAGCTGTTGCATGTATTAAGGTGCCAGTGATGGGAGATGATAATGGGAGTGATTACAAGAGAGGAGGCGAAGAGAACACTAGATGAAATGAGAGCAGGAAAAGCACCTGTTATGGATGGTGTGAGAGCTAAGATGTTGAAGGAAGGGGATGTGACTGTACTTGAATGGTTGGGGATAGTGTTTGATATCTGTTTTATGTTGTCAATGGTACCAGTGGACTGGGTGTGTGCGTGAGATGTGCATGAGTGTTGTAATTCAAGTGGTATTAGTTTGTTGAGTGTGGTTGGAAAAGTATAGTGCTAATTAATAGGATTAAGCCTATTACAGAGGATACAAGTTTAGAAGTGTAGGGTGGATTTAGATGAGGTAGGGGATGTATGGATCAGATTTTTTTCTTTTTACAGTTGGGCAGATATGAGAAATATTTAGCAAAACATAAGAAGATCTATGTTGCATTTAGGGATCTGGAGAAAGCTTATGATAGAGTTGATAGGGAAGCGATGCGGAATGTGATGAGGTTATATGGAATTGGTGGAATGTTGTTGCAAGCGGTGAAGAGTTTATACATAGGGAGTAAAGCTTGTGTTAAGATAGAAAATGAAGTGCGTGAGTGGTTTCCAGTGAGATTGTAGCTGAGACAGGTGTGCTATGTCACCATGGTTGTTCAATTTATTTGTTGGAGTTGTGAGAGAGGCGAATGCTTGAGCGCTTGGTTGAGGATTGAAACTGATAGATGAGAGTGATCATAAGTGCAAGGTGAATCAGTTGTTTATGGATGATACTGTATTAATTGCAGACTTGGAGGAGAAGTTGAGCCGATTAGTGACAGTTTGGGAGGGTGTGTGAGAGAAGGAAGTTGAGAGTTGATGTGGGTAAGTATATGAGATGCACGAGAAGGAAAGGTGGTGCAAGGTTGAATGTCATGTTGAATGAAGAGTTACTTGAGGAAGTAGATCAATTCAAGTACTTGGGGTCTGTTGTTGCTGCAAATGGTTGAGTGGAAGCAGATGTACGTCAGAGAGTGAGTGAAGGATGTAAAGTGTTGAGGTCATTGAAAGGAGTGGTAAAGAATAGAGGATTAGGATTGAATGTAACGAAAGTTCTGTTTAAGGAAGTGATTGTACCAACTGTGATGTATGGATTGGAGTTGTGGGGAATGAAAGTGACAGAAACAGAAATTAAATGTGTTCGAGATAAAATGTCCGAGGAGTATGGATGGTGTATCTCGATTAGATAGGGTTAGGAACAAAGTAGTGAGGATGAGAACGAGTGGTTTGGCCATATAGAGATAATGGAGAAGGTGATGAATGCAAGAGTTGATGGGAGAAGTACAAAAGAAAGGTGAAGGTTTGGGTGGATTGATGGAATGAAGAAAGCTCTAAGTGATAGGAAGATAGATGTGAGAGAGGTAAGAGAGCGTGCTAGAAATAGGAATGAATGGCGAGTGTTTGTGACGCAGTTTCGATAGGTCCTGCTACTTCCTCTGGTTACCCTGGTGACTGCTGAAGTAGCGGTAGTAGGGGATTCAGCATTTGAAGCTTAATTTGTGGTGGATAATGGGGGAGGGAGGCTGTGGCACCCTAGTAGTACCAATTAAACTAGGCTGAGTCCCTCGGCAGGCTCGGAGGAGGGAAGACAAGACAAGTAACTTTTTGTTATTTTTTTTCATGTTGGCTACACCCCAAAATTTGGAGAAGTGCCTTGGTATATATATACATATACATATATATATATATATATATATATATATATATATATATATATATATATATATATATATATATGAGGTAAATATTATGAAATATACTGTAGGTCAACGGATCAAACTATTGACCATCACTAATTCGCAGTGGCCAACGTGGTGATGAAAGTGGCCCAACCCCAGATATTACTATGGACATGTCTAAGGTCTCTGTCTGCAGTGGACTAGAAACGGCTGCATTTGGCTTTGTTGTATTTGTTTATTATATATACGTGTGTGTATTATATACTACCGCTAGAGTGTTATTGGGACCATTGACTTGCTAGACAGTACTACATTGGATCCTCCTCTCTGGTTACGGTTCCTTTTCCCTTTGCCTGACAACACTGAGATTACCAAACAATTCTTCTTCGATCAAGGTGTTAACTCTTGTACTATAATTGTTCGGTGGCTATTTTCCTCTTGGTAAGGGTACAAGAGAGACTTTAGCTATGGTAAGCAGCTCTTCTAGGAGAAGAACACTCTAAAATCCAACCATTGTTCTTTAGTCTTGGGTTGTGTCATAGCCTCTGTACCATGGTCTTCCACTGTCTTTGGTTAGAGTTCTCTTGCTTGAGGGTACGCTTGACACACTATTCTATCCTATTTCTCTTCCTCTTGTTTTTTTTAGTTTTTATAGTTTATATATGAAATATCTATTTATTGTTGTTACAGTTCTTGAAATATTTTACTTTAATTGTTAACTACTTCTCTTGTAGTTTGTTTATTCTTGTCTTTTCCTCATTTTCAAACTAGGGTAGTAGCTTGGCTAGTAATATATATATATATATATATATATATATATATATATATATATATATATATATATATATATATATATATATATTTATATGTATATGTATATTATATATTTATTATATATATAGATATATATACAATATATATATATATATATATATATATATATATATATATATATATATATATATATATATATATATATATATATATATATATATATATATATATAGCCAGGCCTTTTCCATCATGAGGCTCAATACTAAACAGTATTCTAGAAGTTTTATTCCAGCTGTTACCAAGTTGTGGAATGATCTTCCTAACCGGGTAGTTGAATCAGTAGAACTTCAAAAGTTCAAAGTTGGAGCAAATGTTTTTATGTTGACCAGGCTGACATGAGTCTTTTTATAGTTTGATGTTGTTAATAATTTGTATAGGACATATCTGTTTTGACGCTGTTACTGTTTTTAGAATGATATATTGTTAATTTATTCTCATCATTTATTTATTTCCTTATTTCCTTTCCTCACTGGGCTATTTTTCCCTGTTGTAGCCCTTGGGCTTATAGCATCTTGTTTTTCCATCTAGGGTTGTAGCTTGGCTAGTAATAGTAATATTATATATATATATATATATATATATATATATATATATATATATATATATATATATATATATATATATATATATATTAGACATATAGATATATATACAATATATATATATATATATATATATATATATATATATATATATATATATATATATATATTAGACATATAGATATATATATATATATACAATATATATATACATATATATAAAATATATATATATATATATATATATATATATATATATATATATATATATATATATATATATATATACATATTCATGAATATATAAGATAGTTCTCTCGCCTTTTCATTTGACAGATGGTCTTTGCATACTTAAAATATGAAGCCCCAAATGATCCACTCATATTGAAATCACAATACTTTAGTAATAACCTCCATCAAGAAGGAATTATATATGATTTGTGCACTTTCAAAACTTTTCCTGAAAATTCCTTCCTCTCAGATATACTGTAATACTTTATAGTAGTAGACTGAAGTATTTTTGTGTTCGGAAATATCTTAACGCAGAAATAAGTGTAGTTGATAGAGCAAGATTTTTTATTAACTTTACATTTTTGAATACTTTGAAATAAATAGCCCTTATACAAAACTTTTTTGCGACCTTCAGAATAAACAATGGATCGTGTTAGCGTGTTTGAATTTAACGATTGCAAACTTTATCAGAGTGACTTAGTAGTCTTGAGATTTCATGAATCATGCTATTTTAATTCACGCTTACTTGGGTATTTTATATTTGGGAGTATTCAATGAAGTTTTGTACCTCAAAGAACACATATACATTTTCTTTGTATTTTAAACAGCTTTCTTGTCTTTTTACAGAATTAGTTCGGTATGAAGTTCAACCAGGAGTTACCCAATATTATTACGTCCTTCATAATATTTTCCTTTTGGTAAGTAAATGTCTATATTTTTAAAAAATACATGTCTCACCTGTAATATAGAAATTCCTGGGAATATCTCTGCTTTTTAAACCCCCTTTATAAAATATTTGTCTCTAACTAAATGTTATACAATCCAATCCAAAATATATACTGTACTTATAACTTTTCCCTCAGGATGCCCAGAGTAAGAGGCCTCGAACTGCGACCTCCTGATTATGACAGACACTTAGCGCCTAGGAATGAAGGTAATTTTATAAAGTGATTGTAAGTGGTTTGTTGGTGTAAATTTCCATTGAAATGTTTTTTTTTTTTTTTTTTTAATGATATTAAGATGATCATTAAACTGATTTGATAACACTAACTTACACTGCATATTCCTACATATGAAAATAAAAGAAAGAGAGTAATGTAATATAATCTATTATGCATAATGATGTCACAATTTATTACCGTATTGATTAATGAGGCAGAATAATGTATTTTAATTGATTTGATGATGCAAATTGCCATGATGAATTATTAGAATAATAACAAAAGAATCAGAACAATGCAATTTATTTGGTATTACAGATTACAGTCATAATTACTCTTATAATCAATATCTTCAATAAGTTGCGTTGCGAAATAATTCATATTAACGAAATTTGAAATACCCTGTATTGTCAATGCAAAAAGGAACTTACTTTTGTCCATACACACATACATATAAATACCTTCAAAACAGGTAATCATCATCATAATAATAATAATAGATGCCAAGAATGTCCTGGATCCTCGTGAGACCTAAATTTGATCACATCATCATATAAAAGAAAGAGTTAATCAATTGATAACGAAAAAATAAAATTCAAGTTAAATGTCCATAACTTGTGAATAATTCTAACTTTTATAAACTTCAAGAAGTAAAAAGCGCGAAGAATTCAACATAACTCTTTCGTGAACAACTTAATGGATTTAGATGGATTTGCATATTTTGTGAGTTTTTTACCTTTGTGTTGCACACGATATTGCTTAAGATGTTCAATATGAAGTTTGCAGATACTATCAAAGATTTATTCGTGCCATGGAGTAATAAGGGTGAGGTTTGGACCTTTTGTATTATTTAAAGGCATGTCTTACCAGTGCCTTGGTGCTTTGTCTTGAAAAAAACGAATAACAAATGTAAAAATTAAAGCATATATGGATATATGGATATATGGATATATATATATATATATATATATATATATATATATATATATATATATATATATATATATATATATATATATATGCATATATATTCATGTGTATATATGTATATATATATATATATATATATATATATATATATATATATATATATATATATATATATCTATGTATATATGTATATATATATTCATATATATACATACATATAAATATATATATATATATATATATATATATATATATATATATATATATATATGTATGTATGTATGTATGTATATGTGTATATATAGAAGTAACACACACACCTATGTATTCAATTTTATATATGTATATATATATATATATATATATATATATATATTCATGTATGTTATATATATATATATATATATATATATATATATATATATATATATATATAATGTGTATATATTATATTCATGTATGTTATATGTATATATATATGTATATATATATATATATATATATATAATATATATATATATATATATATATATATATATATATATATATATATATATATATATATATATATATATATATGCACACCTATACATATATATACATAAATATCTATATTTATGTATGTATATATACATACATACTGTATATACATTTATATATATATATATATATATATATATATATATATATATATATATATATATATATATATATATATATAATGTGTGCGTGTTTCTGATGAATATCAAGACAATATCGTTCTTAACATTTGGATCGAACCCTAGTTTCTGCAAGTATTAGATACCTTGCCTTCCATATGAAGAGATTAGGGATCCATCCATACTTAAGGTAAAAATGTATATATAAATTATATACAAATATTAGGCCACAAACAATATAGCTTTTCATACCATATTTACTCTGCCTTTGGATCACAGACCAAGGGAAAATTCTTTTTATGATATTATTATTATTATTATTATTATTATTATTATTATTATTATTATTATTATTATTATTATTATTATTATTAGTTAAATTACATTCCTTGTTGGATAAGTAGGATACTATAAACCCATGGGCTCTAACAGGGAACAATAGCAAAGTGAGGAAAGAAAATAGATAAACTATATGAGAAGTACCAAATAATGAATATTAACTACCTTAAGATCATTAACAACGTTGAAATAGATCTGTTATATATAAACTATGAAGGGAGACGTATGTTGAACTTCGGAAGTTCAACTAATTCAATCGTCTGATTAGAAGATCATTCCACAATCTGGTCATATCTGAAATAAAACTTCCAGAATAATGTGTAGTATTATGTTTTATGGTTGAGAAGGCAGGACTGTTAGAATTAAATGCATACTAGTATTACGTACAGGATTGTACAGTATGGGAAGATCTGAATGCGTAAGGTGATCCGAATTATGAAGAAGAAAAATTATGCGACATACACACGGAACTAACGGAACAACAGTGCCAGAGATTAATATCTAGATTAGGAATGAGAAATTTAATAGATCGCAAGTTTTTTTTCCAATAAAGTAAGATGAGAGTCAGCGGCTGAAAACAAACAGGAGAAAAATACTCGAAAAAAAAGGCAGAATGAAAGAATTAAACAATTTCTTGATCACTAAAAATCTTAAAATACTCTTGATAGGCCAATGTTGGGTAATTGAAGAAGAAACAGACCCAACGTGTTTTTCAAAAGTAAATTTGCAATCAAGAATCACACCTAAAATTTTAAAGGTGTCGTATACAGTTAAAAAAAAAAAAAAAAAAAACATTATCAATGCAAAGATCTGGATTTTGAGGAGCCACTGTCCTCAACCTATTCACAATCATACTTTGAGTTTGTAGGATTGAACTTCATGCCACATAATTGGCACCATGCACTAAGTTTCTCTAGATCTCTCGTAAGAGATTAAAAAAATCCCAGATCTACATTCAGGAGATGGAATTAAAGCAAATAGAGTATCATCATCTGCATATGTAATGAGCTTGTTTTCTATGCCAAACCACATACTGTATGTGTATGAAGTATAATATGAAAAGCAATGGGCCAAGAACACTAACTTCAAAATTGGAGCCCCGATTGTAGCTCCAAACACCAAACTTTATTTCTAATTAGAGCCCTTAACTTTGTTCCAAAATGGAGCCCCGACTTTATTTCAAATGCAGCCCCAAACTTTCATCCAAAATGGAACACCGAACTTTTTTTTCTAATTACAGCCGTTAACTTTTTTCCTAATATGAATCCTGACATTTCTTCCAAATTGTAGCCCTAAACTTTCATCCAAAATGGAACACCGAATTTTTTTTTCTGATTAAAAGTCCTAAACTTTTTTCCAAAAGGAATCCCAACTGACCTTTCTTTTAAATTTGAGCCCCAAACCTTTATCCAAAATGGAACACCGAACTTTCTTTCTAATCAGAGCCCTTAACTTTCTTCCAAAATGGAACCACGACTTTTCTTTCAAATTATAGCTCCAAACTTTCATCCAAAAAGGAACACCGAACTCTCTCTCTAATTAGATCCCTTAATTACTTTTCTTAATTGTAACCCCGACCTTTTATTCGAATTGGAGCCCCAAACTTTCATCAAAATGAAACGCCGAACTTTTTTTTTCTAATAAGTCTTAAACTTTCTTCCAAAAAGGAACCCTGACCTTTGTTTCAAATTGGACCCCAAAAGTTTTATTCAAAATGGAACATCGAACTTTCTTTCAAATTAGAGCCCTTAACTTTTTTTCCAAAATGGAACTCCGACCTTTCTTTCAAATTGTGGCCCTTAACTTTCTTCCAAAATGGAACCCCGACCTTTCTTTCAAATTGTAGCCCTTAACTTTCTTCCAAAATGGAACCCCGACCTTTCTTTCAAATTGTAGCCCTTAACTTTCTTCCAAAATGGAACCCCGACCTTTCTTTCAAATTGTAGCCCTTAACTTTCTTCCAAAATGGAACCCCGACCTTTCTTTCAAATTGTAGCCCTTAACTTTCTTCCAAAATGGAACCCCGACCTTTCTTTCAAATTGTAGCCGCAAACGTTCATACAAAATGGAACACCGAACTTTCTCTCTAATTAGAGCCCTTCACTTTTGTCTTCATTGGAACCCCGACCTTTCTTCAATATTGTAGCCTCAAACTTTCATCCAAAATGGCTCGCCAAACTATTTTTGTTCTTTCAAATTTGAGCCCCAAAATTTCTTCCAAAATAGAACCCTGAACTTTCTTCCAACATAGAAGCCCAAACTTTCTTTCAAATTAAAGCCCCAAACTTTCTTTCTAAATAGAACCCCAACCTTTCATTCAAATTGGAGCCCAAAACTTCCTAAATGGAATCCCAAGCTTTCTTCAAATTTCTCCCAAACTCTTTTTCAAAATGGAACCCTGAATTTTTTTTTTTAATTGGAAAACCAGATTTCCTTTCAAAATTGGAACCCTGAACTTTTTTCCAAATTGGAATTTCACACTTAGTTCCAAAATAGAACCTTGAAATTTGTTTCCAAATGGACCCCTTTCTTCCAAAATGGAATCACAAACTTTCTCTCTAATTGAAGCTCTTAACTTTCTTTGAAAAGGGAACCACAACATTCCTTCCAAATTGGAACCCCAAACTTTCATCTAAAATGGAACACTGATATTTTTTTAAGACTTAAGAGCCCCAAACTTTTCTTCCAAAATGGAATACGATCTTTTTTTCAAATTGTAGGCCCAAACTTTCATCCTAGATGGAACACCGAACTTTCTTTTTAATTAACGTCCTTAACTTTTTTCTAAATTGGAACTCAGACCTTTCTTCTAAATTGTAAACCTCAACTTTCCTCCAGAATGGAACACCAAACTTTTTATTTTTTCATTTTTTTATTTTATCTTTTATTTCTTTTAATTAGAGTACTTAACTTTCTTCAAAAATGGATCCCCGACCTTTCATTCAAATTGGAGCCACAAATTTTCATCTAAAAGGGAACTCCAAACTTTCTTTCCAATTAGAGCTCATAGCTTTTTCCAAAATGGAACACGACCTCTCTTAAAATTTGAGCCCATAACTTTCATCATAAAAGGATCACTGAACTTTCTTTCTAATTAGAGCCCTAAACTTTCTTCCTCTGATTAAGAGTCCTTAACTTTCTTTCAAAAAAGAACCCCGACCTTTCTTTCAAATTGGAGCCACAAACTCTCATCCAAAATGGAACACCAAACTTTCTTTCTAATTGGAGCCCTTAACTTTCTTTCAAAAGGGAACCCCAACCTTTCTTTCAAATTGGAGTAACAAAATTTCATCCAAAATGGAAAACTGTACTTTTTTTCTAATTGGATCCCTTAACTTTCTTCTAAAATTGAACCCCGACCTTTCTTTCAATTTGTACCCGCAAACTTTCATCCAAAATGGAACACTGAACTTTCTGTTTAGAGCCTTTACCTTTTTTCTTAAATGGAACCCCGACCTTTCCTTCAAATTAGAGCCCCAAACTTTCTTTTAAAATGGAACCCAATCTTTTTTTGTATTAGGAGACCTTAACTTTCTTTCAAAATGAAACCCCAACCTTTCTTTTAAATTGGAGTAACAAACTCTCATCCAAAATGGAACACTGAAGTTTCTTTCTAATCGTATCCCTTAACTTTCTTTTAAAATGGAACCCCGACCTTACTTTCAAATAGTACCCGCAAACTTTCATCCAAAATGAAACACTGAACTTTCTAATTAAAGCCTTTAACTTTTTTCTTAGATGGAACCCCAATATTTCTTGCAAATTGGAACCTCAGACTTTCATCCAAAATGAAACACTGAACTTTCTTTCAAATCAGAGCCCTAAACTTTCTTCCAAAATTGAACCCCGACCTTTGTTTCAAATTAGAGCCCTTTACTTTCTTCCAAAATGGAGCCCCAAACTTTCATTCAAAATGGAACACCAAACTTTCTTTTTAATTAGAGCCCTTAACTTAATTCTTAATTTGAACCCCAGCCTTTCTGCCTAATTGGAGCCCCAACCTTTCATCCAAAATGGAACACCGAATTTTTTTCTTATTTAATTAAGAGTCACTCAACTTTCTTCCAAAATGGAACCACGACCTTTCTTTCAAATTAGACCCAAAACCGTTTATCCAAGCTGGAACACCGCACTTTCTTTCTAATTAGAGCCTTTAACTTTCTTCCAAAATGAAACATTGACCTTTATTTCAAATTGTAACAGCAAACTTCCATCCAAAATGGAACACTGAACTTTCTAATTAGAGCCCTTCACTTTATTTCTTAAGTTTAATCCCGTCCTTTCTTTTAAATTGGAGCCTCAAACTTTCATCCAAACGGTATTCCAAACCTTTTTTCAAATTGGAGCCCCATACATACTTCCAAAATAGAACCCCAAACTTTTTTCTAAATTGGAATAACAAATTTCCTTCCAAACTTGGAACACTGAACTTTCAAATTGCAGCCCCAAACATTCTTCCAAAATATAACCCTGACCTTTATTCCAAAATAGAAGCCCGAACTTTCTTTCAAATTGAAGCCTCAAACTTTCTTCCAAATTAGAACCCCAAACTTTCTTTCAAATTTGATCCTAAAACTCTTCCAAAATGGAATCCCAAACTTTCTTTCAAATTGGAGCCCTATACTCTTTTCCAAAAGGGAACCCTGAACCTTTTTTTCGAAATTGGAGCACTAAATTTCGTTCCAAAGTTTGAACCCAGAACCTTTTTGTAATTGGAGCCCTACAATCAATTCCAAAATAGAACCCAAAACTTTCGTTCAAATTAGAGCCCCAAACTTTCTTCCAAAATTGAATCCCAATCTTTCTCTCTAATTGGAGCTCTTAGCTTTTTTTCAAAATGGAACCCTGACCTTTTTTCCAAATTGGAGCCAAAAGCCTCAAATTTTCCTCCAGAATGGAACACCCAACTTTCTTTCTAATTAGAGCCCTTAACTTTCTTTTAAAATGGAACCCTGACGTTTATTTCAAATTATAGCCCCAAACTTTCATCCAAAATAGAACACCGAATTCTCTTTCTATTTATAGCACATAACTTTTTTTTCCTAATTTGAACCCCGACTTTTCTTCAAAATCGGAGTCCTTAACTTTCTTCCAAAAGGAAATACCGATTTTTCTTTCAAACTGGAGCCCCAAATTTTTATCCGAAATTGAACACCGAACTTTCATCTAATTAGAACCCTTAACTTTCTTCCAAAATGAACCCGCGACCTTCCTTTCAAATCGTAGCTCCAACTATTCATCCAAAATGGAGCATCAAACTTTCTTTCTAATTTGAGTCTTTAACGTTCTTCCAAAAAGGAACCCCAACCTTTCTTTCATATTGGAGCCCCAAAATTTTATCCTAAATGGAACACCGAACTTTCTTTCTAATTAAAGCCCTTAACTTTTTTCAAAATTGGAACCACGACCTTTCTTTCAAATTGCAGACACAAAATTTCATCAAAATGGTACACCGAACTTTCTTTCTAATAAGAGTCCTTTACATTTTTTCTTAATTAGAACCCCAACCTTTTTTTTTTTCAAATTGGAACATCAAATTTTCCCCCACAACAAACGCCAAACTTTTCTTTTTTTCAAATTAGAGGCACAAACTTTCTTCCAAAATGGGACCCCAAGCTTTTTTTTTCTAATTTGGAACACCAAATTTCCTTCCAATATTTGAACCCTAAACTTTCTATCAAATTGGACCTCCAAACTTTCTACCAAAATAGAACCCTGAACTTTCTTCCAGAATAGAAGCCCCAAAATTTCTTTCAAAATAGAACCACGAAATGTTTTTTAAATTAGAGCCATAAAACTCTTCCAAAATCGAGCCCCAAACTCTTACAAATTGGAACTCTGAACTTTATTTTCTAAATTGGCGCACCAAATTTCCTTCCAAAATTGTAACCTGAATTTTTTTCAAATTGTAGCCCTATACTTAATTCCAAAATAGAACCCCAAACTTTCATTGAAATTGGAGCCCCCCAAATTTTCTTCCAAGATTGAATCCCAAACTTTCTTTCAAATTGGAGCCCCAAACATTCTTCCAAAATGGAATCCTAAACTTTCTTTCAGATTGGAGCCCCCATACTTTCTTCAAAATGAAACACCAAACTTTCTTTCAAATTGAGCCCCCCAACTTTCTTCTAAATGGAAAATCGATGTTTCTTTCAAATTAGAGCCCCAAAATTTCTTCCAAAATAGAATCACAGACTTTCTTCCAAATGGAATCCCGTATTTTCTTTCAAATTGGAGCCCCAAACTTTCTTCAAATTGGATCTCAGAACTTTATTTCAAATCGGAGCCTCATACTTACTTGAAAATGGAATACCGAATTTTGTTTCAAATCGGAGCCCAAACTTTCTTCAAATTGGATCTCAGAACTTTATTTCAAATTGGAGCCTCATACTTACTTGAAAATGGAATACCGAAGTTTGTTTCAAATTGGAGCCCCAAACTTTCTTCCAAAATGAAATCCCAAACTGTCTTCCAAATTGGAGCCCCAAGCTTTTCCAAAATGGAACATCATACACTTTCAAATTTGAGCCCAAAACTTTCTTCCAAAATGAAATCCCACACTTTCCTCCAAATTAGAGCCACAAACAATCTTCCAAAATGGAATCCCAAACTTTCTTTCAAACTGAATCCCCAAACTTTCTATAAAATGGAACACCAAAATTTCTTTCAAATTGGAGACACAAAGTTTCTTCTAAAAAGGAATACCGAACCTCCTTCCAAATAAGAGCAAAAGTTATTCTCCCAAAATGAAATCCTGAAATTTCTCCCAAATGAGACCCGAAACTTCTTCTAAATTAGAGCCACAAATATTCTCCAAAAAGGAAATACCGAACTTTCTTTCAAATGGAACAACGAACTTTCTTTCATATTGAAGTCCCAAAATATCCTCCAAAAAGGAACCCCGAACTTTCATTCGAATTGGAGTGGAGCCCCAAAATTTCTATCAAAATGGAATCCCACACTCTTTCAAATTGGAGCCCTAACCTTTATTCAAAATGGAATACCGAACTTTTTTTCAAATGGGAGCCCAAAATTTCTCCCAAAATGGAACCGCATACTTTCTTTTAAATTGGAGCCTCAAACTTTCTTCCAAAATGGAACTGCAAATTTTTCTTCAAATCGTGGCCCCAAATGTTCTTACAAAATGAAACACCAAAGTTTCTACCAAATTGGAGCTTGCAACTTTTTTCCAAAATGGAACCAAAAACTATTTTTTTTTTTCCAAATTGGAGCCCCAAATTTTCTTCCAAAATGGAACCCAGAAACTTCTTACAAAATGGAATCCTGAATTTTCTTTCACATTGGAGCCCCAAACTTTCTTCTAAAATGAAACTGAGAATGTTCTTTCAAATTAGGGCCCCAAACTTTCTTCTAAAATGGAACTGAGAATGTTCTTTCAAATTGGGGCCCCAAACTTTCTTCCTCAATGGAACATTGAATTTTCTTCCAAAATGGAACCTGCAACTTTCTTCCAAAATGGAACCTTGAACTTTCTTTCAAATTGGAGCCCTAAACTTTCTTCTGAAATGGAATCCCACAATTTCTTTCAGATTGGAGCCCCAAACTTTTGTTCTCCCAAAACCGTAAACTTAATTTAAGATTGGGAAACCCAAACTTTCTTCCAAAAGGGAACCTCGTACTTTCTTCCAAAATGGAATCCTTAATTGCCTACCTAATTGGAACCCTGAACTTTGTTCCAAATTGGAGCCTCAAATTTTCTTCCTAAATGGAACCTCGAACTTTCTTCTAAATTGGAGCCCCATATTTTTTTTCTAAATTGGAACCCCAAACTTTTTTCCAAATGGGAACCCAAAACTTTTTTCCAAATGGGAACCCAAAACTTTTTTTCCAAAATGGAATCCTGAATTGCCTTCCAAACTGGAACCCTGAACTTTCTTCCAAATTGCAGTCCAAATTTTATTTCAAAATGGAACCTCGAATTTTCTTCCCAAATGGAACACCGACCTCTCTTCCTTCAAAAAATGGAACCCTTTATCAAAACGGAAACTTGAACTTTCTTCCAAAATTGAACTCCGAACTTTGCTCCAAACTGGAACAGCAAATTTTCTTCCAAAATCGAGCCTCGAACTTTCTTCCAAATTTGAGCCCCAACATTCTAAAATGAAACGCAAAACATTTTCAAAACATTTTTTTTTTTTTTGCAACATAGAACCCTGAACTGCCTTACAAATTGGAACCCCAGCCTTTCTTTTATTATGGAACCTCATAATTTCCTTCCAAATTGGATCACTAAATTTTTCTTAAAAAATGAAACCCCAAATTTTCTTCAAAATTGGAGCCCCCAAATTGTCTACGAAAATGGAACATAAAAAGTTCTTCCAAATTGGAACCTTAATCTTTCTCTTAAAACAGAATCCCAATTTTCGTCTGAAATTGGGGCCCCAAATTTTCTTCCAAAATAGAATCACGAACATTCTTCCGAAATGGAATCCAAACTTGCTTCCAATGTTGAACCTCTAACTTTCTTCCAAATTGGAGGCCCAGATTTTATTCCAAAATAGAACCCCAAATTTTTTTCCAATATTACACATCAAACTTCATTTCAAAATAGAACCCTGAAGTTTCTTCAAAAATTAACTCCGAAATCTGTTCTAAATCGGAACCCCAAACTTTCTTCATAAAGAACCCCAAAACTTTCATCCAAATGGGAAACCTGAACTTTCTTCCAAATTAGAGCATCAGTCTTTTTCCTCAATTTTAGCTGTGAGCTTTCTTCCAAGCTGAAACCCTGAGTATTCTTCCAAATTGGATTCCTGAATTTTATTCTAAATTTGAGCCCCAAACTTTCCCCCAAACTGAAGCCCCAAACTTTCTTCCGAATTGCCACATAAACTTTTTTCCAGATTAGAATCCCAACCTTTATTTTCCAAATTAGAGCCTCGCACATCCTTCTAATATGGAACCCCTTATTTTTTTTTCTTTCAAATTGGAGCACCAATCTTTCTTCCAAAAGGGAACCCCACACTTTCCTTTAAATTGGAGCACCAAACTTTCTTCCAAAATGGAGCCTGGAGCTTTCTTCCGAATTGGAACCCTAAACATTTTCCTAAATTTGAGTACAAAATTTTCTTCCAAAATATATCCTTGAACTTCAAGTCTAAACTGTCTTTTAAAATGGAACCCCAAACATTTTCCAAATTGGAACCCCAAACTATCCTCCAATATGAAATTCCAAACTTGCTTCCAAAATGAAAACCATAACTATGCAACAAATTGGAGACCAAATTTGATTCCAATTATTTACCTGGAACTTTCTTCCAAAATGGAACCCCAAAATTTCTCTCACAATAGAACCCCACACTTTGTTCTAAATTGGAGTCACAAATTTTCTTCCAAAATGGGAACCCTAAACATTCTTCCAAATTGGAGCCCCACATTTTCTTCCAAATTGAAACCCTGAACTTTCTTCCAATATGGAACCCCAAACTTTCTTCCAAAATGGAACCCCAAACTTTCTTCCAAAATGGAACCCCAAACTTTGTTCCAAATTGGAGCCCAAAATTTTTATTCCAGATTGGAGCCTCGAACTTTCATCTAAATTAGAGCCCCAAACTTTTTTACAAAATAGATCTGAAAACTTTCTTCCAATATGGAGTCCAAATTTACTTCCAAAATTCAACCTAGTACTTTGTTCCAAATTGTAACCCCAAACTTTCTTCCAAAATAAAACCCTGAACATTCTTCCACTATGAAACCTCGAACTTTCTTCCAAACTGGAGCCCCAAACATTCTTTCAATATGGAACCCCTAACACTTTTCCAGATTGGAGGCCCAATTTTCTATCAAAATGGAACCTCAAATCTTCTTACAAATTGGTGCTCCAAATATTCTTCTAAAATTGAACCTCGAACATTCATCCAATATGGAACCACAAAGTTGCTTCCAACATGGAACCTCGAACTTTCTTCCAAATTGGAGTAAAAAAATTTCTTTCAAAATGGAACCTCGAACTTTCTCCCAAATTGGATTAATGAAATTTCTTCCGATATTGAACATCAAAATTGCTTCCAAAATAGAACCCTGAACTTTCTTTGAAAATTGAATTCCGAACTCTGTTTCAAATTGGAACCCCGCAATTTTCTTGCAAATTGGAACCTTGAACTTCCTTTCAAATTGGAGCCCCAAACTTTCTTAAAAAAACAAACTTTCTTCAAAATTGGAACTCCAGAATTTCTTCCAAATATGAGCTGTAAACTTTCTTCCAAACTGGAACCCCAACCTGCCTTCAAAATTGGAATCATGAATTTTTTTTCAAATTGGATTCCTGAAATTTATTCCAAATTTGAGCCCCG
>NC_090742.1:28802099-28849599 GCF_036898095.1 Palaemon carinicauda
ATCGCAATGTTTTCGATAGAGGTACTCGCAGGTGTCTTGCAATTTTCGAAAAATTAATGGAGTGTTTCAGCTTACATTCGATTCGACTGCACTGTAGATAAGGTACCTAGAGATAAACGCTTTTAAAATGTCCTTCAGGGTCCAGCAGTGTTGGGGTTGTGGCAAGGAAATTCATACATGGTCAATCGAATGATCTTGAGCGGCTTCTTTCTAATCAGACGATAGTTGATTATAATGGTTGATGATGAATTCTGTTAATGTTGACTTAGATGAGCTCGTTTTGCTGATAATTAATCAGTGAAATGGGAAATTTTTTATTTATTTACTGCTGAAACTTAGTGGAAAAACGTATAATGAACAGAAAGTTTCATCATAAAGATCAATTAGAAATATGATCAGTTGAAAAATATAAGAAAGAAAACTACAGTAGTTGCTTTTTACAGCTCAAATGTAACATGAAATAAGCTAATTTTCAACAAAGGCTTCTTAAAATAACAAAATGAGTTACACCTCTCTAAACCAGAAATAAATGTAAATTTTTTTATATTTTTAAGATCCACTAAATATCAATTTTGAATACATAAAAATACCTGATTTTCCTATTGATATATGGTTCGATACACACACACACACACACACACACACACATATATATATATGTGTATATATATATATATATATATATATATATATATATATATATATATATATATATATATATATATATATATATATATGTATGTATATATATATGTATATATATTTTTTTTTCTTTACAAAGAATCTAACCAGTATATGGTACCGAAACTCAGGAAAAGGATTAGTCATGTTAAACTCGAGGTCGAGACTTCATACTTTTCTTGCATTTATAAAAATTCAGGGATATATTATGCTTAATGCTGCCAACGATCTCGTTGATAAAAAAATCCGGAATTCATTATTGATACTTAAAAGTGGAATGACCTAAGCTTATATTGACTAGGGTTGAAATGACAGAGAATAGATATACAAGGGTCAGAACAATTTGAACACTTATGCCAATGTGTCCAAATTTACTAAGACCTGAACCACTAGGCTAAAACGAATAGGACTGGTACATCTGGGCCAAATTGACAATGTCAAGAACAATCATGGCTAAACTGCATAGGCCCTAAATAACGATAGGTCGCATTGCTTTCTCATGAACGCCTTGGAACTGTGCTGAAGCAGGGAACGGGTGGTGGAACTTTCATTGGTACAGCGATGATACGGTACTGTTTTGTCAAATTATTGACTTAAGAAGTAATTCAAGGATAGGGTTTAATTATATGAAATAATGGTTTTTTTTTACTTTGTAAGAAAATATAAATTTTAATATTTTAAGTGAACTTTTCCAAACTGGGGTTTCAGCTTAGCTTGTAATGATGGTAATTCTCTAACAAATTTAAAAAAAAGAGGAATGGGAACTCCGAAAATTTTTGTTTTGAGGGAGATATTTGTATGATAATACTAGTTAGCAGATTATTCGTTTTGGTTTTCAGATTTTTATATTGATCATTGGAATCATTGGAAAACTGACATAAACTAAACTTCAAAATCATTCTATGTTAAAAACTATTTCGGAAAGATAGTACGAAAGTGATAAACTAAATTTTTTTTTATTATATTTAGTATAACTTGAAAAAAAAGAAGTTTCATTGTTTCCTTGATCATACAAGGAATATGTGTCGGGTTTTATTTTCTTTACTTCATACAATTGGGTTTTGGATCCATGAATACAAGCAATCCATGCAAAAAAATCAGTTTGAACGTCCTAGAATATGATAGTTTAATTTTTCAGTCAGATATGTAGTTATCATAGCTCTACCAAACTTAATAACTTTCCTCCATATATATTCACACATGAAACTGGTCCCACCTAAAAGAATTTATTTATGCAAAACGAAGATTAATGATTTATCCTTCACAAAATACATTTCTTTCACAAGTAGGATCTTATCCCTCCCGAACAACATTCCTAGAACTACCTTCATAAAGATACAATTAACTTCTCAACAGGAGCTGATCGTTCTACATGATTTATCTATCATCATCAATATGGGCTGCTCTTTCTTAGAGCCTTATTCTCTCCTCATGAACATGGGCTCCTATCTATTAAAACTCTATTCTCTCATTTCTGATATGGGCTGCTCTTTCTTAAAAACTCAATTTTCTCATCACCAACAGCGGCTTCCCATTTTTAGAACCATACTCTCTCATCACCAACAGAGGCTCCTCTTTCTTAAAACACTATTTTGTCATTACCAACATGGGCTCCTATATCTTAGAACCCTATTCTCATGACTAACTGGTTGTTCTTTCTTAAAACCTTATCTTCTCATCACCAATAGGGGTTCCCTTTCTAATAATGGAACAGGTTAATTAAACCATCGTGCACTTTGTGATATAAGCATGAAATTTGGCATGATTTTTGGTTATAGGTCACTTTTTCAGAAAAAAAAAAGTGCTAGTCACGAAAAAAATCGATATGGCAGCCATTTTTCAAGATGGCCACCAGACGCATCCTCATTTCATTCCTTTGTTAAGTAAACACAGACCAAATTGTTGTATAAACATGAAAATTAGCAATAATGTTCTGTGTAGGTCATATTATATGTTAAAAGTGGTATCCCTCCAGAAAATTCCATATGGCGGCCAATTTTCAAGATGACCACCAGACACGTACCTATTTTGTGGCTTTATTAAAAGACCACAGTGCATATTGTTATATGAACATGAAATTTGACAATAAAGTTCTTTGTAAAGGTGCAGTGGCTTACAAGCGTAATAAAAGAAATGGGCAATCCATTTGCAGAGAAATGTAAGGATTTACTTTCACTTGATATGAAGGATATTTCTGATTCTTCAGCAGCACTGCTGGTGGTAACACATCTGGAGAGAGAAAGGGAACAATTTCAAACATTCATGAAGAAAACTGAAGACTGACAGGGAGCATTTCTATCAGCCAATCAAGCGGAACAACAAGGAGTTTTTCAAAACCTGGAAAGATCCAACAGAGAAGTCAGAGACAGCTACTAAAGTGGGATTGTAAACTTTTCTCCCGAATTTTCATATCCTGCCAATCCAGAGGGTAGGATTTAGCCGAGTTTTTCAAACATGAGAATCAGTCTTTCCCTTCATCACTCAGCAATCCGGGCAAACTATATATCATTAGTATGCCAGACATCGTTAAGGTCCAGCAAAGCAAGGTAGATCTTCCAGGAACAAAGTCAGAAACTGACTCACTCGTTGTAGATGGTTCTTGCCTGATGAACACAGTCACACCCAAAACACCAAAGACATTTGAAGAAGATGCTAAGAAGGGCATTTGATCAAAGGTGGAATACTACAGTAGTAATTACAAGAAGACTGATATAGTTTTCTGAAGCGCGATCAAACCATGGAAAGGCTATCAGGAGGAGAGTTACTGCAAAGAGCAAAACATCAACCTATTGAAAAAGCTTTTTCAGAGACAGTGTCAACAAAACAGAACTGTTTAATTTCCTTGCTGATGATGTCAGTAAAATGATTATACAAATCAAGTCATAGTAACACGGGAAGAAAAAGTTCTGACAAGTTCCAGCTACCTTGATGCTAACCTGGAGGAATTGGCCACTTGTTTACATGAAGAGGCAGATAAGAGGGTGATTGTACACGCCTGGCATGTAGCAAGGGATGGATTCAAGTTTCTCCTGACTGAAGCCAATGACACAGACATTGTAGTCATAGCCGTCAGTCTTATGGCGTCCCTGACTGCAAATAGCATGGAAAAAATCTGGGTCGTGTTTGGCAATGCACAGCACACTCAATGGATTCCTATCCATGACCTTGCATCTTCTTTGGGACTGGAAAAAACCAAAGGCATGTTGTTCTTTCATTCATTTTCCTTGTGCGATATAGTAACAGGATTCAATGGCAAAGGTAAAAAGATAGCATGGCTGACATGGTATGTATGCAATGAAGCCTCTGCTACGTTTCAAAACTCAGTGATTGTCCATCTGAAGTTGAGGAGTCAGAGCTACGAATTTTAGAAATATCTATACGAATTAATCCCACCAACGCTAGGGGTACTCAAGGAACATGAAGCAGGTCATATGTGTGGGCAGTCTATCATACGTCAGCCAGAACTTCCATGTCCTTCTAAGTGGGGATGGGTCAACGATGGTGACAAAAGGAAAGTTGTCTGGACTGCATTGGAACCTATTTCTAAAAGCTGTCATGAACAGACGAAGTGTGGATGCAAGATCAAATGTGGTGGTGGACTATGCAAGTTCTCGAAGGCTGGAATAGGGTGTACTTCACTGTGCAGTTGCCCTTGTGAGATTTTTAAGCAAAGAAAGTGACTGAACTTTGGGCCTAGCCATGCTGGTGATGGCAATTTAATGCAAATTCAAATGGTCTACCAAACTTCCATTTGGACAGTGGTATATACCCATTCATAAATCATAGCTGGTAAACCATTTTTTATTGTAGGAGGCATTGTCTACATAAAACTGTGTAATTGGGTTCTGGGGTAGGGGGATAGAAGTTTAGGGATAAAAGATCTCAGAAATGGAGATTTTTGTCGATGTCATAGATTTGACCAAGTTATTTTTCACTGTTGAGCATTATCACTATTTTCGTTCACTTGCTTTTCTCTGAAAGGCCTATGAGAATGCTGGAAAATCATGTGACCTATTCATTTGGGACTATTTGGTGGAAGGATGAATCAACAAGAAATAACTCTTGGAGCTTAAGAAAGATATGGGAATTTTCCCATAAAATAGGATTGGAATGTAAGGGTTTCACAAGATTATCCACCGTGAAAAATAGGATTTTCATCATGCCAGATTAGCTAATTATACAATAATTCTGTTTTTCTGCATGTAATTCAGTATTATAATGGCAATGAATAAAAAATCTTTCATTGAATTCATCTTTTGTACTTTGACACCAGAGTAAGAACACTAACGGGGGATTTTTTGGCGACCATCTTGAAAAAATGGCCGCAATATTTATTTTTTTTGGGGGGGGGCTAACACTTATTGCCAAATTTAATGTTCATATTATAATTTGCACAATGCTTTTTTAGCAAAACCACAAAACAGGGACACGTCTGGTGACTATCTTGAAAAAATGGCTGCCCTATGGAATATTTTTTTCCGCAACAATCGTGCCAAGATTCATGCTCACAAAAGAAAGTGCAATATTAGGAGCAAAATCTGCCTTATCCTGCTCCACTAAAAATCCTATTTTCCTATCACCTACAGGGGCTGCTCTTGACTAAAACTCTATTCTTTCATTATCAACGGGGAAAGCTCTTCTTAAAACCCTACCCTCTCATCTTCTATAGGAGGTGCTGTTTCTTAAAACCCAATTATCTATCATCAACGGTAGCCGCTTATATTTAAAACCCTGTTTCCCATTACAATGAGCATCTGCTCTTTCTTCAAACCTTATTTCCTCATGACCAAAGGGAACAGTTCTTCCTTTGAATTCTATCCTCTCATTACCAACGGGTTCTGCTATTTTTAGAACCCTATTTCATCACAGGGTCTACTATTTCTTAAAATCCTATACTCTTAAAAGCAACAGAGACCTGTTCTTTCTTAAAACTCTATTCTCTCATCACCATCAGGGGGTCCTTTTTCTTAAAACCCTATTCTCACATAACTAACTGGGCCTCTCTTTCTTAAAACCCTGTTCCCTTATCATCAACCGGGGTGTCCTATTTCTTAAACCCTATTCTATCCTCACCAACAGGGGCTGCTCTATTAAAACCCTAATCAGTCATCACCAACAGGGGCTTCTCTTTATAAAGCCCTATTCTTTCATGACTAACAGGGGATTCTCTTTCTTAAAATCCTTTGCTCATCACCAATAGGGTTTTCTCTTTTCTAAAACCCTATTTTATTCTGACTAGCAAGGTTGATCTTTCTTAAAACCTTATTCTATCATCACCAATAGGGAATTCTCTTTTTAACACCCTAATCTATCATAACCAACGTTGCCTGCACTTTCTTAAAATCATATTCTCTCTTCACCATTAGGGAGCTTCTTTTTCTTACCAACCAGTTCTCATATCACCAACAGGGGTCGCTCTTTCTCAACTGCTTGTTCTCTCATAATCAAGAGGGGCTGCTGATTTTTAATCACCTATTCTCCATCACCAAAGGGGGTTGCTTTTATTTAAAACCCGATTCATTCATCACCAAAGGGGAATGCTCTCTCCTAAAACCTATTTATTCTTTACCAACAAATGATTGCTCTTTCTTAAAACCCTATTTTGTCATCACCAATAAGGGCTCTTCTTTCTTAGAACCATATTTTCTCAACATCAACAGGGGCTACTAATTCTTAAAACCCTATTCTTTCATTACTATAAGGGGCTGCCTTTTCTTAAAACCCTTTCCTTTCATCACCAACATGGATTGCACTTTTTAGCACCTTATTCTTTCATCACCAAAGGGGACAGCTCTTTCTTAAAACTATATCATTTCATCACTAACATTGGCTGCTATTTCTAAAATTCTTATTCTCTCGATACTAACAGGAACTGTTATTTCTTAAGGCCCTAATCTCCCGCTACCAACAGAAGCGGCTCTTACTTAAAGCCTAATTTTCTCATCACCATCAGAGGTTTCTCTTTCTTAAAATCCTATTTTCTCATCACCAACAGGGGCTCCTCTTTCGTAAAACCCTACACTCTTCACCAACAGGGGCTTCTCTATCCTAAAACCCTACACTCTCATCACTAAGAGGGGCGCTCTTTCATAAAATCTTTTATTTTCTCATCACCAACATGGGTTTCTCTTTCTTAAAACCCTGCTTTAAAACCACTTTCTCTCATCACCAACAGGGGTTGCTCTTTCTTAAAACCTTGTTCCCTCATCATCAACACTGCCTGCTCTTTCTTATAAACCTATTCTCTCATCGCCAACAGGGGCTCCTCATTCTTAAAATCCTGTTTTCTCATTACCAACGGGGCCTGCTCTTTCTTAAAACCGTATTTTCTCATCACCAACGGGGACTGCTCTTTCTTAATACCATATTCTCTGACCACCAACAGGGGCTGATCTTTTTTAAACCCTTATTCTCACAATGCCATCATAGGCTCCTCTTTCTTAAAACCCTATTCTCTTGTTACCAATATGGGTTTCTCTTTCTTAAAACTTATTCCCTTAACATAAAAATGGGTTGATTCATCCCTAAACCCTATTTTTCGTCACCAGCAGGACTGCTCTCTTAGAATCATGTTCTCTCATCACCATCAGGGACTGATCTTTCTTAAAAGTCTATTTTTTAATCAGCAAAAGTTCTGCTCTTTTTTTAAACCCCCAATATCTCTTCACCAAACGAGAGTTCTACCTCAAAATACCTCTTCTCTCATCATCGTCAGGGCTGCTTTTTCTTAAAATTTAATTCTCTCACCTGCAATAGATGTTGCTCTTTTTTTTAAAACCTTATGCTCTCATCACCAAAAGGGGCCTGCACTTTCCCTATATCCTATTATCTCATCACTTATGTGGGCTGCACTTTCTATAAACCTTATTCTTTAATCACCGACAGGGGTAGCTCTTTCCTAAAACTCTATTCTCTCATCACCAACAGTCGCTGCTCTTTCTTAAAACTCTATTCTCTCATCACCAACAGTGGTTGCTCTTTCCTCAAATCCTTCTTTCTAATTATCAGTTTGGGCTGCTCTTTCTTAAAACATTGTTCTCTCATCAGCAATAGGGGCTGCTCTTTCCTAAAAGCCTATTTTCTCATTACCAGCATGGGCTTCTATTTCATAAAATCCTTTTCCCTCATCACCATTAGGGGCTGCTTTTTCTTAAAACCCTATTCTGTCATAACTAACATGTGTTGCTCTTTCTTAAAACCCCATTTTCTTATCACTAACAGGGGCTGCTATTTAATAAAACCCTATTCTCTCATCACCAACAGGGCTGCTCATTCTTAAGATCCTCTAATCTCATCGCCAACAGGAGCTGCTCTTTTTGAAAACCTTATTTATTCTTCACCAACTGAGGCTGCTCTTTCTTAAAACCTTATCTCATCACCAATTGGGGGGTTGTTCTTTCTTGAAATCCATCTCTCTCATCACCAGTAGGTGTTGTTTTTTTTTTTTATTTAATTCTATCACCATCAAGGGCTCCTCTTTCTTAAAATTTTTTTCCCTCATTATCAGTGAGGACAGTTGTTTCTTAAAACCCTATTCTCTATAACTAACAGGAGCTTCTTATTCTTATAACTCCATTCTCTTGTCACTTACAGGAGCTGATCCTTGGGGTATTCTTCCGAACAAGTTGGACGGACCCTAGACTCATCATGCCCGAAGAACTTTTCAATGAGACCACAGACTCCATGGTGCTCTCGCAGGAGTTTATCAAAGACCTCAAACTTTGGCTTCCTGATCCTTATATAGAGAGAGTCAAGTAAGTTACTTCAGTATGTAATGCACGTGTATTTCTTACATTATAATTTCATTGATCTTTTTTTTTCTTTCTCTCTCTCTTTCTTGCTCTCACCCACACTGATATTATAAAAACCTATTTAATCTAGCTATTGCACGTTTTTTATGGTTATAATTTTCAGGCCATTGTTATGTTTAATTGATAAAGCAATCATGTCTAGCCCGTCTTTCCAATAAGACCTAGTAGCAGAGTTGCTACATTGGTGACCTTCGAGCGACCAACTCCCATCTCCTTCCCGTTCACCACTGTACTCTACACTTTCCCGATGCTGCCCACCAAACCTGACTTTTCTATACATACCACATCAATGAAACTGCAGCCCTTCACCAGTAGAGAAGCATTTGCCTGGTCTCAGCCTGTACATCAAGGGTAGGAATCGCTCAAGCAGTAAAGCAAACTACGTCCTTGCCGCAATACCCGAGAACATTTTCCCAGAAATCTCCTATTGGTTTTGCGACCAAGGAGACGCCTCAATAGAGTATGACTCCCTCGAAACGTACCTCCTGGAGCAGGACTCACAAGCTGCTCATATAGCCCACCTTTTTCAGTTCTCTCAACAACAGTTGGGAACCAAAAGGCTTTGCTCACCCTCAGGGAAATGACCAGTATTGCTTTCTTACAAACTGCCACAGACAGCTCTCCTCAGGAAGTGAACCTATTCTGTGTCCTTTGGTACGACGCTTACCCTAAACTGTACCAGCCGCCATCTTCAATGTCAATACTTTGCCCATGAAGGACATCATGACTGAAGTCAATGCCCTTATGGACATCCATTTCCCCACCTTTAAGATCTTTATCAATGCCTCCATGTCTGATGAAGAGGACTACTATTCAGCACCTACTGAAACTGTCATGAATGTTGTAGGACACAGATGCCTACCCCGTGACATGCTGGAGCAGTGACAGTCGTCCACCATCCACGCATGCCGCCCCTCATTCACGCCCCAAACAACAACCTCTAAGCCACATAATGAGGCTCATTGGCCGCAGTTATGCTACTATCACTCCTGATTCGGGGCTGCTGTGAAGAAATGTGTGAATGGGTGTCAGTGGCCTCCCCTGTCACTAATCTTTTCTTTTTACATGATGCATGTACTGATGTGAGGTTTTTGGTAGACACCAGTGCTTGCCATTCCCTTCTAACAATGTCACTCTCCAAGAAAGGTCATAGTCATTCTAAACCTGCTGACATCCTTCCAGTAACTGGTAACGGATCTGAGATCTCCATCCATGGATACAAAACCCTCACACTATCATTTGGGAGCACCAAATACAATTGCAAGTTTATCGTTGCCAATGTAACATTGCCAATAATCAGTGCAGATTTCCTTGCCCATTTCCTCCTGGTTGATGTAACACATCGCTGTTTAGTCAATGCAGATTCCTACTTGTCGACACCTCTTCCATCCACCCCCTCTGACCTCGTACTCCATGTCAGTGAACCCCTTGAAGCCTGTACCCACCTCCTCACATTGTATCTAGATGTCTTCCAACCAGAACTTCGCCAAAAACCCATGGTTCCTGCCAAGCACGGCATTTATCACTATATCGAGATGACGTGGCCCTGGTGTTTGCCAGATTCAGGTGTCTGGCCCTGGATCATTTGGCAACTGCTAAACGAATGTTCGCCAAAATAGAAGAAATAGACCATTATCGAGAGGCCTTAGGCCCATGGTAATCACTACTACACATCGTCCTGAAGAGGGATGGCTCCCTGCAGCCTTTTGGGGATTACATGCAGCCAGGATCGAATCACTACCACCTCCCCAACATTGCTGACATTACTTCCTACTTGCATAAAGTGAAGGTTTTCTCCACTCTCGACTTCCCAATGGGGTATTATCAGGTGCCCATAAACACAGAGGACATCCCAAGACCGCCATCACCACCCCTTTCGGCACATACACATTCAATTACTTTTATCTTGGCCTTCATAAAGCTTGGGCCACTTTTCAATGCCTCATGGATGGCATCTTAGTGGACCTTCCCTTTTGTGTATGTTACGTGGACGGCATACTTGTGTTCTCCTTGAAAGAGGAACGCCTCCCTCACCTATGCATCGTTCTCGTCTTCTTACAACAGAATGACCTTAGGGCACTGCATCACTCCTGAAGGCGTCCACCCCCTGCCTGAGAAGATATCCACTGTTCAAAACATCCCCATGGCCTTGACCGTCAAAGCACTGCAAGAATTCTTGGGCATGATAAACTATTATCACCGGTTCTTGCCAACCATCACTGCCATTGTTGCCCCATCTACGCCTCCCTCAAGGCCAAGCCAAAAGTCCTGAAGTGAGCTCCCCTTCAAGAAGCGAACTTCTGCAACGCAAAGAATGCCTTTAAAACTGCTGCTACTCTCACTTTTTACGAGCCACGTGCCCATCTCCTCCTCGTCACCAATGCCAGTGATATCGCTATTGGTGCAGTTCTCGAGCAGGTGGTTAGCCGCTCGCTCTGCCCATTGGCCTTCTTTAGTAGAAAACTGTCCAAGTCAGAATCCGCTACTCTACCTTCGACCACGAATTGCTGGCATTGCATTTGGCTGTCCATCACTTTTGCCACTTCTTAGAGGTTTTGCCCTTCGTTATTCACACAGACTGCATGGCCCTGGTGCATGATTTCACTCAACAGTCCGACGCCTGATCCGCCAGTCAATACCGACATCTCTCCACCATGGCTGAATACAACTGCATTCTTCATCATGTCCCTGGTAAAATAAATCACTTTGCTGATGCCCTGCCAAGAAACGTATTAGCCGCCACTCACTTGGGATTTGATTATAATGTCTGGGTAGAATCCCAATGAAAATATCCAGAGTACCAGGCCTGCATGACATCCTGCCCATTCCTTCATTGGGAAGACATCGCCCCCAAAAACTCCAACACCACTCCCCTCCTCTGTGAAGTCAGTACTGGCAGGCCATGCCCTAGGATACCTGCCACCATGTGCCAATAGGTGTTTGATTTCAACCATGGCCTAACATCCCTCACACCGATCTACTGCACAGCTATTGAAGATGAAGTTTATTTGGCACGGCATTACTTAGGATGCTAAGGATTGGGTATGTTCCTACACATGCCAAACTTCAAAAGTACATCGACACAATAGGCACCTTTGCTCAACCTTAGTATAATTTTTCCCACATATCACAGGGACACAGTTACTTGTTATCATCTTTGACCGCTCCACTCATTCACTTTTACCCATCCCCATGCAAACTGCAACATCAGCTCATGTACATCCACCTTACTCTGAGATTGGATAACAAAATTTGATATCCCTGAGTATCTTACTTCTGACAGGGGTACCACTTTCACTTCAAATTGTGGACATCATTAGCGAATCTCTTGGTCATTACCCTACATCAGACAACCGCCTGAAATACAACTGAATGGTTGGAAGCTTTCATCGCGCCCACAAAGCAGCCTTGATGCCCCGCTGCAATGACTCCAACTGGTTTACTCAGCTTCCCTGGCAAAGAAGACTGGATCTCCAATGATTGCCTAAGACCTACGTATCTCCTGCAAGATGACCCGCCTAAAGTTCACCTCTTTAGGGCAGGATGCCCTATTTCACCTGTATGTCGGTTTTATGGGAGGAACAATGTAATGCACGTGTATCCCATACACACTCATATATTGTAATGCAATTGCTCTTTTTTTCTCTCTTTCTCTCTCGCTCTCTCCAACGCTGATAAAGAAAAACATATTCAACTTTTCCCTTGCATGTTTTATATTGTTAGAATTTTAAGGTCATTGTTATCCTCAACCGTTTTTATATTAACTTGTTATGTCTCGTTAATAAAGCAATCATGTCCAAACTGTCTTTTCGTTAAGTCCTAGTATCAGCATTGCTACAAAAATATCCATTGCATGTTGGTGCATAGTGTCAGTAACCTAAAAAAAAATGGAGTTACTTTTGAACTTGTTTTAGCATGATCATAAACTAATTTAGTTTTATGCTTGTGGAATGTTATTAAAAGCACTTTTTTTTCTTAATTTGGAAAATTCAAAATCTAAGAGATAAGTGTCATGATTTTATGGAAAGATTCTATCCCTTTATATTACTCATTAGGAGCAAAGACCAGACTTTGCAAAAAAAAAAAAAAAAAAAAAAAAAATAAAAAAAAAACGATACTAGATAGGGTAACATTTATTGTATGTGCATAGTAAATTGGAGGCAGTTAAGTTATTAATAACGGACTACGTTTAGAAATTCTATGAAAATTATTCAAAGTACATTTCTGTATTCATAATTTATTTATTTTGAAATACTCTTTTTGCTTTTAAATTTAATACGTTCTTCCTTATGGGAAACACTATCACCATATCCATGTTTAAGAAAAATCAAGCAAGACTTGAAAATATTGATTAGTAACGATGGGTAAATCTATTTTTTACAGGAAAATCGAGACAGCATCAATGTTACAACCTTTCATGGGAGCCAGACTTCACAAAAATGGCCAAATTCTACTGAGTCACATGTAAGTATTATTGTGAATCTGGTTTGTCTTGTTCGGAATACCATTGAATTATGCATTCATGTCACCTGCCTTTATTATTATTATTATTATTATTATTATTATTATTATTATTATTATTATTATTATTACTAGCTAAGCTACAACCCTAGTTGGAAAAGCAGGATCCTATAAGGCCGTGGGCTCCAACAGGGAAAAATAACCCAATGAGGAAAGGAAATTACGAATTAAATAAGCTATAGGAAAATTAATAAACAATTAGAATTAAATATTTTAAGAATAACATTAAAACAGATCTTTCATATATAAACTATAAAAAGAGACTTATGTCAGCATGTTCAACGTGAATATATTTGCTGCAAGTTTGAACTTTAGAAGTTCTACCGATTCAACTACCCGATTAGGAAGATCATTCCACAATATTGGCACAGCCGGAACTAAACTTCTAGAATACTGCGTAGTATTGAGTCTCATGGTGGAGAAGGCCTAACTATTAGAATTAACTGCTTATCTTGTATTACGAACAGGGTGGTACTGTCCAGGAAGACCTGAATGTAAAGGATGGTCAGAATTATGAAAAATCTTATGCAACATGCATGACGAACTATTTGAACAACGGTGCCAGAGAATAATATCTATCTATCTATCTATCTATCTATCTATATATATATGTGTATATATATATATATATATATATATATATATATATATATATATATATATATATATATATATATATATATATAGTCCTTATTTGAATGTTGTTGTATTCTGATATATTCATAATATATATGATATATGTATATTTAATTATTTGCTTTAGTTAATGCCTGTTAAACATTTATTTTTATTTTTATTACACATTAAAGAAGGATTAGAGCCGCAAAATAGAACTGCTCCTATTACAGTATGTGAATATCTATATCATTAAAATAAAATGATTAATTTTTATTTTTACTTCAGGTATATCATAACATTAAGTTGTCCGATGTTCTTCCAAGATTTTCCCTTCGACACACAAACATGTTACCTAGAGATTGCTAGCTGTGAGTATTCCCGAAGTATGAAAGTTTGTAATTAAGAATATATACATCATCTTGATTAGTAGCTGTGAGTATTCTCACAGTGAATGAATGTTTATAATCAAGAATAAATACATCTTCGTAATTGATAGCTGTGAGTATTCTCGAAGTGAATTAAATTTTATGATTAAGAGCAAGTACATCTTAATTGCTAGATGTGAGTATTCTCGGATTGAAAAAGTTAATAATCATAAATGAATACATCTTCTTAACTGCAAGCTGTGAGTATTTTCGCAGTTAATGAAAGTTTATAATTCAAAATAAATACATCTTCTTAATTGCTAGATGTGAGTATTCTCGAAGTGACAAACTTAATAATCCTGAATGAATACATCGTAACTGCTAGCTGTGAGTAATCTCGAAGTGAATAAAAGTTTATAATGAAGAATAAATACATCTTAATTGCTAGTTGTGAGTAGTCTAGAAGAAATTGAAATAACGCATCTTTTTAATTGGTAGCTGTGTCTGAAAGTTTATAATCAACAATAAATGCATCTTCTTAACTACTAGCTGCGAGTATTCTTAAAGTGAATGAAAGTTTATAATAACTGTAACTTGTGAGTATTCTTGAATTGAATGAAAGTTTATGATTAAGAATAGACAGTATACATCTTCTCAATAGCATTCTCAAAGGGACAAAGTTTATAATTAAGAATGAATACATTTTTCTTAACTGCTCCCTGTGAGTATTCTTTAAGTGAATGAAAGTTTATAATAAAAAAAATATACATCTTCTTAAATGCTAGCTGTGTGTATTCTCGAAGGCATTAAAAGTTTATAATTAAGAATAAATACATTTTCTTATTTGGTAGCTGTGAGTATTCTCGAAGTGATTGAAAGTTTATAATTAAGAATCAATACATTTTCTTAGTCGGTGGCTGTGAGTATTCTCAGAATGACTGAAGGTTTATAATCAAGAGTAAATCCATCTTCTTAACTGCTAGCTGTGAGTATTCTCAAAGTTAATGAAAGTTTATAATCAAGAGTAAATCCATCTTCTTAACTGCTAGCTGTGAGTATTCTCAAAGTTAATGAAAGTTTATAATCAAGAATAAATTTATCCATGCAATTGATAGATGTGAGTATTCTTGAGGTGAATGAAAGTTTACGATTAAGAATGAAAATTTTTTCTTAATTGCTAGCTATGAATATTTTCATAGTGACTGAAAGTTTATAATCAAGAGTAAATCCATCTTTTTAACTGCTACCTGTGAGTATTCTCGAAGTGACAAAGTATATAGTTAAGAATAAATACATTTTCTTAATTGCTAGCTTAGAGTATTCTCTAAGTGACAGAAAGTTTACACTTAAGAATAAATAAATTTTCTCAAATGCTACATGTGAGTATTCTTTAAGTGAATTAAAGTTTATAATTAATAAAATATACATCTTCTTAAGTGCTAGCCGTGAGTATTTCCGAAGTATTAATAACCATCAAATTATTATTATTATTATTATTATTATTATTATTATTATTATTATTATTATTGTTGTTATTGTTGTTGTTAATGCTGATCTCACTAGCCAAACTGCTACCATAATAGGTGAATTTTAAATGATATAGGCTGTAGGGCTCTAGTATCAAAACCAATCTAATAAGGAAAAGGAAACAGTAGTAAGGATAAAAAAATTACTACGACACAAATGCACACACGCATGTTGTGGGGCATTGTCGTTGGGCTATGAAAGCATATCTCACATTTTGTAGTTGTCTAATTAGAAAGACCCTGCTACATTCACCTGAGATAGCAAACGATCATTTCTGTGTTTGCGTAATGAAAGTTTCTCATCTTTTCAGATTTCTACGGCATAAGAGATGTAACTTTCGGATGGCATCTTTACGGAATAGCGACTTCAAAAGATATTCCTTCGCTTCTCGGAGACTACGAATTCGAATTCGAAGTGCAGAATACGACGGTCTGCATGGTGCCTGAGTATGTCAATGGTATGTTCAATTAGGTTATCTAGTTTTCAACGGATACGTTTCGTTGACAATTGCAAAGAAATATTGAAAGCAAAAGATATGTTACGATTAATAAGAAACCTCAGATTTGATAATTTTTTGTCCATTTTTAAAGAATATTGTGGGGCTTTGTCAAATATCACCTATTTGTGATCATCAGGGAATAGAAAAAAAAAAGTTCCTTTAATATAAGTTTTCGCTTCAAAAAAAAAGAAAAAAAAAAGAGATTTTCTTGATATAAGGTTGTACCAATTTTTCCTATGAACGCAACAAAACTTTTTCTTGAGCTTTTCTCGTCTAAATGCAAAAGAAATTTTAACTTTTTTCCGCTGAACTTATTCTGGAACCTTTTTCCTCTGAGGGTGGGAGAGCTATTTCTGGAACTTTTTTCTCAGTGCGAGACACCTATTTCTGGAATTTTTTCCTCTGAAAGCAAGAGGACATCTAATCCTCTGAAGACGAAAGAACTGTATCTGGAACTTTTTCCTTCTAAAGGAAAGAGAACCAATTCCGTAACTTTTTTTCCTTTGAAAGTAAAATAATTGTCTCTGGAACCTTTATCCTCTGAATGCAATTTTTTTCTTCTGAACCAAAGGAAAATATTTCAGGAACTTTTTTTTTTCTGGACATAATATATCCTGGATTTTTTTCTGCTGAAAGCAAAAATAAAAAAAAAATCCGTAATATTTCCTTTGAATGCAAGAGAACTATTATTGGATTTTTTTTTCTTCTAATTGGGAGAGATCTATTTTTGGAACGTTTTTCCTCTGAATGCAAGATAAGTTTTTTTTTCTGGATTTTTTCCTCTAAATACAAAAGAACCATTTCGGGAACCTTTCTCTTCTAAATACAAGAGAACTATTTCTGGTATTTCCTTTCCTCTAATTGCAAGAGATCTAATTCTGAAATTTTTTCCTTTCATTGTAAAAGAACCATTTCCGGAAAAATTTTCCTCTGAATGCAAGAGAACTATTTCTGGAACTTTTTTCCTCTGGATACAAGAGAATTATTCCAGGGATTTATTTCCTCTAAGTGTAATCCAACTATTTTTGGAGCTTTCTTCCTCTGAATGCAAGAGAAATATTTCTAGAAAATTTTTACTGTGAACACAAGAGAACCATTTCTGGATTTTTTCCTCAATGAAAGATTTATATTTCTGGAATTCTTTTCCTCTAAAATAAAGATAGCTATTATTGTGAATGTTTTCCTCTAGAAGCAATAGAGCTATTTTTTGGAACTTTTTCTTTAAATGCAAGGGAACTATTTCTTGAACTTTTCTCCTCTGAATGCAAGAGAAATATTAGTTTTAATCCTTATTCCTCTGAAGGCAACAGAACTATTTATTATTATTATTATTATTATTATTATTATTATTATTATTATTATTATTATTATTACTTGCGAAGCTACAACCCTAGTTGGAAAAACAGGATGCTATAAGCCCAGGGGCTCCAATAGAGAAAATAGCCCAATGAGGAAAGGAAACAAGGAAAAATAAAATTTCTAAGAGTAACATTAGAATAAATATCTTCGATATAAACTATAAAAACTTTAACAAAACAATAGGAAGAGTAACAAGACAGAACAGCTGCCCGAGTGTACCCTCAAGCAAGAGAACTCTAACCCAAGACAGTGGAAGACCATGGTACAGAGGCTATGGTACTACCCAAGACTAGAGAACAATGGTTTGATTTTGGAGTATCCTTCTCCTAGAAGAGCTGCTGACCATAGGTAAAGATGTCTCTTCTACCCTTAACAAGAGGAAAGTGGCCACTGAACAATTACAGTGCAGTAACCCCGTGGGTGAAGAAGAATTATTTGGTAATCTCAGTGTTGTCAGGTGTATGAGGAAAGAGGAGAATAAGTAAAGAATAGGCCAGACTATTCGCAGTGTGTTTGTGTGTGTAGGCAAAGAGAAAATGAACCATAACCAGAGAAAAGGATCCAATGTAGTACTGTCTGGCCAATCAAAAGACCCCATACATCTCTAGTGGTAGTATCTCAACGGGCGGCTGGGGCCCTGGCCAACCTACTACCTATTTCTGAAAATTATTTTCCTCTGAATCCAAGACAACTGCTTCCGTCACTTTTTTCCTCTGATTGCAAGAGAACTATTTCTGAAACTTTTTTTTCTTCTGAATACAAGAGAACGATTTCTGAAACTTTTTTTCTTCTGAATACAAGAGAACTTTTTCTGAAACTTTTTCTCTTTTGGATACAAGAGAATAATTTCTGGAACAGTTTTCCTTTAAACGCAAGTCAACTGTTTCTGGAACCTTTTTCTTCTGAATACAAGAGAACTATTTCTTGAACATTTTCCTTTGAACGCAAGAAAACTTTTTTTCTGAAACCTCTTTCTTCTGAATAGAAGAGAACTATTTCTGGAATATGTTTCCTTTGGAACTATTTCTGAAACTTTTCTTCTGAATACAAGAAAACTATTTTTGAAACTTTTTTCTTCCGAATACAAGAGCACTATTTCTGGAAAATTTTTCCTTTGAACGCAAATCAACTGTTTCTGGAACTTTTTTCTTCTGAATACTAGAGAACTATTTTTGGAACAGTTTTGCTTTGAACGCAAGAAAGCTATTTCTGAAACTTTTCCCTCTAAATACAATAGAACTATTTCTGAAACCTTACCCTTTGAACGCAATAGAACTATTTCTGGAACTTTTTTGTTCTGAATACAAGAGAACTATTTTTTGGAACTTTTTTCTTCTTAAAACAAGAGAACTATTTCTTGAACATTTTTCCTTTGAACGCAAGAGAACTATTTCTGAAACCTTTTTTCTTCTGAATACAAGATAACTATTTCTGAAACATTATCATTTGAATGCAAGAGAACTATTTCTGTAACTTTTTTCTTTGAATACAAGAGAACTATTTCTGAAACATTATCCTTTGAATGCAAGCGAACTATTTCTGAAACTTTTTTCTTCTGAATACAAGAGAACTATTTCTGAAACATTATCCTTTGAATGCAAGCGAACTATTTCTGAAACTTTTTTTCTTCTGAATACAAGAGAACTATTTCTGAAACATTATCATTTGAACGCAAGAGAACTATTTCTGAAAATTTTTTTCTTCTGAATACAAGAGAACTGTTTCTGAAACATTATCATTTGAATGCAAGAGAACTATTTCTGAAACTTTTTTCTTCTGAATACAAGGGAACTATTTCTGAAGCATTATCATTTGAATGCAAGAGAACTATTTCTGTAACTTTTTTTCTTCTGAATACAAGATAACTATTTCTGAAACATTATCCTTTGAACGCAAGAGAACTATTTCTTTAACTTTTTTTCTTCTGAATACAAGAGAACTATTTCTGAAACATTATCATTTGAACGCAAGAGACCTATTTCTGAAACTTTTTTTCTTCTGAATACAAGAGAACTATTTCTGAAACATTATCATTTGAATGCAAGAGAACTATTTCTGAAACTTTTTTTTCTTCTGAATACAAGAGAACTATTTCTGAAACATTATCATTTGAGTGCAAGAGAACTATTTCTTTAACTTTTCTTCTTCTGAATACAAGATAAATATTTCTGAAACATTATCATTTGAACGCAAGAGAACTATTTCTGAAACTTTTTTCTTCTGAATACAAGAGAACTATTTCTGAAACATTATCATTTGAACGCAAGAGAACTATTTCTGTAACTTTTTTTCTTCTGTATACAAGATAACTATTTCTGAAACATTATCATTTGAATGCAAGAGAACTATTTCTGAAACTTTTTTTCTTCCGAATACAAGAGAACTATTTCTGAAACATTATCATTTGAACGCAAGAGAACTATTTCTGAAACTTTTTTTTCTTCTGAATACAAGATAACTATTTGTGGAACATTATCATTTGAACGCAAGAGAACTATTTCTGAAACATTATCATTTGAACGCAAGAGAACTATTTCTGTAACTTTTTTTCTTCTGAATACAAGATAACTATTTCTGAAACATTATCATTTGAATGCAAGAGAACTATTTCTGAAACTTTTTTTCTTCTGAATACAAGAGAACTATTTCTGAAACATTATCATTTGAACGCAAGAGAACTATTTCTGAAACTTTTTTTCTTCTGAATACAAGATAACTATTTGTGGAACATTATCATTTGAATGCAAGAGAACTATTTCTTAAACTTTTTTTCTTCTGAATACAAGAGAACTATTTCTGAAACATTATCCTTTGAATGCAAGAGAACTATTTCTGAAACTTTTATTTTCTTCTGAATACAAGAGAACTATTTCTGAAACATTATCATTTGAACGCAAGAGAACTATTTCTGAAACTTTTTTCTTCTGAATGCAAGAGAACTATTTCTGAAACATTATCATTTGAATGCAAGAGAACTATTTCTGTAACTTTTTTCTTCTGAATACAAGAGAACTATTTTTGGGACTTTTTTCTTCTTAAAACAAGAGAACTATTTCTTGAACATTTTTCCTTTGAACGCAAGAGAACTATTTCGGAAACTTGTTTTTCTTCGGAATATAAGAGAACTGTTTCTGAAACATTATCATTTGAACGCAAGAGAACTATTTCTGAAACTTTTTTTCTTCTGAATACAAGAGAACTATTTCTGAAACATTATCCTTTGAACGCAAGAGAACTATTTCTGAAACTTTTTTTTTCTTCTGAATACAAGAGAACTATTTCTGAAACATTATCCTTTGAACGCAAGAGAACTATTTCTGAAACTTTTTTTCTTCTGAATACAAGAGAACTATTTCTGAAACATTATCCTTTGAATGCAAGAGAACTATTTCTGAAACTTTTTTTCTTCTGAATACAAGAGAACTATTTCTGAAACATTATCCTTTGAATGCAAGAGAACTATTTCTGAAACTTTTTTTTTCTTCTGAATACAAGAGAACTATTTCTGAAACATTATCATTTGAACGCAAGAGAACTATTTCTGAAACTTTTTTCTTCTGAATGCAAGAGAACTATTTCTGAAACATTATCATTTGAATGCAAGAGAACTATTTCTGTAACTTTTTTCTTCTGAATACAAGAGAACTATTTTTGGGACTTTTTTCTTCTTAAAACAAGAGAACTATTTCTTGAACATTTTTCCTTTGAACGCAAGAGAACTATTTCGGAAACTTGTTTTTCTTCGGAATATAAGAGAACTATTTCTGAAACATTATCATTTGAACGCAAGAGAACTATTTCTGAAACATTATCCTTTGAACGCAAGAGAACTATTTCTGAAACTTTTTTCTTCTGAATACAAGAGAACTATTTCTGAAACATTATCATTTGAAGGCAAGAGAACTATTTCTGTAACTTTTTTCTTCCGAATACAAGATAACTATTTGTGGAACATGTTCCCTTTGAACGCAAGAGAACTGTTTCTGAAACATTATCATTTGAATGCAAGAGAACTATTTCTGAAACATTATCCTTTGAACGCAAGAGAACTATTTCTGAAACTTTTTTCTTCTGAATACAAGAGAACTATTTCTGAAACATTATCCTTTGAACGCAAGAGAACTATTTCTGTAACTTTTTTCTTCTGAATACAAGAGAACTATTTCTGAAACATTATCCTTTGAACGCAAGAGAACTATTTCTGTAACTTTTTTCTTCCGAATACAAGATAACTATTTGTGGAACATGTTCCCTTTGAACGCAAGAGAACTGTTTCTGAAACATTATCATTTGAACGCAAGAGAACTGTTTCTGAAACATTATCATTTGAATACAAGAGAACTATTTCTGAAACATTATCCTTTGAACGCAAGAGAACTATTTCTGAAACTTTTTTCTTCTGAATACAAGAGAACTATTTCTGAAACATTATCCTTTGAACGCAAGAGAACTATTTCTGTAACTTTTTTCTTCCGAATACAAGATAACTATTTGTGGAACATGTTCCCTTTGAACGCAAGAGAACTGTTTCTGAAACATTATCATTTGAATGCAAGAGAACTATTTCAGGAAGTTTTTTTCATTTGAACGCAAGAGAACTATTTCTGAAACATTATCATTTGAATGCAAGAGAACTATTTCAGGAAGTTTTTTTCATTTGAACATAAGAGAACTATTTCTGAAACTTTGTTCTCCTGAATACAGGAGAACTTTTTTCTGTAACATATTTCTTTTGAAGGCAAAAAAACTGTTTCTGAGATTTTTTTCTTCTATACAAAATAAATATTTCTGGAACATTTTCCTTTGAATGCAAGAAAACTATTTCGGGAACTTTTTTCTTATAAATATAATAAACTATTTTTTGGACAACTTTTCCTTTGAACGCAAGAGAACTATTTCTGGAACTTTTTTCTTTTAAATACAATAGAATTATTTCTGGAACATATTTCCTTTGAACGAAAAAAACTATTTCTGATTTTTTTTTCTTCTGAATACAAGAAAGCTATTTCTGGAACATTTTCCTTTGAACGCAAGAGAACTATTTCTGGAAATTTTCTCTTTTGAATACAAAATAACTATTTCTGGATCAGTTTTCCTTCAAACGTAGAACTAGTTCTGGAACTTTTTTCTCCTGAATACAGAGAACTGTTCTTGAAACTTATTCGTCTGAATACAAGAGAACTATTTTTGAATTTTTTTCTTTTGAACGCAAGAAAACTATTTCTGGAACTTTTTCCGTCTGAATACATGAGAACTATTTATAGTATATTTTTCTTTTGAACGCAAGAGAACTATTTTTAAACTTTTTTTTCTAAATACAAGAGAACAATTTTTGGAAAAGTGTTACTTTGAACGCAAGAGAACTATTTCTGAAACTTTTTTTTTCTTTTGAATGCAAGAGAACTAATTCTGGAAATTTACCTTTGAACGTAAGAGAAATATTTCTGGAACTATTATTCACCTTGTAAAATATCTATTTTAACCCAGCACATCAACTTGACATTGCTCTGTATAATCATGAATGTTTGTCATTAGAGATATAGGTAAACAGTACTTCCATTTATACCCCCAAGGAGTCCTTCCATTAATCTTTCCCCATTAAAGATGCCTCAGTGACTAGAATTGGTTTCATGACGAACATATGAGAAATTTATCAGAAAAACATTTTCGGTATTGCTGTGAGGAGCCTAAATATGCAGCAACCCTTAAAAGCAGATGTAAACAATCGTGACTTATGGTGAAGAGTGAGAATCCAGCTTAGTTGCGTTAGGTATCACAAACCCACTAAGGCTTTTTTTTTTCTTGAGTATTTTAAAAAATGGCTAAAGATTGAGGTAAATTAGTACCAGGGAGGGCTCGTGTTGAACCCTAATCCACAATTTGAGTAATCAGTCAAACAGACTTTTACCTATACCACTTGGCGCCATACGTAAAATGCTATAAATAAATTTGTGTTTCCTGTTAAGAAAAACTAATCTCCTTTTCTTGCCCAAAGTACAACTTAAACTTATTAGGCAAAAATCAGTTCATATCCTTTAGTGATTAAGGGTGATCTTAAGTGTTTAAAATTTTATTAATATTTCTAAGTAATCAACTGCAAATCATGTATCATTTTAATATAATTAATTATTTTTTTCGGGATAAATAACTTCAAATTAAACCTTAATTACAGGCAATTACCCATGTTTAAAAGCTTTTATCAGCTTCAAGATCAACTGCAAATCATATATCATTTGAATATAATTGATTATTTTTCCGGATAAATAGCAACAAATTAAACCTCAATTACAGGCAATTACCCATGTTTAAAAGCTTTTATGCGGTTCAAGAGACGTTTCAAGAACTACCTCATCGGCGTCTACGTCCCATCTCTGCTATTCGTAACAGTGGCTTGGGCATCGTTTTTCTGGCCTCCCGATGCTGTGCCCGCGAGGACTGTTCTGCTTATAACTTGTCTCCTCACCATGATCTCCCTCTATTCTGGCATCCAGTAAGTCACTAATTCTCATGAAACAGTGATCAATCCCCCCGAAAAAAGGATAATAATTGACACATTTATTGTCTGCCTTAGTGTGTTTTATCTGTGTTTAACAGGCAAACTCTCTTCCGTTTTTATTAGAGCTGTGACTCCTCCTGCAAATTATACGAGAGCTATTGATATCTGGTTCTTCGCTTGCATCCTGGCAGTTGCAATGGCCTTGTTCCAATATGCTGTCATCTTACAGTAAGTTTTAAATCAGTTTTTAACCAATTTTTAAAGTTTTCAATTATTTTATTCTATTTATAACATTCAGCCTTTACCGATTTCAAGCAACATTCCAATAGACTTTTAATAATGTTATGATGCCTAACATTTTTGTGTCTTTGATGCATCACTACAACTAACATTTGCGTCTTTGGTTTGACTCGTATTTTGGTGCAAACATGTGAAAATGTATAGGGAAACAAGCGCCTCCGGTGGAAAATTGATATTGTTTGTTGGGCAGAATTTAGCCGAGTTATTTGCGGAAATTTGATAATGCTTGTTCGGTAGAACTTAGAAGTTATTTGCAGAAACTTGATAATGTTAGTTCAGTAGAACTTAGCAGAGTTATTTGCAGAAACTTGATAACGTTTGTTCGGTAGATCTTAGCAGAGTAATTTGCAGAAACTTGGTTTGTTTGGTAGAACTTAGCAGAGGTATTCGTAGAAACTTGATAAGGTTTGTTGTGCAGGACATATCGGAGTTATTAGCAGTAACTTGAAAAGTTTTTTTCATTAGAGCTTTGTAGAGTTATTCAGGGAAAGTTGGAAAGGTTTGTCAGGAAGAACTTAGCAGAGTTATTGCGGAAACTTCATAAATGTTTGTTGGGTAGAACTTGGCAGAGTTATTAGTAGAACTTGATGTGTGTCGGGTAGCGCTTAGCGGTGGTATTTGAGAAACTGATGAAGATTTGTTCGGTAGAACTTAGCAGACGTGTTAAAAAAAAACTTGAAAAAGTTTGCAGGGTAGAACTTAGCAGAGGTATTAGCGGAAACCTTAAAAGGTTTGTTAGGCAGATCTTAATGAAGTTATTAGCGGAAACTTGGAAGGGTTTGTTAGGCAGATCTTAGCAGAGTTATTAGTAGAAACTTTAAAAGGTTTATTAGACAGATCTAAACGAAGTTATTAGTGGAAACTTGAAAACATTTGCCAGGCATATCTTAAAGGAGTTGTTAGCGGAAATTTGAAAAGGTTTGTTTGGCATATCATGATGGATTTATTAGCGGAAACATGAAATGGTTTGTTAGGCAGATGTTACCGGAGTTATTAGTGGAAACTTTAAGAGGTGTTAGGCAGATCTTAACGGAGTTATTAGCGGAAACTTGAAAAGGTTTGTTAGGCAAATCATAGCGGAATTATAAGCGGAAACTTGAAAGGTTTGGTAGGCAGATCTTAGCATAGTTATTATGAGAAACTTGTAGCGGTTTGTTAGTCAGATCTTAGTGGAGTTATTAGGGGAATCTTTAAAATGTTTGTTAGGCAGATCTTAATGGAGTTATTAGCAGAAACATGAATAGGCTTGTTAGGCAGAACTTAGCGGAGTTATTAGCGGAATCTTGAAAAGGTTTGTTAGGCTGAACTAAGCAGAGTTATAAGTGGAAACTTGAAAAGGTTTGTTGGGTAGAACTTGGCGTAGACTGAAATATTTTGGTTCTATGTATTTATATGGATTGCCATGATTTAGTAGAATATGGCTCAATCATCATAGATTTTCACAATTTCCCAGGAAAAAATATTTAGTAGATCCATAGGTCATCATATTGTCCTAGAAAATTACATAGTAAACAGGTTTTCACGATTTCTTAGAAAAAGATACAATTGATACATGGATTTCCATTATTTCCGGATAAGGCGATGCTATAGATTTATAGATATTCTTTATACTCTAGAACGATATATGTTTACTAAAAATATTAACAGGGTTTATAAATTCCTAATATATCAAAAAGAATTCTTGATTAAAGACAAAAAAGACAATGGTTACTAAATTATCATTCATATTGCTTTTGAAAAACATTTTGGTTTATTCTATTGGCACTCTATATAGAGCCTTATCTGCTTTTGTTAGATACTGTTCAAATGCATATGTAGTAAAATTAGTACAAGGAAATTATAGAGGAATTTAGATATCTATGGTCAAAGACCAAGTTGGGTACAATCGAGGCTTGGCGGTAACACATGTTCGGTGCCGAATAGCCTCCCATATCCCGGCACCGATTGTTATGTCCCTAATTTTATACATCAATTCATAATCACTGGAAAACTTTACTATGAGGATTCCATTGGTGAATATTTTGGTTATTATAAAATTGGTAAATTTTTGTAAGTAATCCGTACTCTGAACTAGGTTTACTTGCGTTTGATAAAAAGAAAAAATTTTTTTCAAGAGACCGAGACATCCATTGTACACTAACTGTACATATAAGACCAATGGAGTTTTTTTATTGATTACAGTCGCCACTTTGTTCCCCAATTATTGATTACAATCGCCATTTTCTTCCCCATTTTTATTGATTACAGTCGCCACTTTGTTTCCCTACTTTTTATTGATTACAGTCACCTCTTTGTTTCCCTACTTTTTATTGATTACAGTCACCTCTTTGTTTCCCTACTTTTTATTGATTACAGTCGCCCCTTCATTCCCAAATTTTTATTGGTTACAGTTACCATTTTCTTCCCCACTTTTTATTTATTACAGTCACCACTTTGTTTCCCTACTTTTTATTGATTACAGTTGCCACTTTGTTTCCCTACTTTTTATTGATTACAGTCACCTCTTTGTTTCCCTACTTTTTATTGATTACAGTCGCCCCTTCATTCCCAAATTTTTATTGGTTACAGTTACCATTTTCTTCCCCACTTTTTATTGATTACAGTCACCACTTTGTTTCCCTACTTTTTATTGATTACAGTTGCCACTTTGTTTCCGTACTTTTTATTGATTACAGTCACCACTTTGTTTCCCTACTTTTTATTGATTACAGTCGCCACTTTGTTTCTCTACTTTTTATTGATTAGAGTCGCCACTTTGTTTCCCTACTTTTTATTGATTAGAGTCGCCACTTTGTTTCCCTACTTTTTATTGATTACAGTCGCCACTTTGTTTCCCTACTTTTTTATTGATTACAGTCGTTATTTTGTTTCCCTACTTTTTATTGATTACAGTCGCCACTTTCTTTCCCTACTTTTTACTGATTACAGTCGCCACTTTGTTTCCCGACTTTTTATTGATTACAGTCGCCGCTTTGATTCCCTACTTTTTATTGATTACAGTCGCTACTTTGTTCCCCACTTTTTATTGATTACAGTCGTCACTTTGTTCCCCAGTTTTTATTGGTTACAGTTGCCATTTTCTTCCCCACTTTTTATTGATTACAGTTGCAACTTTGTTTCCCTACTTTTTATTGATTACAGTCGCCACTTTGTTAACTTACTTTTTATTGATTACAGTCGCCACTTTGTTTCCCTACTTTTTATTGATTACAGTCGCCACTTTGTTTTCCCTACTTTTTATTGATTGCAGTAGCCACTTTGTTTCCCTTCTTTTTATTGATTACAGTCGCCACTTTGTTTCCTTAATTTTTATTGATTACTGTCGCCACTTTGTTTCCCTACTTTTTATTGATTTCAGTCGCCACTTTGTTTCCCTACTTTTTATTGATAACAGTCACCACTTTGTTTCCCTACTTTTTATTGATTACAATCGCCACTTTGTTTCCCTACTTTTTATTGATTACGGTAGCCACTTTGTTTCCCTACTTTTTATTGATTACAGTCACCACTTTGTTTCCATACTTTTTATTGATTACAGTCGCCACTTTGTTTCACAAATTTTTATTGATTACAGTCGTTACTTTGTTTCCCTACTTTTTATTGATTACAGTCGCCACTTTGTTTCTCTACTTTTTATTGATTACAGTAGCCACTTTGTTTCCCTATTTTTTATATATTACAGTTGCCACTTTGTTTCCCTACTTTTTATTGATTACAGTCGCCACTTTGTTTCCCTACTTTTTATTGATTACAGTCACAACTTTGTTTCCCTACTTTTTATTGATTAGAGTCGCCACTTTGTTTCCCTACTTTTTATTGATTACAGTCGCCACTTTGTTTCCCTACTTTTTTTTATTACAGTCGCCACTTTGTTCCCCAATATTTATTGATTAAAATCGCCATTTTCTTCCCCACTTTTTATTGATTACAGTTGCCACTTTGTTTCCCTACTTTTTATTGATTAAAGTCGCCATGTTGTTTCACTACTTTTTATTGATTACAGTCGCCACTTTGTTTCCCTAATTTTATTGATTACAGTCGCCACTTTGTTTCCCTACATTTTATTGATTACAGTTGCCACTTTGTTTCCCTACTTTTTATTGATTACAGTCGCCTCTTTGTTTCCCTAATATTGATTACAGTCGCCAATTTGTTTCCCTACTTTTTTTTTATTACAGTCGCCACTTTGTTTCCCTACTTTTTATTGATTACAGTCGCCACTTTGTTTCCCTACTTTTTTATTGATTACAGTCGTTACTTTGTTTCCCTACTTTTTATTGATTACAGTCGCCACTTTGTTTCGCTACATTTTATTGATTACAGTCGCCACTTTGTTCCCCTACATTTTACTGATTACAGTCGCCACTTTGTTTCCCGACTTTTTATTGATTACAGTCGCCGCTTTGATTCCCTACTTTTTATTGATTACAGACGCTACTTTGTTCCCCACTTTTTATTGATTATAGTCGTCACTTTGTTCCCCAGTTTTTATTGATTACAGTTGCCATTTTCTTCCCCACTTTTTATTGATTACAGATGCCACTTTGTTTCCCTACTTTTTATTGATTACAGTCACCACTTTGTTAACTTACTTTATATTGATTACAGTCGCCACTTTGTTTCCCTACTTTTTATTGATTACAGTCGCCACTTTGTTTTCCCTACTTTTTATTGATTACAGTCGCCACTTTGTTTCCCTTCTTTTTATTGATTACAGTCGTCGCCACTTTGTTTCCTTACTTTTTATTAATTACAGTCGCCACTTTGTTTCCCTACTTTTTATTGATTACAGACGCCACTTTGTTTCCCTACTTTTTATTGATTACAGTCGTTACTTTGTTTCCCTACATTTTATTGATTACAGTTGCCACTTTGTTTCCCTACTTTTTATTGATTACTGTCGCCACTTTGTTTCCCTACTTTTTATTGATTACAGTCACCACTTTGTTTCCCTACTTTTTATTGATTACAGTCGCCACTTTGTTTCACAACTTTTTATTGATTACAGTCGCCACTTTGTTTCACAACTTTTTATTGATTATAGTCGTTACTTTGTTTCCCTACTTTTTATTGATTACAGTCGCCACTTTGTTTCTCTACTTTTTATTGATTATAGTCGCCACTTTGTTTCCCTATTTTTTATTGATTACAGTTGCCATTTTGTTTCCCTACTTTTTATTGATTACAGTCGCCACTTTGTTTCCCTACTTTTTATTGATTACAGTCGTTACTTTGTTTCCATACTTTTTATTGATTACAGTCGCCACTTTGTTTCCCTACTTTTTATTGATTAGAGTCACCACTTTGTTTCCCTACTTTTTATTGATTACAGTCGCCACTTTGATCCCCAATATTTATTGATTACAGTCGCCATTTTATTCCCCACTTTTTATTGATTATAGTTGCCACTTTGTTTCCCTACTTTTCATTGATTACAGTCGCCACTTTGTTTCCCTACTTTTTATTGATTACAGTCGCCACTTTGTTTCCCTATTTTTTATTGATTACAGTCGCCACTTTGTTTCCCTACTTTTTATTGATTACAGTTGCTACTTTGTTTCTCTACTTTTTATTGATTAGAGTAGCTACTTTGTTTCCCTACTTTTTATTGATTACAGTCGCCACTTTTTTTCCCTACTTTTTATTGATTACAGTCGCCACTTTGTTTCCCTACTTTTTATTGATTACAGTCGCCACTTTGTTTCCCTACTTTTTATTGATTACAGTCGCCACTTGGTTTCCCTACTTTTTATTGATTACAGTCGCCACTTTGTTTCCCTACTTTTTACTGATTACAGTCGCCACTTTGTTTCCCTACTTTTTATTGAATACAGTCGCCACTTTGATTCCCTACTTTCTATTGATTACAGTCGCTACTTTGTTCCCCACTTTTTATTGATTACAGTCGTCACTTTGTTCCCCAATTTTTATTGATTACAGTTGCCATTTTCTTCCCCACTTTTTATTGATTACAGTTGCCACTTTGTTTCCCTACTTTTTATTGATTATAGTTGCCACTTTGTTAACTTACTTTTTATTGATTACAGTCGTTACTTTGTTCCCCTACTTTTTATTGATTACAGTCGCCACTTTGTTTCCCTACTTTTTATTGATTACGGTCGCCACTTTGTTTCCCTACTTTTTATATATTACAGTCGCCACTTTGTTTCCCTACTTTTTATTGATTACAGTCGCTACTTTGATTCCCTACTTTTTATTGATTACAGTCGCCACTTTGATTCCCTACTTTTAATTGATTACAGTCGCCACTTTGATTCCCTACTTTTTATTGAATACAGTCACCACTTTGTTCCTCAATTTTTCTAATATTGCTTTAATAACCCAATATATTTATTTCCCACGGGCCTAGGACTTTCACCCATCGTGAGAAAGTCAAGCAAAGGAAGCACGATCAGTCGTGCCCATCGTCAGCCCATCGAACGGATACCTGTGTAAGTACGGCACGTACCTACACAGGTACACACACATTTATATGCCTTTTTCTCCTTAGAGGGGATAAAGTACAAAGCGTTTACCTCCCACTTAGCTAGTAACTCAGCTTTTGACCAGAAAATTATTATATATTCGTATTTTCCAGAATAAGGTCTAAGCAACTGCAAGCTTCTGGGCAACTAACAGAGGTAGTAAGTACTGGTTCAAGTTCCTATTAGAATAAGGTTGCCATTTAAAAGATAAATCTTTGGAAATAAGAATCAATCTCTCTGAAACTTCAGACAGTATGGCCAAATTAATGTCATGTTCATTTTGGAATACCGCAAGAAAAAAGTAAATCACATAAAATTTTAATTCTCTCTCTCTCTCTCTCTCTCTCTCTCTCTCTCTCTCTCTCTCTCTCTCTCTCTCTCTTTACAGACAGGTCAGAATTCCGTTGGGCCCATCATGAGAAACTTATCTACGCAGAAATCTTCGTCGACAGAAGATTTTTGGAAGAAAATTGAATATAAGGTGGAATGGGGCTCCCGAGTCATTTATCTAATAGGATTTTTCATTTTTAATATTCTATACTGGACTATTTACTTGACTTAGCTCACATTCCATATGTATAGTTTTTAGTGATTATGTACATACGCATACCCGACCAATTACTCAAGTTAGACTGTGATACAGAAGTACGATATGTATTTAAATAAGCTGTCTCGATATATATGTCAAACTTCTTTGATCAAGCATAAAATAAATCTCCATGCATGTCTCGTCCCTGTTGGTTAAACTAAGCTCGTAGTTCCTACACGATTTTAGGCCCTATAACATGAACATTAGGTCTTTGGCCTGGGACTGCTTATGGCACCTTAATCTAAATTTATAAACCAATGTATGAAACATTCGTGCAATATATGCCAAAGTAATTTATTTTAAGATCCTCTCATGTTATGACGCGAAAATTTTGTCGGATCCCTCTACCTGTTTCTATTTAGTCTCTAGATTATCTTTTTTTATTAATTACAGTCACCACTTTGTTCCCCGCTTATTAGTGATTACAGTCTCCACTTAGTTCCCCACTTTTTATTGATTACAGTCGCCACTTGTTCCCGTCTTTTTATTGATTACGGTCGCTACTTTGTTCCCCTCTTTTTATTGATTACAGTTACCACTTTGTTCACCACTTCTTATTGATTACTGTCACCACTTTGTTCCCCACTAATTAATGATTACAGTCGCCACTTTGTTCCCCACTTTTTATTGATTACAATCGCTACTTTTTCCCCACTTTTTATTGGTTACAGTTGCCACTTTGTTCCCCACTTTTTATTGATTACAGATGCCACTTTGTTCCCCTCTTTTTATTGATTACGGTAGCTACTTTGTTCCTCACTTTTTATTGATTACAGTCGCCACTTTGTTCCTCACTTTTTATTGATTACAGTCGCCACTTTGTTCCCAACTTATCATTGATTACAGTCGCTACTTTGTTCCCCACTTTTTATTGATTACAGTTGCCACTTTGTATCCCACTTTTTATTGAATACAGTCGCCACTTTGTTCCCCGCTTATCATTGATTACAGTCGCTACTTTGTTCCCCACTTATCATTCATTACAGTTGCTACTTTGTTCCCCACTTTTTATTGATTACAGTCGCCACTTTGTTCCCCACTTATCATTGATTACAGTCGCTACTTTGTTCCCCACTTTTTATTAATTACATTCGCCACTTTGTTCCTCACTTTTTATTGATTACAGTCGCCACTTTGTTCCCCACTTATCATTGATTACAGTCGCTACTTTGTTCCCCACTTTTTATTGATTACAGTTGCCACTTTGTATCCCACTTTTTATTGAATACAGTCGCCACTTTGTTCCCCGCTTATCATTGATTACAGTCGCCACTTTGTTCCCCACTTATCATTGATTACAGTCGCTACTTTGTTCCCCACTTTTTATTGATTACATTCGCCACTTTGTTCCCCACTTTTTATTGATTATAATCGCTACTTTTTCCCCCACTTTTTATTGGTTACAGTCGCCACTTTGTTCCCCACTTTTTATTGATTACAGATGCCACTTTGTTCCCCTCTTTTTATTGATTACAGTCGCCACTTTGTTCCCCTCTTTTTATTGATTACGGTAGCTACTTTGTTCCTCACTTTTTATTGATTACAGTCGCCACTTTGTTCCCAACTTATCATTGATTACAGTCGCTATTTTGTTCCGCACTTTTTATTGAATACTTTCGCTATTTTGTAAACCACTTTGTATTGATTACTGTGGCTACTTTGTTCCGCACTTTTTATTGATTACTGACGCTACTTTGTTTACCACATTTTATTGATTATAGTCGCCACTTGGTTTCCCACTTTTTATTGAATACAGTCGCCACTTTGTTCCCCACTTATCATTGATTACAGTCGCTACTTTGTTCCCCACTTATCATTGATTACAGTTGCTACTTTGTTCCCCACTTTTTATTGATTACAGTCGCCACTTTGTTCTCCACTTATCATTGATTACAGTTGCTACTTTGTTCCCCACTTTTTATTAATTACAGTCGCCACTTTGTTCCCCACTTTTTATTGATTACTGTCGCTACTTTGTTCCCCACTTTTTATTAAATACAGTCGCCACTTTGTTTCCCCACTTTTTATTGATTACAGTTACCACTTTGTTCCCCACTTTTTATTAATTACAGTTGCCACTTTGTACCCCAATTTTTATTGATTACAGTCACCACTTTGTTCCCCACTTTTTATTGATTACAGTCGCCACTTTGTTCCCCATTTTTTATTGATTACAGTCGCCACTTTGTTCCCCGATTTTTATTGATTATAGTCAATACTTTGTTCACCACTTTCTATTGATTATAGTCACCACTTTGTTCACCACTGTTTATTGATTACTGTCACCACTTTGTTCACCACTTTTTATTGATTACAGTCGCCACTTTTTTCACCACTTTTTATTGATTACTGTCGTTACTTTGTTCCCCACTTTTTATTGATTACAGTTGCCGCTGTTTTCCCCACTTTATATTCATTACAGTCGCTACTTTGTTCACCACTTTTTATTGATTACTGTTGCCACTTTGTTCCCCTCTTTTTATTGATTACTGTTACCACTTTGTTCCCCATTTTATATTGATTACAATCGCCACTTTGTTCCCGACTTTCTATTGATTACAGTCACCACTTTGTTCCCCATTTTTTATTGATTACTGTCACTGCTTTGTTCCCCACTTTTTATTGATTACTTTCGCTATTTTGTGAACCACTTTGTATTGATTACTGTCGCTACTTTGTTCCGCACTTTTTATTGATTACTGACGCTACTTTGTTTACCACATTTTATTGATTATAGTCGACACTTTGTTTCCCATTTTTTATTGATTACAGTTTCCACTTTGTTCCCCACTTTGTATTGATTACAATCGCCACTTTGTTCTACAATTTTTATTGATTACAGTCGCCACTTTGTTCCCCAATTTTTATTGATTACTGTTGCTACTTTGTTCCCAATTTTTATTGATTACCATCGCTACTTTGTTCGCCACTTTTCATTGATTACTGTCGCTACTTTGTTCCCCACTTTTTATTGATTACTGTCGCCACATTGTTTCCCTACTTTTTATTGATTACAGTTGCCACTTTGTTCCCCATTTTGTATTGATTACTGTTGCTACTTTGTACCCAATTTTTATTGATTTCTATCGCTACTTTGCTCACCACTTTTTATTGATTGCTGTCTCTACTTTGTTCACCACTTTTTTTAGATGACTGTCTCTACTTTGTTCACCACATTTTACTGGATACTGTCGCCATTTTGTTCCTAAATTTGTATTGATTATAGTCACCACTTTGTTTCCCTACTTTTTATTGATTACGGTCGCCAGTTTGTTTCCCTACTTTTTATTAATTACAGTCGCCACTCTGTTTCCCTACTTTTTATTGATTACAGTCGCCACTTTGTTTCCCTACTTTTTACTGATTACAGTCGTCACTTTGTTTTCCTACTTTTTATTGAATACAGTCCCCTCTTTGTTTCCCTACTTTTTATTAATTACAGTCGCCACTTTGTTTCCCTACTTTTCATTGATTACAGTCACCACTTTGTTTCCCTACTTTTCATTGATTACAGTCACCACTTTGTTTCCCTACTTTTTATTGATTACAGTCGCCACTTTGTTCCTCACTTTCTCTAATATTGCTTTTATAAACCAATACATTTATTTCCCACGGGTCTAGGAGTTTCACCCATCGTGGGAAAGTCGAGCAAAGGTGATGAATGAAGCTCGATTAGAGAAGGGCATTAGAATATTGAAGAAGCCGCCTCAATTTAAGATATTTGCTAAGAAGAGGAGTGCGAATGCTTTTTGTCGTCAGCCCATCGAACGGATACCTGTGCATGTACGGCACGTACTTACACAGGTACCCACACATGTATATGCCTTTTTCCCCTTAGAAGGGATAAAGTACAAAGCGTTCATCTCCCACTTAGCTAGTATCTTAAACTAAGCTTCCTTTTAAATATGGTGCAAGTGTGCGATTCTTAAAAAATTATTCTAGTCAATTCCTTTTAACCGATGGAGCAGTTGGAGCACCAGATGTTTTGAAGGCACGCTTTTCCAAATTCCTGTACCATTTCTAATTTTAAAGGATGGGGTTTTGAAGAAGATCTGTTATTAGTTTACTATTAAAATTATTTAACCTTTTAAAGACAGTTATTTCTGTAAATAGCTTGTGACCACCAGTAGAAAACTTTATAAAAAATCACAATTATCTTAGTGTACTATAGCAGTGTGACCATGCAAACGATAGTTTGCAATTGAAAAATGAGAATACCCCGTAAAGATTGAAATTTAAAAGAAGTATATGTCTGGAGACTGTTTTAGACCCTGTGTACAGAATTTGTCGAGTTTCTTTATTGAATATTTATCACTGGCTGTCACCCACCAGCCATTCATAGTTATGTTCTTGGTGAACCAGCGCAATTTCTCCGATAATGCCATTTAGTTAAGCCTTTTTGTCATATTCATCTACAAAATGCTAATGTATGGGGTGAAGTCTCGTGCCAAGGAGTTCCTGTCATATGTCCAAGGTGGCTTATATCAAGGAGCTTGCATGTGGCTTCAGAACATTCATATTTAAAAGACTTTCTGGTCATGGACTATCAGGGTATACTGAGAGTGGTGTTATTCCTTTTTGCATTGTATGCTACTTAATTAGACCTGTGTTATGGACGTTAACGAAATTCTGATGTATGGACTCAGTGTTGCAAGCCACTCACTGTAAGTTGATTTAAGTTGGCCACGCGTCAACAGCTCAGAAACAGTTTTTAAGCCCATAGCAAACACGAGGTCACATATTATCCTTTTGCCAATGTTTATGGCAAAAGGTTCCCATTTGAAGGCCTTATTAAAAATATATAGGTGGCTCATCAAGAGGATATTTATGGGGTTTGGTGGTTGAGTAGCAGTGAGTATCCATTTCAGTAGCCTGTGCTGGATGTTTGACAAAGAAGACAATGGAATAATTCCTGCCACTGGTCAAAAACACCATCAGTAAGCCAAAAAACTTAAATTATCCATAATGAAATCAACTATGGTCCTTCTTACAGACAAGAAGATGCATTATGAGAAGTACCTTCCCTTGTGGAAAAAGAACTGCATCATACTAAAGCAGCCAATGGCATTGTATGCCCTATATATCTATTACTCTAAAGTTTTGCAAGAGGCATGGAAGCTCTTAGGTGTAAACTACGTTGGGCACATGACAACAGCCCTCCGAAGAATTCAAGTCTATTGCGACAACGGAGTCGTACATAGGGATTTTGTCGATGCCCATGAGAAAAAAATCTTCTATTAGATGGCTTTATCAAATATACTAATTTGGTTTACCAAAAGGATGACTGATGATGGCAAAAGCTGTGAGCGTCACAATGCAAGAAAACAGTATAATTCCATACGCAAGCCTAGGTCTGTCTCTAGGCATATTTTTGTAAATATCCCCTATTATTCTTATTTTCTTTTTCTAGTTCTCGTCTGTATGACTACAGTACAGTATAAGAATTGCGATTTGGAAAGATTGTCTTGGCGATAAACATAACTTTTTGTCTGAACCAACTGTCACCAAAAGGTTGAATAAATGTAGCAGCACAGTCGTAGCTTGAGGCTGCTTTCAGAGCTAAAGCTATGGAGATATCAAAAGGTACTAGAAATGGGAGTGTTTTTATATGATAGCTGTCACTGCAAACTGTTTAATTTTCAATGAGAATGTATGTATATGTTTGGTTGTGCAGTAGTCCCTTTGCTAGTTTAGGAAATTATTACATAAAAACATATGAAAAAATATATAGGAACCTTTAATAGCAGAATTTTAAAAATAAAATCTTATGACCAAGTCCAAGTAAGACTTCGTCATTTTCACTTCTTCAATTACTACCTTTAAAATTTCCTCTTGTGCTATATTTTCTTATTTTCACTTGTGTCGATTTTTCCTGTACGCTTATTACATAATATATATATATATATATATATATATATATATATATATATATATATATATATATATATATATATATATATATACATATATATATATATATATATATATATATATATATATATATATATATATGTGTGTGTGTGTGTGTGTGTGTTTGTGTGAGTGTGCATGTATATATATATATATATATATATATATATATATATATATATATATATATATATATATATATATATATATATATAATATATATATATATATATATATATATATTATTATTATTATTATTATTATTATTATTATTATTATTATTATTATTATTATTAGCCAAGCTACAACCCTAGTTGGAAAAGCAAGATGCTATAAGCCCAAGGGCTCCAACAGGGAAAAATAGCCCAATGAGGAAAGGAAATAAGGAAATAAATAAATGATGAAAATAAATTAACAATATATCATTCTAAAAAACAGTTACAGCATCAAAACAGATATGTCCTATATGAACTATTAACAACGTCAAAAACATATATGTCATATAAACTATAGAAAGACTCATGTCAGCCTGGTCAACATAAAATCATTTGCACCAACTTTGAACTTTTGAAGTTCTACTGATTCAACTACCCGATTAGGAAGATCATTCCATAACTTGGTAACAGCTGGAATAAAACTTCTAGAATATTGTGTAGTATTGAGCCTCAATACTGCCTGCCTAGTATTACGAACAGGATGGAATTGTCCAGGAAGATCTGAATGTAAAGGATGGTCAGAGTTATGAAAAATCTTATGGAACATGCATAATGAACTAATTGAACTACGGTGCCAAGGACTAATATCTAGATCAGGAATAAGAAATTTAATAGACCGTAAGTTTCTGTCCAACAAATTAAGATGAGAATCAGCAACTGAACACCAGACAGGAGAACAATACTCAAAACAAGGTAGAATGAAAGAATTAAAACACTTCTTCAGAATAGATTGATCACCGAAAATCTTGTAAGACTTTCTCAATAAGCCACTTTTTTGTGCAATTGAAGAAGACACAGACCTAATGTGTTTCTCAAAAGTAAATTTGCTGTCGAGAATCACACCTAAAATCTTAAGAGAGTCATACAAATTTAGAGAAACATTATCAATACTGAGAACCGGATGTTGAGGAGCCACCGTCCTTGGCCTACTTACAATCATACTTTGAGTTTTGTTAGGATTCAACTTCATACCCCATAATTTGCACTATGCACTAATTTTAGCTAAATATCTATTTAGGGATTCACCAACCCCAGATCTACATTCAGGGGATGGAACTGATGCAAAGAGAGTAGCATCATCTGCATATGCAACAAGCATGTTTTCTAGGCCAAACCACATGTCATGTGTATATAGTATGAAAAGTAATGTATGTGTTATATATATATATATATATATATATATATATATATATATATATATATATATATATATATATATATATATATATATATATATAAATATAAATATATATATATATATATATATATATATATATATATATATATATATATATATATATATATATATATGTATATGTATATATATGCATATAAATGTATATATATATATACATGATATATATATATATATATATATATATATATATATATATATATATATATATATATATATATATATATATATATATATATATATATATATATATATATATATATATATATATATATATCATCTCCTCCTACACCTCTTGACGCAAAGGGCCTCGGTTAGATTTCACCATTCGTCTCTATCTTCAATACTTCTCCATTCACCATCTACTTCACGCTTCATAGTACTCAGCCATGTAGGTCTGGGTCTTCCAACTCCTCTAGTGCCTTGTGGAGCCCAGCTGAACGTTTGATGTACTAATCTCTTTTGGGGAGTGCGAAGAGCATGCCCAAACCATCTCCATCTACTCCTCATCATGATCTCATCCATATATGGCACTCGAGTAATATCTCTTATAGTTTCATTTCTAATCCTGTCCTGCCATTCAACTCCCAATATCCTTCTGAGGGCTTTGTTCTCGAATCTACTGAATCTATTGGAGATTGGTTCATTGTCATACATTACTCGTGTCCATAGAGTAACACCGATCTCACTAAGCTTATATATAGTCTGATTTTTATATGTAATTTCAGGTGATTTGATTTCCATATTTTACTTAACCTAGCCATTGTCTTAGTTGCTTTTTTTAATCTTTCACTAAACTCCAATTTTAAAGACCCTGTATTAGAGATCATAATTTACAAATACTTAAATGATTCTACCTCATAAATCCTTTCTCTTTCCAATGATATTTCATCTTCCATTGCATACTCCGTTCTCATCATTTCTGTCTTTCTTCTATTTATCTTCAGCCCATCCTCTTATGATATTTCATGTATTCTGGTTAGCAAGCATTGCAAATCCAGTGGTGGTCTGCTAACAAGGACAGCATCATCAGCATACTCTAGGTGTGCTAAATTCCTATCACCAACCCAGTCCAATCCTTCTCCACCATCTCCGACTGTTCTATTCAGTACAAAATCCATGAGGAAGATGAAAAACATAGGAGACAATACATTCCCTTGGAGTACTCCGGTGTTCACTGGAAATTCATTTGATAAGACTCCATTAGCATTAACTTTGCACTTGCTATGCTCATGAATAGACCCAATGAAATTTACATATTCAAGAGGAATTCCATAATAATGCAGGACTCTCCATAAAATTGGACAGTGCACACTATCAAAGGCTTTTTCATATTCCGCAAATGTCATCAAAAGTAGATTTCTATATTCTACGCATTGCTGTACATGTCTCAAAATGAAAATTTGGTCAGTTCAACTTCTACCTTTTCTAAATCCTGCTTGTTCAACTCTCAGCTTTTCGTCAATCTTTCTCTCCAGTCTCTTTGGAATAAGCTTACTATATATTTTTATAACAACTGATGTTAGTGTTATGCCTCTGTAATTATTGCAATCAGTCTGGTCTGCTTTTTGTAACTTTTCACCAACCCTCCCTGCTCCTATTCATTAGATTTTGCCTCTTCATGCCACATTCTACAAAATAATCTTGTAAGTACTCTGGGAGTCACTTCATTTTCGGCCAGTATCATCTCGGCAGTTACTCCATTGTATCCCTGGGCTTTCCATCTCTTTAGTGTTTTGAGGATGGCTTCAACTTCAAACACACTGAATTCATTCATGGGGGATATCAAGGTCTTCACCACCTTCAGGTATATCAATCAAATTATTTCCTTATATCTTCTATTCATAACATCACTAAAGTGTTCCATCCAACGTTGCCTTTCTTCCTCTTCTGTTGTTATAACAGATTCCTTTCTCTTTTTGATGGTTATATGCTTCTTCTTCTTTGCCCCATAGAGATTTCATTAATAATTCTATGACCAACTCTTACACCATAGCCACTTACTGAATTCATAGCTATGTAGCCTCATCTGCTTTACTGTCTAAATATTCTCTTTAGTCATTCCTAGCTTTTCTTTTGACCTCGCTATTAATACCGGAATATTTAGCATGCTCTACCTTGAAATTTTCATTACTTCCTCGGAAACTTTCAACAATCAATTTCTGTTTTTGCCTCCTTTTTTATAGTATCCCAAGTATCATTTGATATCCATGGCTTTCACTTTGTAACTGCGTGTCCAAAGTCTTCACTAGCAACTGACTGATATATGTTATTATTATCACACCATTCTTCATCAATTGTCTGCTCTTCATCTCTTGGTCTCTAAGACTGCAAATCGATTCCTACATTCAGTTGCAAATGTTTCTGTATATATATATATATATATATATATATATATATATATATATATATATATATATATATATATATATATATATATACAGTATATGTATATATAAATGTATAGATATGTATATATACATATAGAGTATATATATAAATATATATATATATATATATATATATATATATATATATATATATATATGTGTGTGTATATATAAATATATATGTATATATATATATATATATATATATATATATATATATATATATATATATATATATATATATATCTTTTTCTTTGTCTACATCTTTTCCCAATTCTATGTGGGGTCGATGTTTCTGGTCAGCTTTCTCCATCTACCTCTGTCCCACACCTCATCACCGGTTAATACCTTAAATTGAAGGTCATTCTTGATACAGTCCACCAACCTTCGCTTTGGTCTCCCTCTCCTTCTCGTTCCCTGTACCTCCATTTCCATCACTCTCCTCCCAATATACTGTTTTCATCTCTTCTCATGACATGACCATACCACCTCAGTCTACTTTGCTATTTCCAACCTCTATCTATCTATATATGCATATACATATATATATATATATATATATATATATATATATATATATATATATATATATATATATATATATACATATAAATATATATATGTATATATATATATATATATATATATATATATATATATACTGTATATATATGATATATAAATGTATATATGTATATATATATATACATATACAGTATATATATATATATATATATATATATATATATATATATATATATATATATATATATATATGTGTGTGTGTGTGTGTGTATATATATATATATATATATATATATATATATATATATATAGATATATATATATATATATATATATATATATATATATATGTGTGTGTATATATATATATATATATATATATATATATATATATATATATATATATATATATATATACGTATATGTGTATTGGTTACTTATATTTATACATATATATACATATTCCAATAAGCCATATATATTTTTGATACATTAATGTCTGGATTCTCTTAACGACCAGGCGAAATCACACAAAAACAACAGCTTGTGACCAGCCGGGAATCGAACCCTGGTCCGGCAAGCTTGTATAGACAATGACTAGCACTTGGGCACGAAGAAAGAAAAGTCAATGACAATTCTTCCGTACTTATACCTGTCGAATTCAGGTGTTTTGTACTTAGAATTGAAATCAACCCATCTTCACCATCGTAGCAAATTGGTAGTTTGTTACTTGGCATACGATTAATGGTAAATTTTGCACATTTAGACGTGTTTTTCATATTCCAATAAGCCATATATATTTTTGATACATTAATGTCTGGATTATCTTGTCTTTGTGTGATTTCGCCTGGGGCTCTGATCCCGAGGTCGTTAAGAGAATCCAGACATTAATGTATCACAAATATATATAACATCTCGATAGTGTTTTTAGCTTTGTCGTTTCAGTCTCCAATTTGACGACAGTGATTCTATAGAGCAGGAGCTATTGCCAGAATTTCACATGGCATTAATTTGTGCCACAACTTATATGGACCTTCCTGGGGATCATCTCCAAAACTTCCCCATTGTAACCAAACGCTGCATGCTGGAATTCTTTAAGTCTTGTTTGAAATGTTATGACGATATAAGAGATGTTACATGAGCAGGGTTAAGTTAAATGTTCTAACAGTTTTTATAGTAGTTCATCCACGTAAGTACTTGCATTTTTATAGCAATGTTAGTTGTTTTTAAATTCTTAGTTATGTATCCATGGTTAGCATTTGTATAAATTAAAACGATCGGTAATCGAGTTCATTGTTTTTTTTTTACTCTGGAGATAAAAGACAAGATAAAAATTCTGATGTCTGGTGTATTTTTCCTGTTAGATACATTCGCTTTGTTCGTTTCTCGAAGGATCAGGAAGATATAACATTCATGACAACTGTAATATCTAGTCGTTACCTTCTCTTAACACCACGAGCAGCTATGGAAATCTCTCTCAAGATCGATAACCGAGACATGAAATGATCGGAGGGATCATGAAGTCCGCCTCTGTTGATTGTGCAAAGCCATGACATTTGTCTTTCTGTTCCAAGGGGACGGGATTTCATGTCGTCAGCAGTATCTTCTTTGCAGAAATGCACAGAACAAATCACAGAACGCTCTGGATTGATCTTGTCTGTTCGTCGACATGCTTGTATCCAAGCATCTCTCAAGATTTCATTCCTCGGTAAACGAAAAAAATGAAAGCTTAGATTAAGCTTTTTTACTTTCTTTTTCGTATCATAACAATCATAAGTAGCGCTATTGCACGGGATGGTTATTTCGTTATTCTAGGCCTACAGTTGTAATTGGAGACAAAATTCAATTTTACAGAGACGTTTACCGCTAGACTACGTAGTTGTAAATGAGGCATTGTACTGGACTGTCAGTATTCATATGCTGAAATTCTCAGCAGATTATAGTTTAAGGGCCATAAAAGAAATCCTAAGAGACAAAATTAAAAATCTGACTCGGCCTTTTATTCCAGAACCGTTTCCTTATCGTGTATCATCTACCTGACAGTGAGCCGCTGTGGCTCACCTGACCTCATGTAGTCTGAGTAGCAAAACCCTGGATGTGCGTTACTTGACCTGTCGCTGTATGGGTCCTGCTCGTAATTTAACAACCCTGTGATGCGACAGGCATTTACCGACACTTGGTGGGAATGACCACGTTGTGCAATAACCACATTGTGCGCGGCCTCGTCTCCGTCCACACTGGAGTTTTTGTTAACAAGAATATGTTGTTACGTTCTTTTGCACGCGTATGTGTACCCGGCTTTTGATTTAACAGTTAATAGAGATAGGGGCTCTGAAATCAAACCACAGAATACAAAGTGCTTGGATGAACAAGAGGTCATCAAGAATCCTGTATGATAAAAGAATCTGTGCAAAGGATAAAGGAAAGCTTTATAAAAGAGTGGTTGAACCAGCAAAGGTTTACTGGGCCAAGATGCGAACGGCAAGAGGTTCAAGAACAAACAAAGTTAGAGGCAGAGATGAGGACGTTGAGATGAATGTGTGGAGTTCTGAGATTAGATAGATTCAGAAATTATTTTATTAAAGGAAGTCAAAGTAGTGGAAGTATCGAAGGTTTAGGAAAGAAGACTACAGTAGTAGAGCATTGTTAGGCAGAGGTAAAAGGATTATATTTGCAAAAGGGACATAAATATTGAAATGCACAGATGGAAAATAAGAGAAAGATTAAAGTGCAGATGTAAATATTACATACAAGATAAAAGGCCAAGAGAGTGCGATAAACAGGACAGAAGTTGGAGAGGGCTGACAAGAAACAGCAACTGAAGACACAGAAAATCCTTTCCCTGGAAGGTTTTCACCTCATTCCTTTTTCAAGAAGGGTTTTCAACTTTACCTTCTTCGGGGAAGGTTTAAACCCATTCCCATTTTCAAGGAATAATTTAAGTCTACCTTTTTCCTGGGATGGTTTCATTGCTATTCCCTTAGAAGGGAAATTTGTATTGCTGTCTTTATTCCAGTGAAGGTTTCAAAGGAAAGAAAAAAGAAAAAAAAATAAGAAAATCCTTTACTTTAATACAATTTTTCATGACATTTCTTCTTACAATCAATCAAGAATAAGGAAAAACTTTGTTATTAAATAGAAAATACTAAACGTAGTTAATATCACCGGTTATTACCAAAGTAGATTTTGTGGAAAACAAAGTTACTTCAAGAGAAAATAAAAACCAAAAGGAAATAAGATAGTAAATGAAAAAGAAGATGTCCTAACAAATGATTTAATAATAGACGGAGATTTCATACTAGTAAAATTGGAGACATAAGGCACCTGAAAAGTTATTGCTCAGTAAGTTTACTCTCAATGATATATAAGATATTTATAAAGATCACATTTGGCCGAATAGAAAGAGAGCCGGCATGATTTAAAAGCAGATATTCAAAATATGCATGTAATTAATGAGCTAATGGAAAAATCAACAGAATATGACAAACCCCTATGTATTGCATTTGTAGACTATGAGAAAGCCTTTGATTTGATCAAAACATCAGCAATAATGAAAGCGCTTCAAAGACAAGGAATGGATGAATCTTATGTTCGAACACTTGAAGGCATCTATACAGGATATACAGCAACCCTAAAACTGCATAAAGATAGTGAGAAAATCCCGATTGAAAAAGGAGTAAGATAGGGAGACCCTATTTCTCCAAAATTATTCACAGCATGCCTAGAAGAACTTTTGAAGAATTTAGATTGGGAAAATGTAAAGATTAATATTCAAGGGGAATGATTTCACCTTGACAACTTAAGATTTGCAGATGACAGATTTATTTAGTGAATCGTGGGAGAAATTGCAATAGATGATAGGAAATTTGAATAGAGAAAGCAAATGTGTAGTACTGAAAAGGAATATGAGTATAACTAAGACAGTTCTATAAAGATACAGAGAGACAATAGATAAGGGTTAAGGACGAACCTTTAGAGATTGTTAATAAATATATGTACTTAGGAGAGAGTGTTTCCCCAGGCCGTGTGACCGAAATTAAAAGAAGGCTAAACATGGGATGGAGAGCATTTGGTAAACAAAATGTAAAACGTCACTCTCTTTAAAGAGAAAAGTATTTAATCAGATGGTGTTACTAGTATTATCTTATGCATCAGAAACTTAGAGCCTTACTAAAGCCTTGGAATATAAGCTAGTTACTACTCAAAGATCTATGGAAAGAATGAGGGGTATAACAATACAAGACAGAAAAAGAGCATCATCGTTAAGAGAGCAAACTAAAGTAAACTATACTCTAACAACATGTAAGAAAATAGACATGGACAGGACATATAATAAAAATGACAGATAATAGATGGACATTATATATATATATATATATATATATATATATATATATATATATATATATATATATATATATATATATATACACACACACACACATATATATATATATATATGTATGTATATATCTATATATGTATATATATACATATATATATATACATATGTATACATATATATATATATATATATATATATATATATATATACATATATATATATATACATATATATATATATATATATATATATATATATATATATATATATATATATATTTATATATATATATATATGATATATATATACATATATTTATATACAGTATATATATATATATATATATATATGTATATATATATATATATATATATATATATATATATATATATATATATATATATATACATATATATACTGTATGTGTGTGCGAGTATGTGTCCTATGTCAATGGATAAGAAGACATAAGAACATACGTTTTTTCACTTTATTCCAAAGGTTCAGGCTTACACTTTGCGGAGCGAAGCATCCCCCAGATTGGTAACCTATTACTCTTGCGAGAGTTCTAATGATATTTAATCCCTTTATGAGCATGGAAGTCCTTATTGCTCTGTCATTATGCCGAATCTACTAAATTTTTGGAAATGTCCACTGTCATGGAAAGATCCATCATGCATAATTCTTAGACACACGTCACATACAAGGGAGTCTAATGATCTCAGTAAAGAAATGGCATACTTACTTGGCTGGATTACCTAATTTTGAGGTTGGGATAGATCATAGACCGTTGATACCAATTCTTACCAGTAAGTCACTTGGTGAAATTGAAAACCCAAGACTTCAACGCATGAGAGAGAATTTCTGTTTTACTGTTCACTGGCAGAAAGGAAGTACTCATTGTATTCCAGATGCTTTATCACTTACACCAGTTCAGGATCCTACAGAAGAAAATTGTTTGAATGACAATGGATCCACTGATCCTTTGTATGTTGCAATTGTGAATGCCCTCGACATGCATGAAGATTGCGTACTTTTAACACCTCTGAAGGACAAAACACTGGAAAAGGTACGTGTTGCTGCTAAACAGGATGCAGAATACCATTCTCTTCGGGAGATTATAATAAAAGGATTTCCTGAACGCTGCCATAATTTGGATGTAGAACTCAGGCCTTTCTGGAATATAGGTGATATGCTTGCTGTAGATGATGACCTTATTGTTTATGGAGCAAACTTCTTATACCCAAGAAACTTCGAAGTGAAACTCTTGAATGTCTTCATGATGGTCATCAGGGAATAGACCGCACTAAAAGGAGAGCGCGGCAACCTGTTTATTGGCCAGAATTGACAGAGATATTGAGAATATGGTTTCTTCTTGTATCAAAAGAACGAACCTTTATTTCAAGAAGAAGATCAACCAAGTAGAGATTTTGTATCCGTATCTGCAGATTATTTTCATACCAGGGGTCGAACTTATCTTGTTTATGTTCATAGGTTGTCTGGATGGCCTTGTGTATCTTGGTGTCAGGGTATAGCTTCTACAGCCAATCTAATCCGGTCACTAAGGGCTATATTTTCAGATACTGTCGTTCCTGTGTTGTTAAAAACTGATGGAGGACCACAGTTTTCTTCATCAGCTTTGAGACTTTTTATCTCGTTGGGAAGTAGAACA
>NC_090742.1:28854599-28864599 GCF_036898095.1 Palaemon carinicauda
AGGATCTAGAGCTTTCAAATATGCGTCCCCAAGATTATAGGTCAAGCTCCCACTAGACATCCAAAAGATTGAAGATTTTAAGGCTTTCAAGAGGAAACTGAAAACTTTCTTATTTTCTAAATGCTCCGATAATGGGAATTTGACAAGTAACACTGAATACACTGCGTAATACTATAACTGCCTAAGAATATAACGACAAACATATATTGTAGGGCACAGGGTTCCCCTGTGTGATATGGCCAGGAAAAGCACCCTTAAAGTAAAAGGGAGTACCTTAAGATCAGGTAAAATCAGGATCCCACGTTTGTTCTCACCCATTGTTCACTCTCTTCGTAGAATATAATTGTATGTATGCTGACTGGTTATTCGGCAATCCTTCGTTTGTTTCTAAATGACTAATTAGTTGTCAAAGAGTTACATATTGTAACACTTTTCTCTTCTTTACCGAGAGACACTAATAAAAGATATTTAGAAGCAAGAAGTTATTTGATGATTTATACATATTGAAAATAGGAAACCGATTTCAACAAATATGTTGGCTATTATATTCAGTATTGGGAAAACTAAGCACTATTATATATAATCCTATCCCAGATTATTTTTACAATTATTGTGATTTAATCCTCCGTCGCTTTCTCTTACTCCAATATGTTTACATTTTATCCTTATTCTTTGTAGCTTGCGCCAGATTGCAATTGAGGTAGTGGTTGTTGCAATTCTTGTTAGGGGATCGGCTTCAACCTTACGATTGACCTTTCTTTTTTATTCAACTTTGATAGTCTTCAATATCATGGCGAAACCAGCTCTTTTCTTCTCTAGATCTTGGTCGAAACTCTCATTACAAAATCGAAATGTTAACCCTTTAACGTCGGTGTTTGGATAGATATCTTATCTGAATTTTGTAGTCTCCGTCGTCTAAGCAGTTTATTTTTTCACTTTTATACATCATAAAATGCACGTTGGTCACATTAAAATAAAAATAGATTTGGATATCGTTAAATACGATTTTTTTATCGGGTTAAATACTACTGATTAATTTTGTTTTGCATAAGTTATGTGAGTCTGATAATATCTAAGATTATTATAAAAGCTCCAATTAAAGAATCGTAAATAGACTACAGTAACATGGATTAAAACGCTGGTTAGTCTTTCTGGGCGGGTTAGGTTTACACATGAAGGTACTGCAAATAATCGGTCATACTTAGCACAGTCCAATACATTACTTAAAATTATGAAGTGTAGAGTTATTAATTGTATGAATTGTGGAGGGAAATTATGGTGCAACAAAATAAAGAATTTTTTTTTTTTTTTCATTTAAACCTCATATCACGCTGACTTCTCTACACAATTTTGTGAATGTGATCTCTGATTAGACTGCAAAGGAAGAGATTTCTGTACCAGATGAAAGCGAAAATTGACAATTGCAGTTCCATTCTTGCATAGGCTATAGTTAATACTGAGCTTTTCCTTACTAGTTACTCATACTTTACTTTTACCTTAACGGCTGTTTTTCTTGTCCTATACTCCAGGGGAACCCTACTCTATTGGATCTTTCATAGTTCCGTTTATCGTATAGGCCTACTGTAAATTCCAAGCCATTCAGCATTTCACACCGCATAATGCTTGTTTATTGTCATATCCACATTATCGAAGCACTTAGAAAACAAGAAAGTCTTCAGTTTCCTCTTGAAAGCCTTAATATCTTCAGTCGCTTATTGCATAGTCTTGAGTTGCATATTTGTAAGCTATAGAAGTGTATCCTGGTTCCAATCATTTGAAACCATTTGTAACTATTCTCGTTTCAACACGATTTATTGGTTGCACGATATGTAGCAATTTTCTTAGGTATTTTGGACGTCCAGTTCTGATAACTTGATTGGTTAATGTACGTATTTTAAACTCAACTCTTGCTTTAATGAGCAGCCAGTTTTAATCAGTTAGTACAAGAGTAATCATTCCTGCTCCGCTGTTTATTATGTTTTATAATTCCTACCAAAAGATGAACTTTTGGTATATTGTGGTAGATAGGCTACATGGAGTTGCAGTAGTCAATCCTGGTAATAATACAGTTTAGCGCTAGATTCTTTACAGAATGTTCATCCAGATATTTCTTTATAAAAGCAATGTTTCTGAGATGATTTCCTGCAGTTTTTACTTCATCATTTAGGCATTGAAAGACAAGTTACAGTCAAGATTTAAGGATTTTTTTTAACTCTAGCGTCCCCTCTCAGGGTATGAGAGTATTTTACATTACAAAATATACAAAATTATAATTTGACCTCCAATAATAGTACAAGATGGCAGTAAAAAGAAGCAAAATATACTTCTATTCACATATCTATACAATACTGTACATATATCCGTATACCAATATATGCCATATATAATGGGGACATGAGCCCATATGGACTAGATAAAAAACTAATATATAATTAAAACTGTTCTATTATTATTTTTACAAATTTTGCTAGATTGCATAATTCTCCCTTATTTTCTATTTTAAACAATTGACTAAACTTTATACTATTTGGTCTAGTCTAATAATATCTTTTTATATACAATTCTCTGAGGCTGCTAAGTATAATGGTACTCATCGGCCAGTTCCAGGGTATTACACATTGGGCATGTTTTTGACCCCCTGGGAAGCCATTGGGCATGTTTTTGACCCTTGGGAAGCCGAGTATCGCTTATCAGCAACAGGAAGCCTATGGTTACCACATCTAAATCTACTGAAATACTTCCAATCATTATAATCCAGTTTGGTTAAATATTCGCTTAACACTGGGAGGTATTCATAAAAATGAAGGATATCCTTGTAAGCATAAGGTAGAAGTACAAGGTAATTCTCTGAAGCAAAAGGTAGAAGTATAAGCAAATCGTTCTTTCCATATTCATAATGATTACCTTTTACTTGCGACGATATCCTCCAAGCAGAAGTTGAAGGTTGACTTGTGTTTCGGGAGCGCTTAGTTACATGTTGGACCTTGTAATATTGCATTTGTGCTGTCAAGATAAGAAAGAGTTTAATATTTATAATACGTATTTAATGCCCCGTTTTTACTTGTATTTAATTAAGTTTACGTATCAGAAAGAACACAGACGCCGTCGCTCCTTCCCCAATGCCTCGCTGGCGACATCTATCCCCCACCCCTTGCGTTAGAAGTTCTTTGACCTCTTTTTAGCTACCATACCCCTTGCATTAGAAGTTCTTTGACCTCTTTTTAGCTCCCACACCCCTTGCGTTAGAAGTTCTTTGACCTCTTTTTAGCTCCCACACCCCTTGCATTAGAAGTTCTTCGACCTCTTTTTAACTCCCACACCCCTTGCATTAGAAGTTCTTTGACCTCTTTTTAGCTCCCCCACCCCTTGTATTAGAAGTTCTTTGACCTCTTTTGAGCTCTCACACCCCTTGCATTAGAATTTCTTTGACCTCTTTTTAGCTCCCACACCCCTTGCATTAGAAGTTCTTTGACCTCTTTTTAGCTCCCATACCCGTTGCATTAGAAGTTCTTTGACCTCTTTTTAGCTCCCCCACCCCTTGCATTAGAAGTTCTTTGACCTCTTTTTAGCTCCCACACCCCTTGCATTAAAAGTTCTTTGACCTCTTTTTAGCTCCCACACCCCTTGCATTAGAAGTTCTTTGACCTCTTTTTAGCTCCCACACCCCTTGCATTAGAAGTTCTTTGACCTCTTTTTAGCTCCCACACCCATTGCATTAGAAGTTCTTTGACCTCTTTTTAGCTCCCACACCCCTTGCATTAGAAGTTCTTTGACCTCCTTTTAGCTCCCACACCCCTTGCATTAGAAGTTCTTTGACCTCCTTTTAGCTCCCACACCCCTTGCATTAGAAGTTTGTTGACCTCTTTTTAGCTCCCACACCCATTGCATTAGAAGTTGTTTTACCTCTTTTTAGCTCCCCCACCCTTTGCATTAGTTCTTTGACCTTCTTTTAGCTCAAACACCTCTTGCATTAGAAGTTCTTTCACCTCTTTTTAACTCCCACACCCATTACATTAGAAGTTCTTTGACCTCTTTTTAGCTCCCCCACCCCTTGCATTAGAAGTTCTTTGACCTCTTTTTAGCTCCCACACCCATTACATTAGAAGTTCTTTGACCTCTTTTTAGCTCCCACACCCCTTGCATTAGAAGTTCTTTGACCTCTTTTTAGCTCCCACACCCCTTGCATTAGAAGTTCTTTGACATCTTTTTAGCTCCCACACCCCTTGCATTAGAAGTTCTTTAACCTCTTTTTAGCTCCCACATCCCTTGCATTAGAAGTTCTTTGATCTCTTTTTAGCTCCCACACCCCTTGCATTAGAAGTTCTTTGACCTCTTTTTAGTTCCCCAACCCCTTTCATTAGAAGTTCTTTGACCTCTTTTTAGCTCCCCCACCCCTTGCATTAGAAGTTCTTTGACCTCTTTTTAGCTCCCCCACACCTCTAGCATTAGAAGTTTTTTTTACCTCTTTTTAGCTCTCACACCCCTTGCATTAGAAGTTCTTTGACCTCTTTTTAGTTCCCCCAACCCTTGCATTAGAAGTTCTTTGACCTCTTTTTAGCTCCCACACCCTTTGCATTAGAAGTTCTTTGACCTCTTTTTAGCTCCCCCACCCCTTGCATTAGAAGTTCTTTGACCTCTTCTTAGCTCCCACACCCCTTGCATTAGAAGTTCTTTGACCTCTTTTTAGCTCCCCCACCCCTTGCATTAGAAGTTCTTTGACCTTTTTTTAGCTCCCCCACCCCTTGCATTAGAAGTTCTTTGACCTCTTTTTAGCTCCCACACCCCTTTCATTAGAAGTTCTTTGACCTCTTTTTAGCTCCCCCACCCCTTGCATTAGAAGATCTATGACCTCTTTTTAGCTCCCCCACCCCTTGCATTAGAAGTTTTTTTACCTCTTTTTAGCTCCCACGCCCCTTGCATTAGAAGTTCTTTGACCCCATTATAGCTCCCACACCCCTTTCATTAGAAGTTCTTTGACCTCTTTTTAGCTCCCACACCCCCTGCATTAGAAGTTCTTTGACCTCTTTTTAGCTCCCACACCCCTTGCATTAGAAAATCTTTGACCTCTTTTTAGCTCCCACACTCCTTGCATTAGAAGTTCTTTGACCTCTTTTTAGCTCCCACATCTCTAGCATTAGAGGTTCTTTGACCTCTTTTTAGCTCCCACACCTCTAGCATTAGAAGTCCTTTGACCTCTTTTTAGCTCCCACACCTCTAGCATTAGAAGTTCTTTGACCTCTTTTTAGCTCCCACACCTCTAGCATTAGAAGTTCTTTAACTTCCTTTTAGCTCCCACACCTCTATCATTAGAAGTTCTTTGACCTCTTTTTAGCTCCCACACCTCTAGCATTAGAAGTTCTTTGACCTCTTTTTAGCTTCCACACCTCTATCATTAGAAGTTCTTTGACCTCTTTTTAACTCCCACACCCCTTACATTAGAAGTTCTTTGACCTCTTTTTAGCTCCCACACCCCTTGCATTAGAAGTTCTTTGACCTCCTTTTAGCTCCCACACCCCTTGCATTAGAAGTTCTTTGACCTCCTTTTAGCTCCCACACCCCTTGCATTAGAAGTTCTTTGACCTCTTTTTAGCTCCCACACCCATTGCATTAGAAGTTCTTTGACCTCTTTTTAGCTCCCACACCCCTTGCATTAGAAGTTCTTTGACCTCTTTTTTGCTCCCACACCCCTTGCATTAGAAGTTCTTTGACCTCCTTTTAGCTCCCACACCCCTTGCATTAGAAGTTCTTTGACCTCCTTTTAGCTCCCACACCCCTTGCATTAGAAGTTTGTTGACCTCTTTTTAGCTCCCACACCCATTGCATTAGAAGTTCTTTTACCTCTTTTTAGCTCCCCCACCCTTTGCATTAGTTCTTTGACCTCCTTTTAGCTCCAACACCTCTTGCATTAGAAGTTCTTTCACCTCTTTTTAGCTCCCACACCCATTACATTAGATGTTCTTTGACCTCTTTTTAGCTCCCCCACCCCTTGCATTAGAAGTTCTTTGACCTCTTTTTAGCTCCCACACCCATTACATTAAAAGTTCTTTGACCTCGTTTTAGCTCCCCCACCCCTTGCATTAGAAGTTCTTTGACCTCTTTTTAGCTCCCACACCCCTTGCATTAGAAGTTCTTTGACATCTTTTTAGCTCCCACACCCCTTGCATTAGAAGTTCTTTAACCTCTTTTTAGCTCCCACATCCCTTGCATTAGAAGTTCTTTGATCTCTTTTTAGCTCCCACACCCCTTGCATTAGAAGTTCTTTGACCTCTTTTTAGTTCCCCAACCCCTTTCATTAGAAGTTCTTTGACCTCTTTTTAGCTCCCCCACCCCTTGCATTAGAAGTTCTTTGACCTCTTTTTAGCTCCCCCACACCTCTAGCATTAGAAGTTTTTTTTACCTCTTTTTAGCTCCCACACCCCTTGCATTAGAAGTTCTTTGACCTCTTTTTAGTTCCCCCACCCCTTGCATTAGAAGTTCTTTGACCTCTTTTTAGCTCCCACACCCTTTGCATTAGAAGTTCTTTGACCTCTTTTTAGCTCCCCCACCCCTTGCATTAGAAGTTCTTTGACCTCTTCTTAGCTCCCCCACCCCTTGCATTAGAAGTTCTTTGACCTCTTTTTAGCTCTCCCACCCCTTGCATTAGAAGTTCTTTGACATTTTTTTAGTTCCCCCACCCCTTGCATTAGAAGTTCTTTGACCTCTTTTTAGCTCCCACACCCCTTTCATTAGAAGTTCTTTGACCTCTTTTTAGCTCCTCCACCCCTTGCATTAGAAGATCTATGACCTCTTTTTAGTTCCCCCACCCCTTGCATTAGAAGTTTTTTTACCTCTTTTTAGCTCCCACGCCCCTTGCATTAGAAGTTCTTTGACCCCATTATAGCTCCCCCACCCCTTGCATTAGAAGTTCTTTGACCTCTTTTTAGCTCCCACACCCATTGCATTAGAAGTTCTTTGACCTCTTTTTAGCTCCCACACCCCTTGCATTAGAAAATCTTTGACCTCTTTTTAGCTCCCACACTCCTTGCATTAGAAGTTCTTTGACCTCTTTTTAGCTCCCACACCTTTAGCATTAGAAGTCCTTTGACCTCTTTTTAGCTCCCACACCTCTAGCATTAGAAGTTCTTTGACCTCTTTTTAGCTCCCACACCTCTAGCATTAGAAGTTCTTTAACTTCCTTTTAGCTCCCACACCTCTATCATTAGAAGTTCTTTGACCTCTTTTTAGCTCCCACACCTCTAGCATTAGAAGTTCTTTGACCTGTTTTTAGCTTCCACACCTCTATCATTAGAAGTTCTTTGACCTCTTTTTAACTCCCACACCCATTGCATTAGAAGTTCTTTGACCTCTTTTTAGCTCCCACACCCCTTGCATTAGAAGTTCTTTGACCTCTTTTTAGCTCCCACACCCGTTGCATTAGAAGTTCGTTTACCTCTTTTTAGCTCCCCCACCCCTTGCATTAGAAGTTCTTTGACCTCTTTTTAGCTCCCACACCCCTTGCATTAGAAGTTCTTTGACCTCTTTTTAGCTCCCACACCCCTTTCATTAGAAGTTCTTTGACCTCCTTTTAGCTCCCACACCCCTTGCATTAGAAGTTCTTTGACCTCCTTTTAGCTCCCACACCCCTTGCATTAGAAGTTCTTTGACCTCTTTTTAGCTCCCACACCCATTGCATTAGAAGTTCTTTGACCTCTTTTTAGCTCCCACACCCCTTGCATTAGAAGTTCTTTGACCTCCTTTTAGCTCCCACACCCCTTGCATTAGAAGTTCTTTGACCTCCTTTTAGCTCCCACACCCCTTGCATTAGAAGTTTGTTGACCTATTTTTAGCTCCCACACCCATTGCATTAGAAGTTCTTTGACCTCTTTTTAGCTCCCCCCCCCCTTTGCATTAGTTCTTTGACCTCCTTTCAGCTCCAACACCTCTTGCATTAGAAGTTCTTTCACCTCTTTTTAGCTCCCACACCCATTACATTAGAAGTTGTTTGACCTCTTTTTAGCTCCCCCACCCCTTGCATTAGAAGTTCTTTGACCTCTTTTTAGGTCCCACACCCATTACATTAGAAGTTCTTTGACCTCTTTTTAGCTCCCCCACTCCTTGCATTAGAAGTTCTTTGACCTCTTTTTAGCTCCCACACCCCTTGCATTAGAAGTTCTTTGACCTCTTTTTAGCTCCCACACTCATTACATTAGAAGTTCTTTGACCTCTTTTTAGCTCTCACACCCCTTGCATTAGAAGTTCTTTGACCTCCTTTTAGCGATCACACCCCTTGAATTAGAAGTTCTTTGACCTCCTTTTAGCTCCAACACCCCTTGCATTAGAAGTTCTTTGACCTCTTTTTAGCTCCCACACCCCTTGCATTAGAAGTTCTTTAACCTCTGTTTAGCTCCCACATCCCTTGCATTAGAAGTTCTTTGACCTCTTTTTAGCTCCCACACCCCTTGCATTAGAAGTTCTTTGACCTCTTTTTAGTTCCCCAACCCCTTTCATTAGAAGTTCTTTGACCTCTTTTTAGCTCCCCCACCCCTTGCATTAGAAGTTCTTTGACCTCTTTTTAACTCCCCCACACCTCTAGCATTAGAAGTTTTTTTTACCTCTTTTTAGCTCCCACACCCCTTGCATTAGAAGTTCTTTGACCTCTTTTTAGTTCCCCCACCCCTTGCATTAGAAGTTCTTTGACCTCTTTTTAGCTCCCACACCCTTTGCATTAGAAGTTCTTTGACCTCTTTTTAGCTCCCACACCCCTTGCATTAGAAGTTCTTTGACCTCTTCTTAGCTCCCCCACCCCTTGCATTAGAAGTTCTTTGACCTCTTTTTAGCTCCCCCACCCCTTGTATTAGAAGTTCTTTGACCTTTTTTCAGCTCCCCCACCCCTTGCATTAGAAGTTCTTTGACCTCTTTTTGGCTCCCACACCCCTTTCATTAGAAGTTCTTTAACCTCTTTTTAGCTCCCCCACCCCTTGCATTAGAAGATCTATGACCTCTTTTTAGCTCCCCCACCCCTTGCATTAGAAGTTTTTTTACTTCTTTTTAGCTCCCACGCCCCTTGCATTAGAAGTTCTTTGACCCCATTATAACTCCCACACCCCTTTCATTAGAAGTTCTTTGACCTCTTTTTAGCTCCCACACCCCTTGCATTAGAAAATCTTTGACCTCTTTTTAGCTCCCACACTCCTTGCATTAGAAGTTCTTTGACCTCTTTTTAGCTCCCACACCTCTAGCATTAGAGGTTCTTTGACCTCTTTTTAGCTCCCACACCTCTAGCATTAGAAGTCCTTTGACCTCTTTTTAGCTCCCACACCTCTAGCATTAGAAGTTCTTTGACCTCTTTTTAGCTCCCACACCTCTAGCATTAGAAGTTCTTTGACTTCCTTTTAGCTCCCACACCTCTATCATTAGAAGTTCTTTGACCTCTTTTTAGCTCCCACACCTCTAGCATTAGAAGTTCTTTGACCTCTTTTTAGCTCCCACACCTCTAGCATTGGAAGTTCTTTGACCTCTTTTTAGCTCCAACACCTCTAGCATTAAAAGTCCTTTGACCTCTTTTTAGCTCCCACACCTCTAGCATTAGAAGTTCTTTGACTTCTTTTCAGCTCCCACACCTTTAGTATTAGAAGTTCTTTGACTTCCTTTTAGCTCCCACACCTCTAGCATTAAAAGTTCTTTGATCTCTTTTCAGCTCCCTTACCTCAAGCATTAGAAGTTCTTTGACCTCTTTTCAGCTCCCTTACCTCAAGCATTAAAAGTTCTTTGACCTCTCTTTATAGCTCCCACACCTCTAACATTAGAAGTTCTTTTACTTCTCTCTTTAGCTCCCACACTTCTAGCATTAGAAGTTCTTTGACATTTCTAGGTTCCATACTTTCAGCATTAGAGGGTCTTCGATCTATATTTTGAGGTGCCTTACTTCTAGCATTAGATGCTCTCTATTTTTAGGTGTCTTACCTCTGGCATTAGAGGCTCCTCTTCGCTGTTCTCTCCTGTCTTCTAGTTTTCAAGATCT
>NC_090742.1:28869599-28999659 GCF_036898095.1 Palaemon carinicauda
TATATATATATATATATATATATATATATATATATATATATATATATATATATATATATACAGTGATGACCTTACCATTAATGCCAGAAGGAATTAGCTTACACAAAAGAGATGATCTATCCACCAAATCAAATGTTTTTTTTTTTTTTTTTTTTTTTTTTTTTTTTTTTGTAATCTACAATGGCACAATAAATTCGCTTGTGTTTGAACAGGTATAAATCGATGAGAGAATGAAGAACAAATATATGGTCGAGTGTGCTGTAGCCTTCTCTGAATCCTGCCTGTTCTATTCCTAAGAAACCAGCACCCAAGTAGGCAGTAAGGCGATCATTTAGACAGGCTGTAAAGAGTTTACCTACACAACTTAATAGTGTAATGCCACGATAGTTATCTGGGTCATCAATAGAACCTTCCCTTTTATACAGAGGCATGATCATAGTTATCCACCAGTCAGATGGCACTATTCTGGTTGTTAGGAAAATATTAAACATTTTAACTACAATATTTATGACAGGTATTCAATAAGGATTCTGTCAATGCCACATGCTTTATTATTCTTCAATTTACTAATTGATCGTTTTACTTCTAGGGTGGTAAATAGCCTATTGAAGAGTTCATTATTTGAGTGATTAATAGTTCTGGGATCAAAGGAACTATTCTCCTGTATATTTTCATTGGGTTTTTGACTGAGACTTTTGAAATATTGCATGAAAGTGTTCATTGCAATTTTACCTATTTTTTTCTTTCTGTTGGTTAGTATTATATAAAATATTCCAGTAAACTCTTGGGTTAGAATTTTTAAGGTTCCTCATTTTTTTTTAATTTACGGTTGTACCCCTTAAAGAGATACTCACAGATCATGAATTTTACTAGATATCGGGACAGAGTTGTTATCTATGTTTATTTGAATATCACCCAAGTTTTTCATGCTGATTTTCTTTTCAGTCACCATAAACTGAATTTTGTTTTCATTTAAATTTAGTTGTTTAATTATCATCCATTCCCTAACACCGGTAAGAATTTGGTTTAGAGTTTCAGCAGTATCGTCTGTGTTATTTAGGGGAAAGTAAAATTGTGTATCGTCTGCAAATAGTTTGAACTTTACTCCATGCCTTTGTAGTACTTTCGATACATCATAAAATGCATGTATGTCAGATTACAATAACGGATTTGGATATCGTAAAATCGATCAAATACTGCTGATTTATTTCGGACATCAAGAGGCACATATCAGCAGGTAGGCTACTGATGTAAATGTACGTGGCAGCCTTTAAATATTTACAACGCCATAGACTAGTTCTGAAGGGTTCAAACTAGAAGCCTTTTCTCATTTAAATCTGTTACTTTTAATCATATTTGCATCAAGGATTGTGTGAGTAGTTTTTTTTTCCCGGTCCTATACAGCAGGGGAAACTTACTCTCTACAGGACCTCCACTGTCATTTTATCGTGTTCGTCCGAAATCATTCAACATTTCACATCGTGTATTACTCGTTTACTGCTAAATCGTCACTATAGAAGCACTCTCAGAATAAGAAAGTCTTCAGTTTCCCCTTGAAAGCCTTAATATCCTCAATCATTCGGATGTCTCGTGGGAGCTTATCGTATAGTCTCGGGGCTGCATATTTAAAAGCTATGTAGCCCACAGTAGACATGTGTCTAGGTTTCAATAGTTTAAAATCATCTGTAACTATTCTCGTGTCAACACAATTTATTGGCTGCACATGATGGCTCTACAATGAGTAGCAATTCTCTTAGATATTTTTAGTGTCTGGTTCTGATAACTTGAGCTATTGTAACCTACATATTTCAAACTCATTCTCGCTTTAATAAGCAGCCTTTGTAAGTCAATTAGTAGGCTATATGAGTGATCCTTTCTCGAGGTGGGGACACCTTTTATCAGTCTTGCTCCTCTGTTTATTATGTTTAGTAATTTTCTTAAGTTGTACATTTGGTACATTGTTGTAGATGTTACAGTAGTCAATCCTGGTAATAACACAGTTTATCACAAGTTTCTTTACAGAATATTCATCCGGGTACTTTTTTATAAAAAGCAATGTTTCTAAGATGATAACCTGCAAATTTTACTACATTATTTATTTGGCACTGAAAGACAAGTTACAGCCAAGAGATGCAGCTAGATCTCGAACTTTACTAAATACCGGGAGAGAGTAGTTCTTTTTTATGTTTATTTGAAAATCGCCAAAGTTTCTTGCGCTGTTTTTCTATCCCACCACCATAAACTCAGTTTTATTATAATTTAATTTTAGTTGTTTGATTGTCATCCATTTCCTAACACTGTTAAGAATTCGGTTTAGAGTTTCAGAAGTGCCGTCTATATCATTTATGAGAAATCAAATTGTGTATCATCAGCAAATAGTTTGAACTTCACACCATGTCTTTGTAGTATTTTTGATAGACCAATAGTATAGAAACAGAATAAGATTGCGCCAATTACACTCCCCTGATGTATCCCTCTGTTTAAAGGTTCATATGGTGAGTAAGAGTTCCCAATTTGCACACAGTAATTTGTGTCAACAAAGTAGTCTTTTAGGTATTCGAAAGCTTGATCTTCAAATTCGATGGACCGTAGATCATTCAGTGGCAGCTTATACACAACTGTATTAAAAGCAGCACTAAGATTAATTAGTATCAAAATACCACATTTATTTCCATCCATCATTTCCAGTATATCATTTACAACAGAAAAGATAACTGTCTCTGTAGATTATATTTTTGTGTACGCAGACGGGTTGTCAAACAGCTATTTCTTCTAAATGACTAATTAGCTGTTCATGAATTACGTTTTCTAACCTTTTTGAAGCAAAGGGTAATTCGAAGTAGGTCTAGATGAGCTTAATTCCTAAAAATCTAGAGCACCTTTCAGAACCAGTGTGGCTAAAGGCATTTTCTCAGATTTAGAAAACTTACACTCATCGATGCTTGTATTTGCTATTATGGCAATTATATCATCTAGATTAGAACAGTTTTTATCTCCAGTTACTTCAGATATTGGCATTGGATCGATCACACAGTTAGTTTTCTTTGCTCTCTTGATAATCTTGGTGATACCATCTTGTGTTATATTACTGAATCTCGTTAATTTTATCTATGTATCAAGTGTAGCATTAATCTGATGTTGAATATTTGTAAATTACCTAGTTATATTTTCTATTTTTGTTTTTAAAGAATGCTAGGAAATTATTTTATAGTTCCTGGTCACCGTACTCCTCTGACTGCCTTTTTTTTGTATTTATTTACATTTCCCATTATACCATTTGGGAGACGATATAACTTATTTATGTCTGTTGCTGCTGTGCGGACCTTTCTCTTGGAGCCTAATATTCGTTTTTTCCATCTTACTGGGTAATCATATTGGCACATTGCAGTTTTGCACTCTTCCCATGTATTTTCAGTTTTTAACCGATTCCACTTTCTTTCTTTACGTCTTTTTTTCCTTTTTTTTAAATAACAATTATAGCATTTTCCATCACCAGACACATGGTACCATGTTCATTTATACTCACCCTATTATATATGGACATATGGCAGTTAACCCGCATAGTGCCCAACAAACGTTAGTTATCATGATCGCAGGGAATGCTGAGAGCATTATTTATTTTCTTTGTAAGTTCTTCAATAAGTACAAAAGAAGAGAAGTTTGATTTATGCCTTAAGTTTATTTTCTTCACCATTGCGTGCTACTGTAGAAGTAATCTAAACGTAATAAGTTTGTGCACTGCAGAGATAGTGCATTTCTCTTCTACATTTATATATGATACAATGTTATTTATTCAATCGCTTGAAACTGGGTCCAACGTATGCCCAGTTAAAGTAGTTGCACATTCAACATTGTTTACCAATTGATACGATTCCAATAACTCACTAAATGCTGAAGCATTAAGATTTGATGCATCTTCCATCCAAAGATTGAAGTCTCCACGAATAACTAACTAACTTTTTTTTTCCCATGATGATCATCCCAATGAGTACACCGAATTTTTCGAAGAGGATACTAGTATTTGTTCTCGGAGGTTTGTAAACTGTTACAATGGACATTTGTATGCTTAAAGTTTATTTCTATACATTCAAAGCTTGTTATACTAGTGCTTTTTAACAACTTGAGATTTGAGTAACCCTTATGAATGAAGAGTCCGACACCTCCACCAGACCTGCCCTCTCTCAGAATATGAACGAAGGTGTGTGTGTGTGTGTGTGTGTGTGTGTGTGTGTGAGTGTGTGTGTGTGTGTGTGTGTAGCGGTGGGGGTGGCATTTCAGCGATCTTAGCCTTGTCAAAGTTATTTAACCCTGTTTCAGTTAATTCTAATATGTCCAAACATTTCTCATTTATCAGTCCTCGAATTTGAATAGTTTCACCACCAAGAGATTGTATATTTACATAGCCACAGTTTCTGACATCTTTAGTATCCATGGTCGGCATTTTCTGCTACTCTTCAATTTTTGCCATTTCTTGTGTTCACTGTGTTCACTAGCTGCCGTTGTACCTTTTCTTACATAGAGTATGTCTATAAAAAAAAACAAAGATTAAAAACTACGTTCAAATTACGTTTCTATTTGGATTGTGATGGAGGCAAATATCAGACACTTATTTTATATGATTTTACATTCACAACTCTTAATTAAACAATTCCAAATACAGAGCTCCATGTCGATGTCACAAAGAGTTTACAGTGCTAAAATTTCAAGTAAAATGTCATAAGACTAACTCATGTTTTAGAATAATTATACGAAAAATTACCACTTTATTTTACGAAATAAAAATTTCATATGAATGTCTTCAAAATGCACGGGAAAATTGTCGTTTTCAAACTAGCCGCCTTTATTTTCATTAAATTTCTATTGTGAACATTCACATAGACTTTGCTATATTGTTGATTATGTTATGAAAAAATCTCGGCTATCTAGACTTTCTTCAATAAAAATCTTGGAATATATAATAACTTGAATTTTACTTTGTTTTCATTTAACCATTAAGTATGAAGGCAAAACAAAAATCAGACTCTCGTGTGACTTTAGAGTACTTAGGCAAAACAAATATGGCTGGTTGTCAAAATATGTAAAGATACATTAATTTTTTTGTTAACCGTTACGTTGCTAGAGTAATACAAATAGTCTAGTTTTGTAGAAGGTAAGCTGCTTTTTAAATTAATCTTTATACTAATCTGTCTGAATAAGCCTTGGTGATAGTAGACATTTAAATAGCAGTTTGGAGGTCATGATTTCTTCTCCAATGTTGTGACTCAGATCAGCTGATCACGGTGATGAGATTAATGTTCTTCATTCTTGCTAGGTTGTTGCACGGATAAATGAACGGAATTAGTTAAGATTTGATTATCCTTCAAGTAATGGCGATAGTTGCAGAAGTTAGTACTTGAAGATCTGGGTCAATCTCATTCAAGCTATGGTTCAGCAGGCGAACCTTATACTTGACCAAAGGAATAGCTTATTCATTGCAAGTAAATCATGTGCTACACAATAGAGCTAACCCAGCCTACATCATATTTGCTTTATGTATATAGTGTAAAGACAGGCTGTTGACATGTGTAGCAAAATAGACTTGTGTGGATCTCAATATGAGTTCATTGGTAGCCTAGAGGGAAACTGGTATAGCAAACCCAGTACATGTAGTCTGTTTCCAGTGATTACCTTACCCTAACTTGGTCAGGCTTAGGCTTATATTGATAATACTCTACTTTGATTCCTCGCCAAATGCATAAGTAATATATTCTTTCCACTGCTTAAATCCTTTTTTTTTATTAATTTATTCTTAATGCAAACTACTTTTCTGTTTTTGAATTCTGGTGTGACGGTCTGAACGATCCCTCAGTCTCAGAATTCTCCTTGATAATCTGCACATGTGCGAACATTACCGTTTGCCAGTGCATACGAGGTTGAAGTTTTATTTTCCTGTAATGTTAGCGTGCGCAGCTCAACATTACCGCTTGCTTGCACATACGAGCTTGATGTTTTATTTTCATGCGAGCGAAGCGAGCTAATGGCGGAAAAGAACCATTATACAATGTCAAGGAGAATTCTGAAACCGGGGGATCGTTCAGACCGTCCCACCGGCACCCTGCATATAATAATATGGGGTAATTTCTGTGGGAATCTGGTATTTGAAAAGCAAAAACTAGGAAAAGTCTTATACGTGTTAAGTTTGAGATAAGCAAAGCTTTCATAGATAGCACGGTAAATTTACAGGGAGGTGTATGTATGATAGTGGCCACTTGTATTTATTACTATGTCTAACTTAGAATACGGCATTGTAAGGGGTTGTGTAGCAGGGGGTCGTTAGCCTCCCGTTAGGTAAGTAGGTAAGGACATGGCTTTTAGGTTAGGTTAGGGGGGAAAGTTTATGTTAGTTGATGTCCATTTTTAATCCATGCAGTAGAAACTGGCCTCTGATATACAAAGGCTCCTTTATACAATAGCTCTGCCAGCAAGTTATCTAATTTAAGTACTTTCACTTTAAAGAAGGAAGTCCAAAGTTTCGTTTGACATATAAATCTAAGTGGCATTTAAAAATCAAAATTAAATTTAACCTACCTGAAAAGACTAAGTCCCTCAACTTCAGAAATCTCTTAAATTCCCTCTTCAGACTGAGCTCTCGTTTGTATGTTAAAAACATATATTATGTGATTATTACATCATCGACTGTCTACGTAGCGAGACGTTACCCAAATGTTATAGGTTTTAACAAATGATGATTATCCACATTTTACTTTGAACTAGCATTTTAACAAAACTAGAATCACGGGAATTGAATAGCCAATCAGGTGACAGTTTTACTGAGAACTTATCACTTTTCGACACCACACAATATCCACCACTAATTTTTCAATCTTTTGAGAGCCATGGAGGTGTGTGTACTTTCAACTTGTGGTGCGGTTTCTCATTTACCATCTACTTTGACATCAATTTTTGTGGATTTTCTACCAAGTTCTTGTCTCAATTGTTGTTTAAATTATAAAGGTTTTGTTTTGCATTATTGTGGTAACATCGGAAAAATAAAGTACTGCCAAGATTACGGTGGTATTAAAAGTGAAAGTGATTCTAAGTGCCGACTTGATATTAACAAAAATAGCATTTGGTGTGACAGAAGGCATGTTGCACAGTATTGAAAAACAAGAAGAAAGTGGAAAAAAGGTGTAGTTTTTACATATCCATTTTTAAGGGAACTTAGTTTGAAAAGTCTCATTTAGATATAGAATCTAATTTGTTACTTGTATGTACAGTAACTATATTAGTGTTAAATTTAGTTATAAATTTGTTGAAAGTGAATTAAGAATTTCTCACAAAACTATTAATGATTGGTGCGCATTCATTCGTGAGGTTATTATGCATTGGGTATTGAATCGGAAAGGTGCAGCTCACCTTTACCCTCCAACCAAAGTAAGTACACAAAGGGTTTTTAGGGTGTCTTATATTTAATATGGCCGTTTAAGGGGGGTTGCAGGTGTCGCCCCTTCTAGGTAAAAATACGGCTACTATGTTAGGTTAGGTTAGCTGGTGGCCTTGTTTATTGCTAATTCTACATGTGCCATCATTCGCATATTAAAACATATTCTTTAAGTCATTCTCCTCTCAAAAACTTCGGTTTCCCACTGGGTGACCCCCAAGATGGGAAAGGTTAACAAATAGGGTAAAAATACTTTGTTCCCTAACTGGAATACAAACCACGCTATTTGATAAGGGTATTACTTTTGGCGTAGCTGAAATGATGAGCCATTAATTTTTAAAGAGGGTTTACTACCTACACTGCTAGTTAGCGGGGGTAGGGGAGGGTAACTTGCTCCCCCCACCTCTCACACACCTGTGCTTTAGCTCACTTTGCTCTCGGCTCAGATGGTGGTCGGACGTGTCCGCTCTGTTCCCCGCTGTCATTTGGCAGCCATTTAATTGCTTTTGTCTTTTCTTTTTCTAGTTCTGTATATGTGAAGTTGGCCTCTGCGATCATGCGCACCTGCCCTGGGTTTCCCGACCGCCCCTATGGAATATTCATGTCGGCGGTCGAGACTGATCCTCATGCCCTTTGTCCTTCTTGTAGGGGCCAACGGTGTGATAGCAACAACAAGTGTAGGGAGTGGCCTACCTCCCTGTGGGAGAGGTTTTCGCGACGACGGAAGAAGTAGTCCAAACGGGATATTTCTCTTTCGAAGATTGCTTCGAAAGGAGAAAAACCCAAGGCCTCTTCCGTTGCCCAAACCTCCTCCTAAGCTCCCACTCGGTCGGTCTCTTTCGAGAGACCGTCGATTGGTAGCGTAGACCGATGTATTGTTAACCAACCTCGGGACTCGAGAGATGACGTTGCTTCCCCTAGCAAAGCAGCTCCACCTCTCCCCCCGGGGGAGGATATGTCACTAACCTCCCTTTTTCAGCTTTGGTCCTCCTTGGGGCTTACGGGTTTGCCCTCCAAGGAGGTTTTGCTTATCTACATCCGATTGGGTGCCGCTGTCAAGCAATCGTCGTCACCGTCAGAGGTTGATCCTCTGTCTCTTGTCTACGTTGTGGTGTCAGAGGTATCCAATGCGGTATCACCCATCACCTTTTCCACTCTAAACTCTAGGGTAGCTGACGGCTTAGTTTCTCCCGTTCCTGTTCAACCTACGAGGGGGAAACTAAGTTCATCGTCAGTCTCTCCTGCTAGTGTTTCTCTCCTTCGGGGGAGTTCACTTACAGAGACTCCTCTTCGGAGGACTGCAGAAGGTCAGCTTGCTGATCCAACGGCCCCCAGAGGGCGCATTCGTTGGAAGGCTCGCCTTCCTCTTCGCCATAGAGGCCTTCCTTCACCTGCGATGAGGAGGCGCCTCTTTAGTTCGACATCTTCGATGCAGTCCACCGTAGAGGAGCCTCGAGACCAATCATCCATCACTGCTCCTGCATTGGTCCTGGACCTTTCTGCAGATCGTTCGCGATCTCCTTCGGTGGAAGGTCGTCCTTTTAAAGGACGCGTTGCCCTTCCATCCGGTAGACCTGCCGACCTGCAGCGCCATTTTTATATGGGCCTAACAAGGCTCCACCAAAGTACGCTGTTGTGCGCCAACAATATACGCGCTACCCGCCAATGCGACCTGACAAACGCTCCCTAGTAGCTCGTCAGGCCCCATCACTAATCCCTAACACAGGGCATCAAGAGCGTATGCTATCTTTAGATAGAACACAACAATTATCGTTGCCAAAAGAATCATCATTATTTACATCAGAGTTATATGCCATTTTACAAGCAATCAATATGATTAAAACCATTGTAGACAGGAAGAATTTTAAATTTGTCATCTATTCAGATTCTCAAAGTGCCATAGTGGCCCTTAAAAACTATACTCATAGGAACCACTTGATCCTAAGAATTAAAGACCTTATAAGTAAATTATCTTCTCAGTGTGTAAGTGTCGAGTTATGCTGGATACCGGCTCATGTTGGAGTTGTTGGTAATGAAAAGGCGGATGCTGCTGCTAAGGAAGCCATTAAATTACCACAACAAAACATTGACCTCCCAGTTGGAGATTTGATTACATTATTAAGGCATTTCATATTGGAAAAATGGCAGAACATTTGGAATAATGTTCCAGAAAATAATAAATTAAGGCAAATTAATCCGAAGGTTGCTCCTTGGGATTCCTCGACACAAAAGAACAGAAGTAATTTTAACCAGATTACGAATTGGGCACTCGAGATTAACCCATGATTTTTTAATGAGTACACCTCACGGCACTGTTCCAATGTGCAGTGAGTGTGATACTTTTTTTTATCTATTTAGCATATATTTTCGGTTTGTAAAGTTTTTCAGCGAGAGAGAGAGAGAGAGATATGTTTTGGTCAGAAAATTTTTTCTGACATTTTAACTGAATCAAGTAATATTTCTGTTTCTAGAATTTTAACCTTTTTAAGGAATTCACGTATTATTGATAGAATCTAAATTTTTACTTAAAATTTCTTACTAATTCATTTTAAATTACATAGATTTAATATATAGTTAATTATTTTTATCACTCAGATTTCATATATACATATATATATCTATTCATCCATCTATTCACCCATATTTAGAATTTTTCAATATTAAACTTAGCCGGTGATTATATAAGCTGCAGCTCTGCTGCTCGACAGAAAAACTCTACAGTACGTTCAAAATCCGCCAGCGATCGCTATGCAGGTAGGGGGTGTACTTCAACAGCGCCATCTGTCGTGCAGGTACTCAGTACTCAATGTAAACACAGAACTCAATTTTCTCTCTGTCGTGCCACCGGCAAGACCTACTAAATTCGCTGTTGCTAACTGGATTGGTTTTCACAACTTTTTGGTGAAGTACACGTTTCTAGTTTTGAGCTTTCGCTTTGCAGGCTTTATCTTCAATACATCCTTGCATTCTTTTGTTGATATCGGATTATTTGTTGATGACTTTGGATAGTTTTTGAATTCCCCTTTGACTAATTCAAAATGGCTGACCCTTCTCAAGTCCCTAAATTCAGGAAGTGTAATGCTAGGGACTGTTCAAGGCGTCTTCCGAAGGCCTCTATCGATCCTCACACCGTTTGTTCCAATTGTCGGGATAAAACCTGTCAATTGGAAGATCGATGTGAGGAATGCGTTGGGCTTTCGGAATTTGATTTTATCGAATTCCAGAAATATACACGTAGGCTAGAGAGAGATAGAGTCAGGAGAAGTTCATCTCGCTCCGTTGAATTTTCCTCTCCTCATGCCCCACAACCTATTCCTTCCCCTGTAGTGGTTGCTCCTGATCCCCCTTCTAGCACTCAAGAACCCTCGATGGCAGATATGATGCGTGCCATCCAAGCTCTGGGTGAGAGAGTCGAGTCCTTGGCTAGTGACCGTAATTAGCTCATGGCAGACGTCAAGGAGCTAAAGTGTAAGAGTGCAGTGGGTAGTGATAAAGTGAGTGGTAGTGTTGTGGATAGTGTTGTGGATAGTGTTGCGCTTGAGGGTTCGTCTGTTCGTGCCTGTCGTCCTCCCAGTCCGGGACCTCTTGCAAGCTCCCAAGCCCAGGGGAGAAGCAATGTCGTACGACCAAAGGGTTCGAGAGGCTTTAATCAGCGAACAGACGTTCCCTCCGTGGTTTCGGGCGTATCTACCCAAGATCGCCCCACCCACACGAAGACGAGAGAGCCCATTTATTCCTCGTCTGCGGAAGAGGTTTCTCGTAAGAAACCATGGACCAAGGTCTCACGGCCTCTTAGGCGCAAGTCGGTCCCTTCCGCGCAAGTCCAACGGCCCAGTTGTAGCCACTGGGTCAGTTCGGACTCGCTGCATTCTTCCGACGACTGCTCACCTCCTAAGAGAGGCAAAGCGGTACCGCATCAGGCAGTAACACCGTCTGTTGCCGCACCTGCTCCTGTAGACCCTAAGTGGTCTTTGCTGCAGACCATGCAGTCTCAGTTAACGTCATTGATGCAGGACTTTCGTGCGGAGAAGGTTGACGCTGCACCAACCTCTAGCCTACAACCACCCACGGTTGTGCGTCTGGTGGACGCTGAGGCGACCTTCTCCCGCACTCCAGCTGTGAGAGTCCCGCCACCCATGCGTTCCAGTGAACCCTGCCAGCCGCATGTTGACGTTCAGCGACGCACGGAACCTTCCGTTGGCGTTCGCGAGGTACAACAACAGTCTAAGTTGTTTTGTTTTGACGGGGTGCGTCAACCTCCGCAACCCAGTGTGGTTACCTCTACTTGCCCACATCAGACTAGACAGTCTGGAGTAGACGCTTTGCGTCCCCGCGCTGCTATGGTTGTTGCCAGTTCACAGACTGGGCGACAGTTCCATGACGTTGCGTCCGGTTCAGTCACGCGTGCACCCGTGCTGCCGGACTCAGCTGACCAGCCGATTCCTACTCCTTTGCCGCTTCCTCCTCAATTCTCAGATGATGGACTCTCTGATGATGACGACGCTGCACACATTGACGACCCACTTACGGACATCGACGAACCCAAGACCACGCAACCCTCTTTGGACTTTAGAAAAGTTCTTGCTCTGTTCAAAGAGATGTATCCTGATCAGTTTGTGTCTGCGGCTCCACGCTCTCCTCCGTCAGAGTTTGCTTTAGGCACGCAGTCATCCGCGCCTGCCTTTACGAAACTTGTCCTCGCCCGCTCGTCCAAGAGAGCTTTACGAGTTTTAGGAGATTGGATGCAGTCCAAAAAGAACCTAGGGAAGACAGCATTTACGTTTCCCCCTGCGAGACTCTCTTCCAGATCGAGCGTCTGGTATGCCACGCGAGAAGTTCTCGGCTTGGGAGTTCCTGCCTCTGCCCAGGGCGACTTCTCAAGTCTAGTAGACTCTCCCCGCAGGCTAGCCATGAGACGCTCTAAGATATGTTGGTCTCCTTCGGACCTAGACCATCTGGGGAAAGGAGTGTTTAGAGCCTTCGAGGTCTTTAACTTTTTGGACTGGTGTCTGGGAGCTTTGAGCAGGAAGTTCTCCCCGTCTGACAAGGAATCTTCCTTGCTCATAATGTCCTGCATGGACAAGGCCATACGTGACGGATCCAGTGAGCTTGCGGCTTCGTTCGTATCCGGGGTCCTCAAGAAACGGGAGAACCTTTGCTCTTTCCTGTCAGCTGGAGTAACACCGTGTCAGAGATCGGAACTTCTTTTTGCTCCTCTCTCAAAGTGCCTTTTCCCAGAGGACTTGATAAAGGAGATTGCTGCCTCCTTGATTCAGAAAGACACCCATGACCTGGTTGCGTCCTCTGCCCGCAAAGCCACCCCTTTGCCTACCTTGTCAAGACCCAGGATGGACACTCCAGCGTCCAGATTCATTCCGCCCTTTCGTGGCAGAGCCTCCAGCGGAGGAGGTGCTCGTGCCGAAGGGAGCTGGGGAAGAAGAAAGGTACCAAGTCCTTTAAAGGCAGAGTCTGACTGCCACCTTCTTCAGACAGCAGTGGGAGCCAGACTCAAGAACTTCTGGCAGACCTGGGAGAAAAGGGGCGCAGATGCACAATCTGTGAAGTTGCTCAGAGAAGGGTACAAGATCCCGTTTGTACGCAAACCCCCTCTAGCAACGTCTCCCATCGATCTCTCTCCCAGGTACAGAGAGGAAGACAAGAGACTAGCTTTGAAGCAGGAGGTGTCTCTCTTACTAGAAAAGGGAGCGGTAGTCAAAGTCCGGGACCATCAATCCCCGGGCTTCTACAACCGTCTCTTCTTAGTGGTAAAGAAGACAGGAGGGTGGAGGCTGGTGCTAGACGTCAGTGCGCTGAATGTCTTTGTCACAAAGCAGACGTTCGCCATGGAGACCACAAAGTCCGTTCTAGCAGCGGTCAGGAAGGAAGACTGGATGGTCTCTTTAGACCTAAGGGACGCATACTTTCACGTCCCCATCCACCCAGAATCCCAACCTTTTCTGAGATTCGTTTACGAAAAGGTTGTCTACCAATTTCAAGCCCTGTGCTTTGGCCTAAGCACAGCTCCTCTTGTGTTTACGAGGCTGATGAGGAATATTGCCAAATTCCTGCATTTAGCGGATATCAGAGCCTCCCTCTATTTGGACGACTGGCTTCTAAGAGCTTCTTCCAGTCGTCGCTGTCTGGAGAATCTAAAGTGGACTCTAGATCTGATCAAGGAATTGGGTCTCCTGGTCAATATGGAAAAGTCCCAACTGGTCCCATCCCAAACTATAGTGTATTTAGGGATGGAGATTCACAGTCAAGCTTTTCGGGCTTTTCCGTCGACCCCCAGAACAAGTCAAGCCCAGGTATGCATCCAGAACATGCTAAAGAAGGAACGATGTTCATTCAGACAGTGGATGAGTCTGATAGGGACGCTTTCATCCCTGGAACAGTTCGTTTCGTTAGGGAGACTACACCTCCGTCCCCTTCAATTTCACCTAGCTGTTTACTGGAAAAAGGACAAGACGCTAGAAGCGGTCTCGATCCCCATTTCCGAGAAGATGAAGTCGTCCCTGACTTGGTGGAAGGACAGTATCAACCTCAGAGAGGGTCTGCCCCTGGCTGTTCAGACCCCCAACCACGTTCTCTTCTCGGACGCATCGGACACGGGCTGGGGTGCGACATTAGACGGTCGGGAATGCTCGAGAACTTGGAACTCGAATCAAAGAACGTTACATATCAACTGCAAGGAGCTACTGGCAGTTCATCTGGCCTTGAAAAGCTTCAAGTCCCTCCTTCAAGGCAAAGTGGTGGAGGTAAACTCGGACAACACCACGGCCTTGGCGTACATCTCCAAGCAAGGAGGGACCCATTCTATGACGTTGTACGAGATCGCAAGGGACCTCCTCACCTGGTCAAAAGATCTAAACCTTTCTCTAGTAACGAGGTTCATCCAAGGCAACATGAATGTCATGGCGGATTGCCTCAGTCGGAAGGGTCAAATCATTCCAACAGAATGGACCCTACACAAGGATGTGTGCAAGAGACTGTGGGCCACATGGGGCCAATCTACCATAGATCTCTTCGCAACCTCGATGACCAAGAGGCTCCCAATATATTGCTCACCAATCCCGGACTCAGCAGCAGTTCATATAGATGCCTTTCTACTGGATTGGTCCCATCTAGACCTTTATGCATTCCCCCCGTTCAAGATTGTCAACAAGGTACTGCAGAAGTTCGCCTCTCACGAAGGGACAAGGTTGACGTTAGTTGCTCCCCTCTGGCCCGCGAGAGAATGGTTCACCGAGGTACTTCAATGGCTGGTGGACGTTCCCAGAACTCTTCCTCTAAGAGTGGACCTTCTACGTCAGCCACACGTAAAGAAGGTACACCCAGGCCTCCACGCTCTTCGTCTGACTGCCTTCAGACTATCGAAAGACTCTCTAGAGCTAGAGGCTTTTCGAAGGAGGCAGCCAGGGCGATTGCTAGAGCAAGGAGGACATCCACTCTTAGAGTCTACCAGTCGAAGTGGGAAGTCTTCCGAAACTGGTGCAAGTCAGTATCAGTATCCTCGACCAGTACCTCTGTAACCCAAATAGCTGACTTCCTATTATACCTGAGGAAAGAAAGATCTCTTTCAGCTCCCACTATCAAAGGTTACAGAAGCATGTTGGCAGCAGTCTTCCGTCACAGAGGCTTAGATCTTTCCAACAACAAAGATCTACAGGACCTCCTTAAGTCTTTTGAGACCACGAAGGAGCGTCGTTTGGCTACACCTGGTTGGAATTTAGACGTGGTACTAAGATTCCTTATGTCAGAAAGGTTCGAGCCACTACAATCAGCCTCCTTTAAAGATCTCACTTTAAAGACACTTTTCCTGGTTTGCTTAGCCACAGCTAAAAGAGTCAGTGAGATTCACGCCTTCAGCAGGAACATCGGATTTTCATCTGAAACGGCTACATGTTCTTTACAGCTTGGTTTTCTAGCCAAAAACGAGCTACCTTCTCGTCCTTGGCCGAAATCGTTCGATATTCCAAGCCTTTCAAATATGGTTGGAAATGAACTAGAAAGAGTCTTATGCCCTGTTAGAGCTCTTAAGTTCTATTTAAGACGAACTAAACCTTTACGAGGACAGTCAGAAGCTTTATGGTGTTCTATTAAGAAACCTTCTTTGCCTATGTCAAAGAATGCAGTATCCTATTATATCAGACTGTTGATACGAGAAGCTCATTCCCATCTGAATGAGGAAGACCATGCTTTGCTGAAGGTAAGGACACATGAAGTTAGAGCTGTCGCAACTTCAGTGGCCTTTAAACAAAATAGATCTCTGCAGAGTATAATGGACGCAACCTATTGGAGAAGCAAGTCAGTGTTCGCGTTTTTTTATCTTAAAGATGTCCAGTCTCTTTACGAGAACAGCTACACCCTGGGACCATTCGTAGCAGCAAGTGCAGTAGTGGGTGAGGGCTCAACCACTACATTCCCCTAATTCCATAACCTTTTTTAATCTTTCTCTTGAAATGTTTTTTATTGTTGTTTTTGGGTTGTCCGGAAGGCTAAGAAGCCTTTCGCATCCTGGTTGATTTGGCGGGTGGTCAAATTCTTTTCTTGAGAAGCGCCTAGATTAGAGGTTTTGATGAGGTCCTGTAGTATGGGTTGCAACCCTTGATACTTCAGCTCCTAGGAGTCGCTCAGCATCCTAAGAGGATCGCGAGGCTCAGTAAGGAAGACGTACTTAAAAAGGCAGAGTTATTGTTCAAGTCGACTTCCTTACCAGGTACTTATTTATTTTATGTTTGTTATTTTGAATAACTGCTAAAATGAAATACAAAATCCTTAGCTCATAATAATGTAAACAATTAATGCTGGTCTCTACCCACCCCCCTGGGTGTGAATCAGCTTATATAATCACCGGCTAAGTTTAATATTGAAAAATGTTATTTTTATAATAAAATAATTTTTTGAATATACTTACCCGGTGATTATATATTAAAGGACCCTCCCTTCCTCCCCAATAGAGACCCAGTGGACCGAGGAGAAAATTGAGTTCTGTGTTTACATTGAGTACTGAGTACCTGCACGACAGATGGCGCTGTTGAAGTACACCCCCTACCTGCATAGCGATCGCTGGCGGATTTTGAACGTAGAGTTTTTCTGTCGAGCAGCAGAGCTGCAGCTTATATAATCACCGGGTAAGTATATTCAAAAATCTATTTTATTATAAAAATAACATATTTAAAGATTATAAGTATATACTGTATATACATATATACAGTGATACCTCGGTACTCGACCATAATCCGTTCGAGATCCGTGTTCGACCTCCGATTTGTTCGAGTACCGAATTTTTTTTCCCCATAAGAAATAATGGTATATATTCTATTCCGTTCCCAAGCACTCGAACAGGCCCAAAATATTAATAAAACGTGTACCTAAACAACAATAATTATCTAAATGTGTATGAAATTGGTCAGAAAATCCTATAAAACAATTTTAAACCATTTACTGTACTAAAATAAAACAATTTTAAACCATTTTCTGTACTGTAGTGAACATACCTTTGAGCAGCGGTTCGATGGCATACAGGGATGGATGTGGAGAGGATGGAAGGGGGAGGTTACTGCTTGGAAGGAGAGTCCCCTTCCATGATGTGGCGGGGTAGTTCTCCTTCAGGAGTTGTTTCTCTCTCCAATGAAAGGGTGGGCAGATCTATTTCAGGGGTTTCTTCTCTTCTTTGTCTCTTCTTTGGAGGAGAAACAGGCTTTGATGTAGCAGCTTTCTTTTCTTTTGTGAAAAACTGGTCTATTGTTAATTGTTTCTTCCTCCTCTGCAGTATTCTTCGAAAATGATACATGACACTATCATTAAACATATGCACTGCCCGGTTTGCTACTGCAATTTCTGGGTGGTATTTTTCAGCAAAAGCCTGCACATCTGCCCACTTGGAACAAATTTCATTGATGAGAGAACTTGGAACATCCTCCCTTACCTCATCCTCTTCTGAAGATTCCTGCTCCACAATCAGATCCTGCTGCTGTTGTTGTTGCAGGTGCAACAATTCCTCCACAGTCAACTCGGTAGAATGGCTTTCTACAAGCTCATCAATATCATCCTTGTCGACCTCAAGCCCCAAACTCCTGCCCATGACAACAATTTCCTCAACGACATCAGTGTCATCAGAAATTACAGGGGTAGCAGTGCTTGGACCCGCCTCTGGTTGGAAACCTTCAAACTCCCTCTCTGTGACACATGATGGCCACAGCTTACGCCAGGCAGAGTTCAATGTCCTATAGGTCACACCTCGCCAAGCTTGGTCAATCATGTTAACAGAGTTGAGGATGCTGAAGTGTTCCTTCCAGAATTCCTTTAGGGTCAACTTCGTGTCACTGGTCACTTCAAAACACTTTCTGAAAAGGGCCTTGGTATAGAGTTTTTTGAAGTTTGAAATGACCTGTTGGTCCATGGGCTGGAGTATGGGAGTAGTATTGGGGGGCAAGAATTTGATTTTGATAAAGCTGTATTCTTCTTTCAAGTCATCCTCGAGACCTGGAGGATGTGCAGGAGCATTGTCCATAACCAGAAGACATTTCATTGGCAAGCTCTTTTCAATGAGGTAAGCCTTAACCTGGGGGGCAAACACTTCGTTTATCCACTCAGTAAAGAATTGTCTTGTGACCCAAGATTTAGTGTTCGAGCGCCACATAACTGGTAGTGCACTTTTACAAATATTATTTCGTTTGAACACCCGGGGGTTGTCCGAGTGGTACACTAACAAGGGTTTGATCTTGCAATCGCCACTTGCATTTGCACACAGCAACAATGTTAGCCTATCTTTCATTGGCTTGTGACCTGGCATCTTCGTCTCGTCCTTGGTAATGTACGTATTGGCTGGCATTTTCTTCCAAAATAACCCAGTCTCATCACAATTAAAGACTTGTTGTGCGATCAAATTTTGTTCATTTATGTACCGATCGAATTCCCCCACGTATTTATCGGCTGCAATTTGATCCGAACTAGCTGCCTCCCCATGCCTAGTAACACGATGAATACCTGTTCTATTACGAAACTTTTCAAACCAACCCCTGCTCGCTTTAAATGTAAATGAATCACTTTCACTGGTACTCGGACTTTTCTTCACTAATTCTTCATAGATATGCAACGCTTTTTCACAAATGAACGCTTCACTAACACTTTCCCCGGCCAACTGTTTTTCTTTAATAAATATTAAAAGCAACTTTTCCATCTCCTCAATCACTTGTGGCCTTTGCTTAGTTACCGCCGTAACTCCCGTTGCAACATTCGCCTTCTTAATCATTTCTTTATGCTTTAAAAACGTAGAAATGGTCGACTTCGCCATTCCGTATTCTACCGCTAAATCGGACACTCGTACACCATTCTCATATTTCGCTATAATTTCCTTCTTCAACTCGATCGTTGTTCGCACTGTTTTCCTCTTCTCCTTCCCCTTAACACTCATTACTTTCTTGGGACTCATTATGAAAGCTAAAAAAGCAATTAAAAGCACTGAAAATCACTAAATCACAACGAATGCTGATCGCGCGTTGTCTGAGTGACGCTCTCGAGAGAACTGATGCTTCCCGAACAAGCGAGAGTGGCCGAGATGGCGCGATCATCACAAAGCCCATGCGGTCGTCACGTGTTCGGCTGGTCGAGTACCGAATTTTTGGTCGAGCACCGCAGCAAAAATTTCTCGAAAATTTTGGTCGAACTCCGAATTGTTCGAGTATAGAGTCGTTCGACTACCGAGGTATCACTGTATAATTCTTTTTTTCATTTATTTATTTTTTTTTCCTTATCAATTGAATTTTTGATAATCTTATAATTCTTTATATCCCGATTTTTTTTCGGGCTAGCCCTGTGAGAGTCAAGCTTGACTCATTGGGCTGGTAAAACTCCTTCTTTTAATAATAATAATAAGAGCGCATACGCTCCAACAGGAGCATAGCTCCATCATGCGCTATGTGCGCCCTCATACGCATATGTGCCCATGATCTCCTGCGCGTCCACGCGCCTTGCACCAACGTTCTCCTACGTGCCTGCGCCCAGCTGTGCGCCAACACTCACCTGCGCGCCAGCGCTCTCCCGCTCGCCAACAGTCTACTGCCCGCGCACATACGCGCTCAACATCCAACTCTCCGGCGCGCCATGCTGCGCATCATCATACGCCCCAGGTAAAACCTGCGTGCCAACGATCTACTGAAGGCAGTACTTCTGGGAAGTCAGCAATGCTGGCTTCTCCCACGCGCCAACCAGTACCAACGTGCCAACGCTCACCTGTGCGTCAGCCTTCTCCCGCGCGCATCCGCAAGGATACGCGCGCGCGCGCCCCGCGCACACTCACCCATCCTATCCAAATGATGCGCGCCAACATTCTCCCGCATGCCCCACATGATTCAACTGCGGCCTGTGCGCCCCACATGATTCAACTGCGGCCTGTGCGCCCCACATGATTGAACTGCGGCCCGCACGCCCCACATGATTGAAATGCGCGCCCGCGCGCTAGGGATCTTTCTCCTGCGCGCCCGCGTGCCAACAGTCTCCCGCGCGCAAGCCCCGATATTCTCCCTCGCGCAAGCACCATTATTCTCCCTCGCGTGAGCGTCAATATCCTCCTGCGTGCGAGACTACTGAACGACGCACGGCAAGGTCGCCATCGCCTCATTCCCCTCCCCGCAAGCGCATACCACCGTTCATTGTGGGAGAAGGGAAACATCCAGAGGGGTCCAGGATCCCAAAGCCACCACAGGCGAACCCACCAATGATGGTGACTCCTCCCAGTGGATCCTTCAATCCTTGTCCCTTCAAAGAGTATATCTGACAGCGCATCTGTCAGCCAACAGCCCTGGTTCGGTGCACTGATCAAAGCCGTAACTCGTACTTTCTGAATTGGGACACAGAACCATGGCTTGTTCTACCCCTTTGAAGAGAAAAATAGGAGTTCCAGATGCGGTCACTTCCCCAAGGGCGAAACTGACTCCACGCAGACCTTCGAGGCAGGTTCCTTCTTTTCCTCAGACTGCTTCCCCTTCCCTTTCGGACGAAGATTTCCCGTCCCCAAGGGAATCACGCGAAGAGAGACTTTCCCCCATCGTACCAATGGGGGAAACCTCTCCTCGTGCTGAGGGGTCTACTCAGTTGGGGATTGAAAGGAACATGCCACCCTCGTCAATGTTGGAGTCCTACATCCTTCCCTGGAAGGAATCTAATGACTCCAAAACATTGCCGAAGTCCTCTACTAGGACTAGGATGGAGTCAGCTAGCCACTCAGGGAATGTCTGCGACTCCCCCCAAGAAGAGCCTTCGGGGATAGAAGGAGACTTCGCTGCAAGTCCTACAGCAGGAGGAGACCAGCAAGAGTCAGAACATGCGTTTTGGCAAGTTCTGACTCTATTGAGTGGTCTCAACGGGTTTTCCGACCCAGAGATCCCTCCACGAGAGGGCAAGGACACGGTCTTGGACCATGTCTTTGGTACTCAGAAACCCTCCAAGACCAGTGCAGCACTGCCCTGGTCTGAGGGGGTTAAGAATACCAGGGACAAGATCTCACAACAGCTCTCCGAGATGTCCTCCTTCAACCGTTCTGGTGCCACTAACAAGCTCCTCCCACCTCCTCGCGTACAGCAGAGGAGGTACTTCAAGGTCCTGGAGGAGCCTTGTTTAGCTCTTCCTCTTCACCACTCGCTGGAAGAGCTAACCAAGGGGAGTCCCTCTTGAGAGGCTCTCCAACCGGCAGGTTTCATTCTCGGCAGCAGAGATCCTCAACCAGGAGAAAGTTGCGAAGTATGCTATGCAAGCCACTTCGTGGCTCGATATCTGGTTGGGGACCTTAGGTATCCTGATACGTTCTGAAGACTTCTCCAAAGAACGTACCAGGAAAACTATGGAAACCTTCCTTCTCTCAGATACTCGCATGATTGAGTTTCTGGCCCACCAAGTCTCAAACTTGTGGGCAAATACCATCCTGAAACGTCGGGATGCAGTAGCTGAGAGATTCCATCAGAAGGTCCCTAGCGCCGAGATCAATAGGCTCAGACATTCCTCCCTAGAGGGATCCATCTTGTTCGAGTCTAAGGATGTGGAACATGCCGCTGAGAGGTGGAGGAAGTCCCATCAAGACTCCCTCCGTCACAGGGCTTTAAAATCCAAGCCCTATAAGCCTCCGGCACCAATGCAGTCCCGTCCAGTCAAGACCAGTACGATGACAACAGCAGCGAAGACCTTGGTGTCTAAGCCCTTTCCTGTCAAAGAAAGGAAAGGCAAAAAGTCCTCCAGGGGAGGCGAGAATCCTAGAGGGAGCAGCCGAGGCCACAAACGCTAGGATAGCCAGTCCCCCTGCATTTCCACCAGTGGGGAGATGCCTTCAAAGTTGCTCAAACAGGTGGAAGCAACTCGGGGCCGATTCCTGGACAATCTCCGTGATCAGTCTAGGATATCGCGTCACGTTCATAACATCTCTATCTCCCCTGATGACGAATCCAGTGTCATTGAACTCCCTTGCCATGGGATCGGCAAGGGGGCAAGCCCTTCGGGCAGAAGTCCAGACCCTGTTGAAGAAGTGCGCTCTCCTAGAGGTCCTCGACGGATCCCTCTTCTTCAGTTGACTCTTTCTTGTAAAGAAGGCGTCTGGAGGCTGGAGACCAGTCATCGACCTCTCAGCTCTGAACAAGTTTGTCAAACAAACTCTGTTCAGCATGGAGACGGCGGACATGGTCAGACTAGCCATAAGACCGCAAGACTTCATGTGCACACTGGACCTAAAGGACGTGTACTTCCAGATCCCAGTCCATCCGTCTTTAAGGAAGTACTTAAGATTCAGCCTAGACAACAGAAAGTACCAGTTCAAGGTGCTGTGCTTCGGTCTCTCCACAGCACCACAAGTCTTCACCAGTGTTCACCCTAGTATCATCTTGGGCACACAGGATTGGCATCCGTCTCCTCCATTATTTGGACGACTGGTTAATCCTAGCAAACTCGGTGTCAACCCTTCTTCAACATCGAGACAAACTTCTGAGACTTTGCCAAGATCTGGGGATCATGGTAAATCTCGAGAAGTCTTCACTATTCCCACTCAAAGACTGGTATACCTACGCATGATTATAGACACCACTCTCCACAAAGCCTTCCCATCAGACGACAGGATAGCAAGGCTGAGGAAGGTCGCAAGACCTTTTCTCAGACAAGAAGAACTTCCAGCCCAACCGTGGTTACGTCTCCTCGGTCACCTTTCATCGCTGGCCCGTCTAGTTCCCAATGGTTGCCTCAAGATGAGATCCCTCCAGTGGCGACTCAAGTCCCGGTAGAATCAAGCATATGACTCCCTGGACATCCAGATCCCCATGGGACCTGCGGAACTGACGGATCTCCAGTGGTGGGTGGGAGATGAGAACCTACAAAAAGGAGTGGATCTTCTCATCTTCCCCCCAGATTTGTTGCTGTTTTCGGACGCTTCAAAAAAAGGTTGGGGGGCCCACGTGCTGCACCACACGACCTCAGGCCTCTGGTCAGAGTCAGAAAAGTACCTCCACATAAATCTCCTAGAGATGAAGGCCATCTTTCTAGCCCTTCAACAGTTCCAACAGTACCTGGCAAGTCACTCTGTGGTGGTGATGAGCGACAACACCACAGTAGTGCCCTACATCCACAAACAAGGAGGTACTTTTTCGCAGCAACTATCCCATCTAGCAGTAGAGATAATGAGATGGCCGAAATCCACTCGATACCGCCATGGGCACGCTTCATTCTGGGCAAAACAGATGTGCTCCCCGACAACCTGAGCAGAGCATCTCAAATAGTGAGTACTGAGTGGTCTTTGGATCATCTAGTAGCCAACAAAGTCCTGATTTTGTCGGGTTCTCCAACTGTGGACCTCTTCGCAACGGCCCTGAACTTCAGGGTCCTGCTGTACTGTTCTCCAGTCCCAGACCCCAAGGCTCTGGCAAGATGCTTTCCAGCAGTGGTGGGACAACATCGACGTTTACGCCTTTCCCCCGTTCTGTCTGATGAGGAGGGTACTCAACAAGACCAGAACATCGGTCAATCTTTCAATGACCCTCATAGATCCGCTATGGCATCACGTAAAATGGTTCCTGGACCTTCTGCAGCTCCTAACGGAGCCACCAAGAGAACTCCCTCCACGACACAATCTATTCAAACAACCACATGCCAACATCTTCCACAAAGCCGTAGGTTCACTACGGTTTCACGCCTGGAGACTATCCAGCATCTCCTCTCTGAGAGAGGATTTTCGCAACAAGTTGCGATCAGGATGTCTGGACACCTGCGAAAGTCTTCAGCAGAAGTCTACCAGGCAAAGTGGAAATTCTTCTGTGGTTGGTGTCGTGGAAGGGGTATCTCCACTCGATGCCACTATTCCAACAATAGCGGAGTTCCTCGTGTATTTGCGTGAAGAAATGCGCCTTTCAGTCTCGGCAGTGATAGGCTATCGCTCAGCCTTAAGTCTTGCCCTCAGGCTGAAAGGAATGGACATTTCCTCATCGCTAGAACCTTCTCTACTTACTGTATACGTACAGTAGTTATGAACTTTCCTGCCCTCAGTCGGAAGTGAGACCTCCCCCATGGAACATGGTTCGAGTTCTCAGGTCTCTTAAGGGACCTCCCTATGAACCATTACACCAGGCATCAGATCGCCACCTAACCTGGAAGACGATGTTCCTGCTAGCTTTGGCCTCGGCCAAGCGAGTCAGCGAACTTCATGGTCTCTCGTATGACATTGCCCATTTAAGGGGATGGGGGGAGGTAACGTTCAGCTTCGTTCCTGAGTTTAATGCTAAAACTCAGAATCCAGGTGTAGCGGATCCTCGATTCGACTCCCTCCGAATTTCTAGTCTCCGTACTGTAGCAGATGACCCAGACCATCTCTTACTATGCCCAGTAAGGAGCTTGAGGCTGTACTGTACCTCAAAAGAACAGCCACAGCTCGTCCTTGTGTGCCAGCACTATTCGTCAGCACAGGAAGGACTTAGAGGAGGGTCACTGAGAACACCATCTTTGCATGGATTCGCAGGGTCGTTGACCTGGCACTGAATCCAGACCCTCCGTCTCGTCCCCCCAGAGCACATGATGTCAGGGGCATAGCTACGTCCCTGGCCTTCAAAAGAAATTTTTCAGTGACGCAGGTTCTTCAAGCTGGGGTGTGGAAACGCCAAACAACGTTCACATCCCACTACCTGCAAGACGTGACCCACAGGAGACTCGATACGTTCTCTATCGGTCCTGTGATGGCTGCACAACAGCTGGTTTAAAACCTCAAGCTCCATATTGGACAAGTAGCAGAAGGTTGAGGGCATTGTTACCCGGTTTTAGTCTACATGAATGAAAAGGTTTGAGTGGCCCTTATTCTTTTCTTCATCATCCCCTCTCTTGGGGAAAGCAGCATCCTGGGTTATCTGCATAGCTGACCTCAAACCACTGCAGGCAAACCATGCTCCCTTGTGTTCCTAGTATTAAGATTAATACTGTTAAGTCCCCATACCCTGACGAGGTGGAATTGGGAAAGTCCTAGTCTACAAGTTTCCATCTCAAGAACTTCAGAACAACTTTCTAGGACGAGTCACACTTCTTCATACCTTCACACACAGCTTGTGTAGGCCGCAGACCTTGCGTAGCAAGGTTTTGGCGAGGTGCAGGGACTCCATATTTCTTGGGTGCTTACACACTCAAATAAGGAGTCCCCGGGCAAAGCCAAAAGCCAGACTGGCTGGGACGTCCACCCTTCCTAATGGGTGAGTCACCCCTATTAAATAGCGTGGTTTATATTCCAGTTACGGAACAAATGACAAATTCGTAGATAATTTGTATTTGTTCCGTAACCGAAATACAAACCACGCTATTTACATAGGGTTTACTTTCGGCGTAGCTGAAATTGGCGAGCCATTAGATTTTAACGAGGGTTTACTACCCACACGCTAGTTAGCAGGGGTCCCCCCTCACACACCGGTGAAATGTCTCACTTCACTTCACTTTTGGCTGGGACGATGTACAGACGTGCCTGTTTTCGTCCTCGCTTGGCAGCCATTATATGTTTTGTCTTTACTTAATCACTTACTTTTCTTATACTCTATATATATGTAAAAAAAATTTTTTTGTTTATGTATATATTTGAGTATAGAAATGAGTAAGTTTCCTTTTCAGAGTTCGTGCTTGTGTGTGTAGTGTACGATATCTCCGTGGAGCCCGCGGCAGTTAGGCCACCACGGTGTAATTTCATGGGTCGCGATCGAGTTTGGCTACGGTCTTTCTCTCTCTCTCTCTCTCTCACTCTCTCTCTCTCTCTCTCTCTCACTCTCTCTCTCTCTCTCTCTCTCTCTCTTGAGGTCGTTCACCCTTTACTACATTTACTACGTCCTGGGTAGCTTCCTTCCCGTGTCGGGTGGGGTTGCTACGCCGTACATTTTATCTCAATTAGTTTATGAATCTAATTGTATTTGTTAACTTTTCAGCTTTTTGTAGAACGCTTCCTTTCGGGGTTTTCGTTCTTTCTTTAGTGAACATTCATATTTGAATTACATAATTATAATTGTTATAATTCTGTGTTTGTTACAGCTCTCCTTCCGTGAGTGTAAGTGGTTTTGAGGGCACGTGCCTGTTGTGTAATTCTTGTGTTCTTTTCCCTCAGGATTCCTCTTCGGAGTCTTCCCGGGGGAATGAATGTTAACTTATTACCTTTGTTTTTAAATATTTAACTTAGCCGGTGAATATATAATAGCTGCAACTCTGCGGCTCGACAGAAAACATACTAAAAAACTCGCGAGCGATCGCTATGAAGGTTGCGTGTGTGCCCACCAGCGCCAACTGTCGGCCAGATACCACTCTTGTATGTAAACAAAACCTTCAATTCTTCTCTGTCGACGTTGACGACAAGACGTATCAATACTCGCTGTAGAATCTGGAGTTTTCTCAACATATTTGGTGAAGTACTTCCTTTTGGTTTGAGCTTTCGCAGTGCAGGTGTTTTATCTTCATCTTAAATCTTGAACTCGTTTTTGGATAGATTTAATTTTTGATGACAAAGAGAGTATGGACTTTTTTTGACTTTTAAATGGCCGACCCTTCCCTTAGACGGAAGTGTGTTTAGGCTTTTAGCAATTATCTTATCACGTTATAAATTAATTATAGATTTTCCTCTATATATTTTATATCTCACCGCCTTTATTAGGCCTCTTCGATTAACTTTCCATTTATAATAAACATAAAAATAAATTTTAATGATTTGTTTATATGCGACCTTTCCTGAGAGTAGGCGGTCCTAACTTGGAATCCGGAGTTAAACAACGTTGAGCCCTTTCAATCGTAAATAGCTTTTAAAGAGCTAATGATTTAAAACTTTTTAAATGAATATTTTTTAATAGATATTTTATGAACGATTTTCTTTGAATAGTCTTCGTACTGTTTCAAAGATGAACTAACGTTTAGTTTATTTATGCTACGCAGTTTGCGCTCTATCGTTACGATAGAGAAAGAGAGTATCACGGTTTCACTTTGCAGAAAGAGTAAATCGATTCTGACGTTTTGTTCATTCTTCTTTCAAAGCTTAAATGTTTTAAATTCTATTTTAAAGGAACTTTTTAATTGAAAAACCTTCCAGTTTTTTCCTTTGGTCAAATAACATGTTTTTTTGACTAAACGTAAGTGGGCTCTTCTCTTAGGTGCGAAATCAAGAGAGAGAGAGAGAGAGAGATAGAGACGGAGGGAGATAGAGGAGAGAAAACGTTCCGTTCAAGCGGGTAACGTTGTTCTCGAGTTACTCTCGTCCCTAGTCTCTGTACGGGGAGAAAGGATAAAACGTTTTTAGTTTTTTATTCTCGTCCCCAGGCAATGTACGGTGAGAGATTGAAAACGTAGTTTTGAATGAACTAGTGTTTAGTCTCTTCCCCAGCCACTGAATTTTTTATCTTAAAATATGTTTACTGTTTTTTGCTGGTATTAATGTGCTTGCATTATACGACTGATTTCGCAATTACTACCTTTTGATGAGGGTAGAATTGCGTGCTTCAGTTAGAAATCAGTAAAAGTTTCGATTTCAGTGAAATAAGTGCAAAACAGAAAATCGTAGTGATAAAGTGATATTGCGCAAAGTGTTATCAGTGTTGCGACCGAGGGTTCGTCTGTTCGTGCCTGTCGTTCGCCTAGTCCGGGACCTCTTGCAAGCTCCCAAGCCCAGGGGAGAAGTAATGTCGTACGACTTATGGGTTCGAGAGGCCTTGATCAGCGAACAGACGTTCCCTCTATGGTATCGGGTGTATCTTACCAAGATCACCCCTACCATAAGGCGAGAGAGACGATTTTCTCCTCGTCATCCGAAGGCTTTTCGCATAAGAAACCTGAAACAAGGTTTCGAGGCCCTTAAGCGAAAGTCAGTCCTTTCAGGACAGGTCCAGCGTCCTGGTTGTAGCCATTAGGACAGCTCTGACCCTATGCAGTCATCGGAAGACTGCTCGCCGCCTAACAAAAGCGTAACACAGACTCCGAGAGTCTTTTTGTTGGCAAGGTTTTGCGGTCACAGACGTTACCCTCGTCTCTTACCGCAACCATTTCCGTTGATCCTAAATGGGTTGTACGGCAAGACATGCAGAATAAGCTTTCCTCCCTTATGGAAGACTATTCTGCCGATAAGTCCGTTGAGCCTAGCCGTTTATTTCATCGAGATCCTGGCTTTCAGCCACCCTAACGTTCCTTTGTGCGTCCTGTTGACGTTGGCGTAGCTAAGTCACGTCAGTCAGGTTGTTTAGAACCACACTCGATGCGGTCTCGTGTGGATTTTCAGCCACATTTGGACGTTAGGCCACTTGCTGATGCTCCTGTTGACGTTCAGGACGTTCGCTAACAATCGGAGTTGACTTGTTTTGATGCTGAGCGTCAACCTCCGCATTCTAGAGTTGTTTTGACTGCTCAGTCTAGGCGGTCAAAGCAGTCTCGAGTGGACGCTGTGCGTCCTCACGCACCTGTTGTTGTTGTTGACAGTTCACAGACTGTCAAGCAGTTACATGATGTTGCGTCCTGGTCTCTCGCACCTGTTGTTGTTGACAGTTCACAGACTGTCAAGCAGTTACATGACGTTGCGTCCTGGTCCGCTACTAATGCACCAATGCGTGTGGACTCTGCTTGTAAAGCATTGCCACCACGGTAGGTCTCTCCCTTGCTTGAGACTCAGCTATTATCGGACAAGGTTCCTTCAGATGAGGAAGTTGCTGTTCCCCCTCCTACTGATATTCCCTTGAGGACTCTGTCAGACGGAGAGGAGCCTAAAGCTGCTTAGCCCTCTATGGACTTTAAATAAATCATGCTGATTTTTAAGGATCTTTGTCCGGATCTTTTTGTAACTGCTGCTCCTCGTTCGCCTAAACGTCAGAGCTTACACTAGGCCTAGCTACTTCGAAGCCGTTGTTTTATAAGCTAGTGCTCTCTCGCTCTCCTAGAGAGCTTTACGTTTGCTAGGCGACTGGTTTATCACCAGGAGGAGTTTGGGGGATACAGCCTTTGCTTTCCCTTCTTTTAAACTGGCTTATAGAGCGAGAGAGTGATATGACACGAGAGAAGTTCTCGGCTTGGGAGTTCCTGCCTCTGCCCAGATAGACTTCTCAAACCTCATAGACTCTCCCTGGCGCCTGGCCAGGAGACGCTCCAAGATTTTACAGGTTAACTTCACAGCTGTTTTCGAGCCTTTGAAGTTTTGCTGTACAATTATGTCATGCATAAACAAGGCTTTCAGGAATGGCTCCAATGATCTGACAGCCACGTTCTCTGCAGGAACAAGTCCCTCAGGGATGGCTCCATGATTTGGCAGCCATGTTCACTGCAGGAGTACGTAAGAGGCAAGTGCGCTCAATGTGTTCATTGTCAAGACAAACTTCACGATGAAGTCTACCAGGCTGTCTTGACAGCATTTATGGAAGGCGACTGGATGGTCTCTCTCGACCTTCAGGAGGCATACTTCCACATTCCTATACACCCGGATTCCCAACCGTTTCTGAGGTTTGTTTACAGGAATGTGGGGTACCAGTTTCGAGCTATCGGGGATCCGAGCCTCCCTGTACTTGGATGACTGGCTTCTCAGAGCATCGTCCAGCCTTCGCTGTCTGCAGGATCTACATTGGACGTTGAGTCTGGCCAGGGAGTTGGGACTTGTGGTCAACCTAAAAGTCCCAACTGATCCCATCCCAGATTATTCTATTTTTGGGGATGGAGATTCGCAGTCAAGCCCTGCTCGAAGCCCAACTAATGCTGAAAAGAAAACGTTTATTCAGTCAGGAGTTGGAACAGTCTCATAGGGACTCTCTCATCCCTGGAGCAGTTTGTCTCACTAGGGAGACTACCCCTTCTGCCTCTCCGGTTCCATCTAGCCTCTCACTGGAACTAGGACAAGACATTAGAGACGGTTTCATTCCCAGTCTCCGAACCAATAAAGGCATGCCTGAAATGGTGGGACAGCAATATCAGTCTGAGAGAGGGACTATCCCTAGCAGTTAAGAACCCAAACCACGTGTTGTCCTCAGACGCGTCGGGTTTGGGTTGGGTGCGACCCTGGACGGTCGGGAATGCTCGGGTCTGTGGACCTCAAGTCAGAAGAGCATGCACATCAACGGCAAGGAGCTATTAGCAGTCCACTTGGCCTTGATGATATTAGGAAGCATCTTCGAAACTAAGTGGTAGAGGTCAACTCAGACAACACCACAACTTTGGCGTACATCTCCAAGCAAGGAGGCACACACTCCTTCACGCTGCTCGAGATCGCAAGGGACCTTCTCTTATGGTCTAGAATTCGAGGCATCTCCCTGTTGACGAGATTCATCCAGGGGGACTTGAACGTCTTGGCAGACTGTCTCAGTCGGAGGGGTCAGGTGATACCCACGGAATGGACCCTCCACAAGGACGTGGGCAAGAGTCTTTGGGCTTCTTGGGGTCAACCAACCACAGACCTCTTTGCCTCCTCGTTGACCAAAAGGTTACCAATCTTTTGCTCTCCAGTCCTAGATACAGAAGCAATCTACATAGACGCGTTTCTACTGGATTGGTCTTTTATGGACTTATATGCATTCCCACCATTCAAGATAGTCAACAAGGTACTGCAGAAGTTCGCCTCTCACGGAGGGACAAGGTTGACGTTGGTTGCTACCCTCTGGCCCGCGAGAGAGTGGTTCACCGAGGTACTTCAATGGCTGGTAGACTTTCCAAGAAGTCTTCCTCTAAGGGTAGATCTGTTACGTCAGCCCCACGTAAAGAATGTCCATCAAAGCCTCCCCGCTCTTCGTCTGACTTCCTTCACACTATCGAAAGACTCTCAAGAGCTGGAGGTTTTTCGAAGGAGGCAGTCAGTGCGATTGGAAGAGCTAGGAGAGCTTCTACCATTAGAGTATACCAGTCGAAGTGGGAAGTCTTTCGAGACTGGTGCAAGTCAGCATCTGTGTCCTCGTCCAGTACCTCTGTAGCCCAAATCGCAGATTTTCTTTTACATCTAAGAAAGGTTCGCTCCCTTTCAGCTCCCACGATTAAGGGCTACAGGAGCATGTTGGCTTCGGTCTTTCGACATAGAGGCTTAGATCTTTCCAACAATAAAGATCTCCAAGATCTCCTTAAGTCTTTCGAGACCTCTAAGGAACGTCGTTTGGCAACTCCTGGATGGAACTTAGACGTGGTCCTAAGGTTCCTCATGTCAGACAGGTTTGAGCCATTACATTCAGCCTCCCTGAAGGATCTCACCCTCAAGACACTTTTCCTAGTGTGCTTGGCTTCGTCTAAAAGGGTCAGTGAACTTCATGCCTTCAGTAAGAACATCGGCTTTTCTACAGAAAAAAGCCACTTGTTCACTTCAACTTGGTTTCCTGGCCAAGAATGAACTGCCTTCTCATCCTTGGCCTAAATCTTTTGATATTCCTTGCTTATCAGAGATCGTAGGCAATGAACTGGAAAGAGTATTATGTCCTGTTAGAGCTCTTAAGTTCGATTTAGCTCGTACTAAGTCATTACGAGGGAAATCTGAGGCATTATGGTGCTCAGTTAAGAAACCTTCATTGCCTATGTCAAAGAATTCTTTGTCATATTTTATCAGATTTTTTTAATACGAGAAGCTCATTCTCACTTGAATGAGAAAGACCGATGTTTGCTTAAGGTTAAGATGCACGAAGTTAGAGATATAGCAACCTCCGTGGCCTTCAAGCGAAATAAATCTCTGCAAAGTATTATGGACGCGACTTTTTGGAGAAACAAGTCAGTGTTCGCGTCATTTTACTTAAAAGATGTCCAGACTCTTTACGAGGACTGCTACACACTGGGTCCATTCGTTGCAGCGAGTGCAGTAGTGGGTGAGGGTTCTACCACTACACTTCCCTAATTCCAATATCCTTTTAATCTGTCTCTTGAAATGTTTTTAATATTGTTTTATGGGTTGTTTGGAAGGCTAAGAAGCCTTTCGCATCCTGATTGATTTGGCGGGTGGTCAAAGTCATTTCTTGAGAGCGCCCAGATTAGGGGTTTGATGAGGTCCTGTTGTATGGGTTGCAGCCCTTGATACTTCAGCTCCTGGGAGTCTGTCACCATCCTAAGAGGATCGCTGGGCTCCGTGAGGAAGACAGACTTACAAGGCAGAGTAATCGTCTAAGTCAACTTCCTCACCAGGTACCTATTTATTTTGGTTTTGTTATATTGATAACTGCCAAAATGAAAAACTCTTAGCTTATACGCTGTAAACATAATTAACTCTGGTCTCTACCCACCTCCTTGGGTGTGAATCAGCTATTATATATTCACCGGCTAAGTTAAATATTTAAAAATTATATTTTAATTATAAAATAAATTTTTGAATATACTTACCCGGTGAATATATAAATTAAATGACCCTCCCTTCCTCCCCAATAGAGACACAGCGGGACGAGAAGAATTGAAGGTTTTGTTTACATACAAGAGTGGTATCTGGCCGACAGTTGGCGCTGGTGGGCACACCCGCAACCTTCATAGCGATCGCTCGCGAGTTTTTTAGTATGTTTTCTGTCGAGCCGCAGAGTTGCAGCTATTATATATTCACCGGGTAAGTATATTCAAAAATTTATTTTATAATTAAAATATCATTTTTCATTATTTCACAGTTAACGATCTAGTTTCGTTTGTATAATGTGACAACGAAGCGAGCTGTCTTGTTGGGGCCTGGGGAGTCTGCTGTTGCTGCCTCCCCTATAGATCTTCGTCAGGGGCGTCTCTCCTTCTCCTGGTAGTGCTCCCATGACGACTGACAGCTCTTCAGTTCATCTTAGATCTCTCAGGAGGCTCGCCTCCTTGGGTGGGTAACTTCCCTTCCGAGGGAAGGTCTCCCGTCCAGGCTTGAGTTTTTCCCTTCGGGGGAACTCCTCTTACCTCATTTTTGTTCCTGGTCCTCCGGCGGTTATGCTCTTGGTCCTGAGCGATCGTTTTTGTAACCTTGCTCAAGGGGCTGAGCGGTTGCAAGCTCGTACCATGGAATTCGTGCGACTATGCTGTTGGTGCTGAGCGGTTGCACCTGCAGCTACGCTCAAAGGGCTGAGCAACTGCAGGAGCCCCTCTTCGGAGGATTGCTCTTTTTAGGTCACTTGCTGACCCGTCTCTTCTATGAAGTGTTCCTCTTTCGTTCGCGAGGGAGGACACTCATAGAGACTCCTCTTCGGAGGACTCTTTTGCTGTTGTTGCTGATGTTGCTGAAGGCTCAGTCCCCTTTGGAGGGCTTCCGAGCCCTACGGTCTCTCCTGCGAGTGCTTCTCCCCCGGGGGGGGGGTGGAGTTCACCACAGACTCTTCTTTGGAGGACTCCGTCTGTTGTTGTTGCTGAAGGCTCAGTCCCCTTCGGGGGGCAGCTGAGCCCTACGGTCTCTCCCGCGAGTGCTTCTCCCCCGAGGGGGAGTGCACCACAGAGACTCCTCTTCGGAGGCCTCCGTCTGCTGTTGTTGCTGAAGGCTCTGTCCCCTTCGGAGGGCAGTTGAGCCCTACGGTCTCTCCTGCGAGTGCTTCTCCCCCAGGGGGGAGTTCACCACAGAGACTCCTCTTCGGAGAACTCCTCCTGCTGTTGTTGTTGCTGTTTTTGCTGAGGGCTCAGTTTTCCTTCGGGGACAGCTGATGCCTACGGTCTCTCCTGCCAGTGACTCTTCCCCTCGGGGGAGTTCATGATCAGAGACTCCTCTTCGGAGGTCGGAGGGTGTTGCACCTGTCTGAGGTCGTCTTCATCTTTATTCGACGTTCTCCGCAGAGGACCCTCCTCGACGAGTACTGACCGTTGCAGCTGCTCTACTCCTGCCAGACCTTCTAGTCTTCGCCTCCGTTCCTGGACGCAGATGCGCAGTGGGCGCCAACACACCCCGTTTACAACGGGCACCGGTCCCTTCGGGGGTAAGGGGCTTATTCCACAGTGTGGGTAAGTCCCTTAAGTGCCAGGTTTTTTCCTGGGCGCCCACGATCTCCTGCACGCAGTAGCGCTCGCCTGCTGTGGACCACGATCTCCGGTAGTTGAGTCTTGCCGTAGATCTTCTTCCTGCTCGCCAGCGCTCACCTGTACTTCTGTCCTTCTGTGCGCCAGCTCTCTTCAGTTCGCCAGCGCACATCTGCGCGCCGTTTCCTGCTACGCGCCATGGGCGCCAACGGTTTCCTGAACGCCCATGATCGCCTGCTTGCCAGTACGCATCGGCGCTCCCCTTCCTGATGCACCTGCGCTCCTTCTGATTAGAGCGATGCGCGCTAACGTTCGCCCTCTCGCCCACGATCTACCAGATCTGGGCGCAGGCAAGAAGATTTCCTTCGCCTTCTCGCCGACGACCTTCTCTCGTCTCTTACGCCATCGCTTGCCAACGCGACTTCACTCCCCTACGGGCCATCGCCCGCCTACGCGCCATCGCCCGCCTACGCGCCATCGCCTGCCTACGCTCCATCGCCCGCCTACGCGCCATCGCCCGCCTACGCGCCATCGCCCGCTTACGCGCCATTGCCCGCTTACGCGCCATCGCCCGCCTATGCGCCATCGCCCGCCTACGCGCCATCGATCTTCCGGCCGCCTGCACTCGCCCTCTCGACCGCGCGCCCACGCGCATATGCGCACCCATGTTCGCCCGCGCGCGAACTAACGGTTTTCCATCACGTGAGCGCCAGCGCGATTCTCGCCAGTGAGCCATCGCTCGCCTACGCGCCGTCGCTCGCCTACGCGCCGTCGCTCGCCTACACGCCGTCGCTCACCTACGCGCCATCGCTCGCCTGTGCACTATCAGATTGCGACCGCCAGCGCTCGTCCTTCCAACCTCGCTCGGCCCCTCCTGCGCTCCTTCGCGCACTTTCGTCTGCGCGCCCACGCGCCTGCGTGCCCGCACACGGGCGCATCCACGTTCGCCCACGCGCGAACCATCGATTTACCATCGCGCGAGTGCCAGGGCGATTTCGACCGCAATTCCCGTCGGGGTTTCGCAACACAGGCAACCTGGCAAGTCTTCTGGAGCGCGTACTTCCAGAACATGGTCTTCACCCCGTAAACGCAGAGCATGGCACGTGCAAGAGCAGGCAGAATCTTCAGGGAGGTCTGAGCAACATTCTTCTCCTTCTTTTCAGAACCTGGTTTAGCCATTCCTCCCCACCATTCCCTGGAAGGGTCTTGCCAGGGAGTTTTCTTTCGAGAATTCTCCGCCGGGCAGGGGGTGACTGGTTTAGCCCTTCCTCTTCACCATTTCGTGGAAGGGGCTTACCAGGCCTTTCCCTCTCCGATTTCGGCCCTAGGATTTGTACAAGGAAGCTCCAGGAAGATCATGGGAACTTTCCTTCTCTCGGGCTCAAGCACCTTTGCGTTCCGTCGCCAAGTTTCGAACTTGCAGGCAAACTCGATGTTGAAGCATCTAGACACAGTGACCGAGGGCTTCCTCTCGGGAGTCCCATCCGTGGATGTCGACAAGCTCAGACACTCTTCCATCCTTGGGAAGAGCTTGTTTTAGCCCAAGGACGGAGAAATGGACAGCTGGTGTGCGGAGGAAGTCGAATCTCGTTTCACTCCTCCAAAAGGCACTTACTTCCAGACCCTGCAAGCCTCCGACGCCTCTTCATACAGCCTCGTCAGCCTAGGTTATCGGAACCGGCTCCGGCAGCTAAGACAAGGTGTACAATAGCAGTCCCCTCCTGTCAGGGACAGGTAGGACGGGAAGTTCTCCCGCGGAGGCATAATCCTAGAGGGAGCGGCCGAGTTTGCAAACTCTAGGATTGGCAACCCCCCTTGCAGGTCTCCTGCTGGGGGGATGCCTAAGGTTACTCTTCTGGATAACAGCTTCCCGGTGCCGATTCCTGCACGATCTCCGTGATCAGCCAAGGATATCGCGCCTCGCTCTTAACATCTCTCCTCCACTAACAGCGAATCCAGTGTCGCTGAGCCTCTATGCCATGGGGTCGGCAAGAGGTTTGCCCGTCGGGAAGAAGGAGCCATGCTTTAGGAGAATGTCCTCCATAGGGTCGTCGACGGCTTCTCCCCCGGCTTCTTCAGTCGATCCTTTCTTGTAGGAAAGCATCTGAGACGGGAGTTCCGTCATCGACCTCTCAGCTCTGATCAAGTTTGTCGAACAAACTTCGTCCAGCGTGGAACAGCAGAGTCGATCAGACTGGTAGCGAGACCACAAGACTCCTTATGCCCTGGATCGGAAGGACGGGTACTTCCAGGTCCCATTCCATCCGTCTTCCAGGAAGCACTTGGAATTCAGCCTAGACTACAGATGTACCTGTTTAAGATGCTGTGTTGCGATCCCGCCGCAGCATCGCAGGTTTTCACCAGAGAACTCTCCCTACATTCCTCATGGCCACTCAGGAGCAGGCTTCCGCCTCCTTCGCATTTTGGAGGTCTGGCTAACTCCGGTAGTCTCGGATTCGACCTTCTTCGACACCGAGACAAGCTTCCGGGACTTTACCAAGATCGAGGGATCATGGCAATTCGCAAGGAGCCTTCTCTGCTTCTACCTCAACATCTGGAGTATCTAGCCATGATATTGACGCCTTCTCCGAGCCTTCCCTTCAGTTGACTGTGGCAAGGCTGAGGAGAGTCGCAGAACCTTTCCTCAGTCAAGGAGAGCTTTCAGCCCTATCTTGGAACGTTTCCTGGGTCTCTTTTCCTCATTGACCCGTCTAAGTCCCGAACGATCGCCTCAGGTTAAGTTCCCTGTTAGGTGGCCCAAGTTCCGGTAGAATCAAAGCAACAATTAACCGGACTTTCTTGCCCCTATGGTACCAGCAGAACGATTAGACCTGCAATGGGGGTTGACCTATGGAAACCTCTTGCATGGGAGTGGATCTTCTCGTCCTTCCCCCGCGTTAGATGCTGTTCTCGGACTCGTCAAAGAAAATGGTTGTGGGGGGGGGCATGTTCTGGTTCAGGCCTATGGTCAGCTAGGCTTAGAGGCCGTAGTTTGGCCCTTCAACAGATCCAACAGATCCTGCCGAGTCGCTTCGTGCGCGACAACTCCATGGTACTGGCGTATTTCAACTAGCAGGGAGGTACATTTTCATACTTTCGCATCTTGCAGTAGAGATACTGAGATGATCCGAAGTCCACTCAATACCACTATCGGCTCGCTCATTCCGGGCAGAGGAATGTTCTCTCCGACAATCTGAGCAGAGCCTCACAGATAGAGAGTACCTGGGGGTCTTTGGCCTCTAGTAACCAGCAAGTCCTGGCCTGGGGGACCTGATCACGACAGCCTGGAACTTCAAGCTGCCGCTGTACTACCCCTCAGTCTCAGACCCCAAGACTCTTTGGCAAGATGCTTTCCGGTGATGGTGGGACAGCATCGACGCCTACGTCTTCCAACCATTTTTGTCTGTTGAGGAGGGGTCTCAACGAGACCAGATTGTCGGTCAACCTTTCGATGACCCTGAGAGCTCCGCTGCGACTTTACGCAGAACGGTTTCCGGACCTTCTGCATCCCCTGACGGAACTCCCGGGAGAGCTTCTTCCACGACACAGGCTACTCAAACGACCACACTGCAACATCTATCACAAGCCGTAGCATCGCTTCGGCTTCACGCCTGGAGACACTACGCCACGTCCTCACAAAGAGGTACCCCGCAACAGTCGCGGAGCGGAGGTCGCGTCACCTGCGATAGTCATCCGCAGGGGTCTACCAGGTGAAGTGGAGAGTCTTCTGTGGTTGGTGTCGTGGGAGAGGTACCTCTCCCCTTGATGCCTCTACTCCAGCAATAACGGAGTTATTGTTTATCGGCGGGAGGAAACTCGTTTTCCGCTCTCGGCAGTGAAGCCTATCGCTCAGCCTTACCCTGGCCTTCAGGTTGAAAGGAATAGACTTTTCCTCCCCGCTGGATCTTTCTTCGCTCATGCGAAGCTACGAACGTACCTGCCCCCAGTCGGAGTGAGACCTCCTCCATGGAGCATGGTTCGGACTCTTAAAACCCTTAAGAGATCTTCTTACGAACCATTACGTCAGGCCTCTAATCATCACCCGTCTTGGAAGACGGTGCTCCTGCTCGCTCTGGCCTCGGCCAAGTGTGTAAGCAATCTTCATGGTCTCGTACGACTCCGCCCTTTCAAGAGGATAGGGGGAGGTAACATTCAGGTTCGCTCCTGTGTTGATTTCTAGACTCAGAATCTTGGAGTCCCGGACCTTCGGTTCGACTCCTTCAAGATTTCGAGTCTCCGTTCTGTCTCCGTTCTGTATCAGATGACCCAGACCTTCTCCTACTTGCCAGTAAGGAACCAAGGGGTTATCTTTAAGAACAGCTGCAGTTTGTCCTCACGTGCAAGCCCGGTTTGGGAGCACAGGAAGGACGCAGGGGAGGGTCACCAAGTATGCCTTTTCAGCCCGGATTCAAGGGCGTTCATCTCGACCTGAATCCAGACCCTCCCCCGTCACGTCGCCCTACAGCCCACGATGTCGGATACATCGCAACGTCCCTGGCCTTCAAGAGTAACTACTCTGTGATGCAGGTGCTACAAGCTGGAGTATGGAAGTGTCTAGCGACCTTCGCAGCCCACTTCCTGCAGGACGTGACCCACAGGAGTATCGATACGTTTCTATCGCTCTGTGGTGGCTACACAACATCTGGTCTAACCTCAGGCTCCTTTTTGGACAGGTAGCAGAAGGTTGAGGGCATTGTTACCAGGTTTTAGACTACATGAACGGAAGAAGTATGTCTGGCCCTTACTTCTTTCTTCATCCTCCCCTCTTCTGGGAAAGCAGCATCTTGGTCTCTGCATAGCTGACCTCAAACCTCTGCAGGTAAACCATGCTTCCTTGTGTTCCAAGTATTGAGATAATACTGTCGCGTCCCCCATACCCTGACGAGGTGGTATTGGGAACGTCCTAACCCAGAGTTCCGTCTAAGAACTCCAGGTCAACTGCCTAGGACGAGTCACACTTTCTTCCTTCACACACAAGCTTATGTAGGCCACACGTTTTCTTGCGGAGCAAGGAACTTGTAAGGTGCAGGGACTCCTTTTCTCGAGTGTGACTCACTCGGATTCTGAGTCCCCGGGTAAGCCAAAGCCAGTATGGCTGAGGACTTTCCACCCTTCCCAAGGGGTAAGTCACCCTATGTAAATAGCGTGGTTTGTATTTCGGTTACGGAACAAATGACAAATTCGGAGATAATTTGTATTTTTCCTAACCATACAAACCTTAGCTATTTACACATATTTGCCCACCAGCCCTGTCCCTCAAGTCAAGTCCTACCTCTAAGTGAAGTGAGACATTTCACCGGTGTGTGAGGGGGGAGGGGTAGCAAGCTACCCCTCCCCTACCCCTGCTAACTAGCGCGGGGGTAGTAAACCCTCGTTAAAATCTAATGGCTCGCCCTTTTCAGCTATGCTGAAAGTAAACCCTATGTGTAAATAGCTAAGGTTTGTATGGTTAGGAAAAATACAAGTTATCTCTGAATTTGTCATTTTTAAACATTTAACTTTGCCGGTGGATATATATATAGCTAACGTCTCTGATGTCCGGCAGAAATTCAAAACTGGCGGGCTATCGAAGGTTGGGTTGCTAGGTGTACAACTAGCGCCACCACTTGCCAGGATACTGTAACCAATCCTCAAGTCCTCAGTTCTTCTCTTCCGCTGTGGCGTAAACATTGAAATTTTCTTGCTCGCGCTGACCTCAAGTTTTCTACAGCTTTGGTGAAGTACTTGTTTTTTGGTTAATGGCTTTCGCCTGGTTGATTTTTCTTACGACTTTTCTTGAAACTTTTTGATTTGACTGTTTTTGACCCTTGCTTTGTTTTTTATCTCTGGATATTCCAAAATGGCTGACCGTTCCCCTGTGTATAGGAAATGTGCTAAAAGCTGTAATAGGCGCCTTCCAAAGGCTTCCATCGACCCCCACTCTATTTGTAACAAATGTAGATTTAAGATATGTCAGTTGGGGGATCGATGTGATGAATGTGTAATTTTATCAGATAGCGAGTGGCTTGAGTATGGAAAGTACACTCGTAAGTTAGAGAGAGATAGGGTCAGAAGAAGCTCTTCTCATTCTCGAGAATTTTCCTCTCCCCATGTCCCTGAACCTTTTCCTCCCCCTGTAGTGGTAGTTTCTGACCCCCCTACTAGCACTAATGAGCCTTCACTGATGGACATGATGAAGCAGATTCATGCTCTTGGTGCCAAGGTCGAATCGCTTACTACGGATAGGAATCAACTCATGTCTAATGTTAAATTGTTAAAAAGTGCCAGTGTTAGTGAAAAAAGTGCGAAAAATGTGTTCAGTGTTGCGGAGGGTTCGTCTGTTCATACTTGCCGTTCACCCAGTCCAAGACCTCTTTCAAGCTCCACAACCCCTGGGAGAAGGAATGTCAAACGACAAAAGGGAACGATAGGTTTTAAACCACTAACAGACGTTCCCTCACGAGTTGCAGACGTTGCTCCTCCCGATCGCCCTTATCATGGGAGAGGTCAGACTAAGTTCTCCTCATCCTCCGAAGACGTTAACGTCAGTAGGAAATCCTGGCGTCAGGTTTCCAGACCTCTTAAGAGGAAATTGGTTCCTTCAGAACAAAGTCAACGTCCTGGCTGCAGTCATTGGAGCAGTCCAGAACGTCTACCTTCATCGGAGGAAGGTTCGCCTGCCAAACGTTCCTTTATAACGTCTGGTATTGTTGCTCCGGAGGCTCCTGCACAGGGTCTTGGTTCGGTTGTTTCGTCTGGACGTTCCAGACGTGACTTGAGTGCTGCTGCTCCCGTTATCCTCACTGACGTTGCGGAACGGACGTTACCGAAGTCACGTTCTGATTCTCATGTTCGGGATCCTAATTTTAGCGTGCTGCAGGACATGCAGTCTTACTGTCCAGCCCCTGATCGACAGGAACCCTCGCTTGCGGAGCGTCACGGTTCTGATAAGCATGACTCTTCTCATCAGACTTCTAAGGGTGAAGTTTCACGTCACGCTGACGTGACCCCTTGTGTTCGGCATGCTGTCAAACGTGACGCCAATCGTCAGCTTCGACGTGACGTTGAGCGTCAGTCAATGCAGTCCCGACGTTATGTCAACCCTCATCCTCTGCCTGTTACTCATCGGCAGGTTGATGTAGGCGGTCAAGCTATTCCATCTCGACTTCTTGTGGATTCTCCATCTCGTAAGAACATCAAACTTTCGGATGAAGTTTATTCTGAGGAGGAAGTGGATGATCCCCTTTCCACAGCTGTACCTTTGGGTATCTTGTCTGAAGAAGAGGAACCTAGATCTGCCCAACAGTCTATGGATTTTAAGAAGATCATGACTGTTTTTAATGAAGTTTTTCCTTCGCATTTTGTTCCTGCTGCTCCACGCTCGCCTACTTCAAAATTCACTTTAGGGTTGGCTGCTACAGCTCCTTCTTTTACTAAATTAGTGCTCTCTCGGTCGTCTAAGAGGGCTTTGCGTCTGTTGGGAGAATGGTTGCAGACCAAAAGAAGTCTTGGTAAGTCATCCTTGGCCTTCCCTTCATCTAAACTTGCTTCTCGTTCGAGCGTCTGGTATGACACAGGAGAAGTTCTCGGCTTGGGAGTACCTGCCTCTGCCCAGGGGGACTTCTCAAGCCTGGTAGACTCTCCTCGTTGTCTAGCCATTAGACGCTCAAAAGTGTTATGGACTACCTCGGAACTTGACCATCTGCTCAAGGGAGTCTTCCGTGCCTTTGAAGTCTTAACTTTCTTGACTGGTCTTTGGGAGCCTTGAGCAAGAAGGTGTCTGCTTTTAATAATGATTCTGTTTTCCAGATTATGTCCTGTATGGACAAAGCAGTAAGAGATGGATCCAATGAGCTTGCTGCTCTTTTTACTGCAGGTGTTCTTAAGAAGAGAGAGTCATTGTGCTCTTTCTTATCTTCGGGAGTTACTCCTTGTCAGAAGTCGGAACTTCTTTATGCACCTCTCGCTCGTTCGCTTTTTCCCCAATATCTTGTGAAGGACATAGCGTCATCCCTTGCCTTAAAGGATACCCATGATCTAGTTTCTAAAATGGCTCGCAAGGTTTTACCGTCGTTGTTTTCAAGCAACAAACCTAAGTTGGATACCCCTGCTTCTAGGTTTATTCCTCCCTTTCGTGGCAGAGCCTCCAACAGAGGCAACTCTCGTTCTGATGGAAGACGAGGTAAGAGGAGGGGAGCCAGATCAAGTCGTGGCAGAGTCTGACTGCCCAGAACTTCAGACAGCAGTAGGGACCAAATTGAAGAACTTCTGGCAGGCTAGGGAGAGAAGAGGAGCAGACCAATGGTCTGTCCTCTTGTTGGAGGAGGGGTACAAAATTTCCTTTGTAAAGAAACCTCCTCTTGTTCAAAATCCAATAGATCTCTCTCCCAGATACCAAGAGGAAGCAAGAAGACAAGCTTTGCACTTACTGGTGTCCCTCTTGTTAGCGAAGGGAGCTGTGGTGAAGGTTTTAAACCATCAGTCTCCAGGCTTTTACAACTGCCTCTTCCTGGTTCCAAAGAACTCAGGAGGCTGGAGACCAGTGCTGTACGTGAGCGCACTCAATGTATTCATCCTGAAAGCAAACTTCCAAGTCTGTTCTGGCAGCAGTAAGGGAAGGCGACTGGATGGTCTCTCTCGATCTCCAGGACGCATACTTCCATATCCCTATCCATCCGACCTTCCAACATTATCTAAGGTTCGTGTATGGGAAGAAAGTGTACCAATTTCGAGCTCTGTGCTTCGGTCTCAGCACTGCTCCTTTTATATTTACAAAGCTCATGCGGAACGTGTCGAGTTTCCTGCATTTGACAGGTGTCAGAGCCTCCCTATACCTAGACGACTGGTTACTCAGGACGTCATCCTTCAATCGCTGTCTGAAGGATCTCAGATGGACTTTGACCTAGCCAAGGAATTGGGTCTCCTAGTAAACAAGGAGAAGTCGCAACTGACCCCATCTCAAACTATTCTCTATCTGGGGATGGCGATACAGAGTCTAGTTTTTCGGGCTTTTCCATCGCCCATAAGACTAGAGCAAGCTCTCTTAAAGATTCGTCTTTATCAGAAAAAGAGCAGTTGCTCTGTAAGGATGTGGATGAGTCTGCTGGGAACACTCTCGTCACTGGAGCAGTTTGTCTCCCTAGGAAGACTCAATCTACGCCCTCTCCAGTTTCACTTCAACCAGCATTGGGACAAGGAGAAGGGCTTGGAAGCAGTGTCCATTCCACTCCCAGAAAGGGTCAAGACTTCCCTGAAATGGTGGGACGTCAATCTCAGACTTCAGGAAGGCCTCTCTCTTGCACACAAGAACCCAGACCATGTGTTGTGCTCAGCTGCTTCGGACGCGGGGTGGGGAGCAACACTAGGCAGACTAGAGTGCTCGGGCCTTTGGTCCAAAGACCAGGTAAAGCTTCACATCAACCAGAAGGAGCTTCTTGCAGTTCTTTTGGCCCTGTAAAGTGTCGAAGGACTGATTCGAAATAAGGTGGTGCAGGTAAACGCGGACAACACCACAGCGTTAGCCTACATCTCCAAGCAAGGCGGGATCCACTCGCAGTCTCTTTACTTAACTGCAAGGGATCTCCTTATTTGGTCAAAGGAGAGAAACATCACCCTTCTTACAAGATTCATTCAGGGAGAAAAGAGCGTGATGGCAGACTGCCTCAACAGAAGAGGACAAGTCATCTCCACAGAATAGACTCTTCATCAGGAGGTGTGCGAGAAACTATGGCGGATATGGGAACGTCCGTCCATAGACCTGTTCGCAACCTCGATAGCGAAGAGGCTTCCAACTTACTGCTCTCCAGTTCCAGATCCAGAGGCAGTCCACATCGATGCGTTCTTACTGGACTGGTTTATGCGTTTCCCCCTTCAAAATCCTTCACAAAGTCCTATAGAAGTTTGCCTCTCACGAAGGGACCAGGTTGACGTTGGTTGCTCTCCTCTGGCCATCAAGGGAATGGTTCACCGAGGTACATCAATGGCTGGTGGACATTCCAAGGAGTCTGCCAATGTGGTTGGACCTTCTCCAGAAACCTCACATGAAAAGGTTCCATCAAAGCCTCCACGCGCTTCGTCTAACTGCCTTCAGACTATCGAGAGACTCCCTAGAGCTCGAGGGTTTTCGAAGGAGGCAGCTAGAGCTATTGCCAGAGCAAGGAGATCCTCTACCATCAGGATCTACCAGTCCAAATGGGAGGTATTTCGAGATTTGTGCAAGGTCACCTCTATTTCCTCGTCCTATACCTCTATAGCTCAAATCGCTGACTTCCTGCTACACCTTAGGAATGAACGTAACTTTTCTGCCTCTACCATTAAAGGTTACAGGAGCATGTTAGCTGCAGTGTTCAGACACAGGAACATTGACCTTTTGAACAACAAAGACCTTCAAGATCTTCTCAAGTCTTTCGAGACCTCCAAGGAGCATCGGATAGTGACGACAGCTTGGAACCTGAATGTTGTCCTTAAATTTCTTATGTCTGAGAAATTTGAAGCTTTTCACTTAGCCTCTTTTAAAGACCTTACTCTTAAGACACTTTTTCTAGTGAGTCTTGCTACCGCAAAGAGAGTTAGTGAGGTTCATGCCTTCAGTATGCTCCTTGCAGCTTGGTTTCCTGGCCAAGAATGAGCGACCTTCTCATCCATGGCCAAAATCTTTTGAGATGCCCAACCTGTCAGATGTGGTTGGTAACGAGATAGAAAGGATCCTGTGCCCTGTGAGAGCACTTAAATTTTATCTTGACAGAACCAAAAATTTACGAGGCGAATCTGAGGCTTTATGGTGTTCGGTCAAGAAGCCCTCCTTACCGATGTCAAAAAACGCCTTATTATATTTTGTCATATTCTTAATTAGAGAGGCTCACGCTCACTGCGGTGAGACTGACCTTCGATTATTGAAAGTAAAGACTCATGAAGTCAGAGCGGTGGCAACGTCAGTGGCTTTCAAGCAAAATCGATCCCTACGAAGCATTATGGACGCAACCTACTGGAAGAGTAAATCTGTGTTCGCTTCACATTATTTAAAGAATATCCAGACTCTTTACGAGGACTGCTACACTTTGGGACCATTTGTAGCAGCGAGTGCAGTAGTGGGTGAAGGTTCTACCATTACATTCCCCTAATCCTAATACCTTTTTTCTTCTCTTGAAACTACATGTATTGTCTTTTTGGTTGTATGTGGAGACTGGGACAGTGTTCCGCAATCTTTTGATTTTAGCGGGTGGTCAAACTTGTTTCTTGAGAGTGCCCAGATTAAGGGTATTGGTTGAGGTCCTGTCGTAGGGGTGGTCATTCCAGATATGACAGCTTCTAGAGGTCTTTCAGCCCCCTGAGTGGATCGCTGGGCTTCAGAAGGATAGCGGACTAATGAGGCAGAGAATCATAAAAGTCAGCTTCCTTATCAGGTACGAACCTTTAAGTTTGTTTTTTATCAAAACTCTTGAGTTATACTCCTATGATGTTTACTGCTGGTCTCTTACCCTCCACCAAGGGTGTCAATCAGCTATTTGTTCCGTAACTGACATACAAACCACGCTATTTAATAGGGGTTATTACTTTCGGAGTAGCTGAAATGACGAGCCATTAAAATTCTAACGAGGGTTTACTACCCCACCGCTAGTTAGTGGGGGGTAGGAGGTTAGCCTGCTAACCCCCCCCCCCCCCCCCCCCCCTCACACACCTGTGCTTGAGCTCACTTTACTTTTGGGTCGGAGCAAGAATGGTTGTTGCCTTTTCCCTCCTCGCCTATTTTGGACTGCCGTTAATTTTTGTCTTTTTACTTACTTTTTCTTATACTTGTAATATATATATATAAACATTCTTTATGTTTATGTATATATTTGTGTATAGAAATGTAGTAAGTTTTCTTTTCAGTGTTGTGCTGTGTGTGTGATGTACGACAACGACACTTGCGTAGCAAAGCCACCACAATTTCTCTTCTTGGGGAATGACCTCTCCCTCTCAGGTCCATCGGTCTTCCTGTCGGCATATTTCCGTTATCTCTGCCGCCGTAGGGGAATCGTCATTGCCTGGACCCTCTTCATTCATCGAGTATCTTCGCTTTTCCTTTTTTCCTACGGAAAACTTGGATTCTCAGCGAAGGGAATGTGGCCTTTTATAGCTTGATTACGGTCTCTCTCTACTCAGGTCGTTCACCTTTACTACAACTACGTACTATTACGGTAGCTCCTTTCCCGTTGCGGGTTAGGTTGCTACTCCGTTTGTTTGTTTCAATTATATTTAGTGAAATCTAATTGTATTTTAACTTTTCAGCTTTTTCCGTGGGGAACACTTCCCTTCGGGGGTTCAGTGGTTCTTACTATTATATCCTTAGATGATTAGATAATTATAATTCTGTTGTAATTCTGTTTTTATTACAGTTACTCCCCCCCCCTTCTCCCGTGGATGTCATCTGGGGAAGGTGGGCGCATACTTAATTCTTATTTTATGTTTTTTCCCTCGGGGTTCCTCTTCGGAGTTAATCCATAGGGAGTTTCTGTTAAAATAATTATTTCATTTTATTTTCCCAGTTAACTATGCAGTTTTTCTTCGTTTGACTAAAGAGGGCCAACGAAGCAGAGCTGTCTTGTTCATGCCTGGGGATTCTGCTGTCGCTGCCGTCCCTCAGAGGACGTCGTCATGGGCGTTATCCCTTCTCTTAGAAGTTCTCCCGTGACAACATGCCAGCACTTCAGATCATCTTAGAATGCTAATGGAGGTTCACCTCCGGAGGTTGGACAACTTCCCTTCCGAGGGAGGTTTCCTCCCCAGGTGTGAGGTTTTCTCCCTTCAGAGGGAGAACTCCCCATACCTTAATAAATTCATTGCCTTCGCCTACTGTTGCTGCCCTGCGGCCAGACTTTTCTCCCCCCTTGCTGAGTTTCTCTTCCCTCAGGGGTGGAGCACAGTCTTAGCAAGTCTCTTCTACGAAGTGTTCAGCTCTCTCGTTCGCGAGAGAGGCCACTCATAGAGACTTCTCTTCGGAGAATCACTACTGCTAAGGTCAGCTTGCTGATCCACCAGCCCTAAGGGGCATTACCATGAGTGTCTTCAGTTCTCTTCTACGAAGTGTCACCTCTCTCGTTCGCGAGAGACCACTCATAGAGACTCCTCTTCGGAGGATCGCTACTGATAAGTTCAGCTTGCTGATCCAACGGCCCTAAAGGGCGTCACAATGAGTGTCTTCAGGTCTCTTCTACGAAGTGTCACCTCTCTCGTTCGCGAGAGAGACCACTCATAGAATCTCCTCTTCGGAGGATTGCTACTGATAAGGTCAGCTTGCTGATCCAACGGCCCTAAGGGGCGTCACCACAATTGCCTTCAAGTCTCTTCTACGAAGGGCACCTCTCTCGTTCGCGGGAGAGGTCTCTCATAGAGACTCTGCCTCGGAGGATCAAGCAGAACTTTCTGTGACCTCTACCTTGTGCTGCAACGTGGTCCTTTGGACTTCGGTTCTGGACTCTAACACGGACCTTTCATGGTCCTATCAGCGAATGCTGGCCCTTCCAAAGGGCACATCCCAGTTCCTGATCGTCCTGCCAGCTGACCTACCGATCTACCAGCTCAACCTTGCGCTGCAACGAAGGACTTCGGTCCTGGACTCTAAAGCAGACCTGCTTACGGTCCTCATTGGGGGATGGCCGCCCTTTTTTAAGGACACATCCCAGTTCCTGATCGTCCTGCCAGCTGACTCTTCAACTTACTACGCTCATGTGCTCGCCGATCTTCATACGCGCGCAAGCGCCGGCGATCTTCTTATGCGCGCAAGCGCCGACGATCGTCCGCGCACGGGTACCGATGGTTACCCACGCGCGTGCGCGCTCGCCGATCTTCTACGCGCGCGCTCGCCGATCTTCTACGCGCGCGCGCTCGCCGATCTTCTACGCGCGCGCGCTCGCCGATCTTCTACGCGCGCGCGCTCGCCGATCTTCTGCGCGCGCGCGCTCGCCGATCTTCTGCGCGCGCTCGCCGATCTTCTGCGCGCGCGCGCCGATCTTCTACGCGCGTGCGCCGATCTTCTGCGCGCGCGCGCGCCGATCTTCTACGCGCGCGCGCTCGCCGATCTTCTGCGCGCGCGCGCTCGCCGATCTTCTGCGCGCGCGCGCGCCGATCTTCTACGCTCGCGCGCTCGCCGATCTTCTGCGCGCGCGCCGATCTTCTACGCGCGCGCGCTCGCCGATCTTCTACGCGCGCGCGCTCGCCGATCTTCTACGCGCGCGCGCTCGCCGATCTTCTACGCGCGCGCGCTCGCCGATCTTCTACGCGCGCGCGCTCGCCGATCTTCTACGCGCGCGCGCTCGCCAATCTTCTTATGTGCGCGCTCGCCAATCTTCTTATTATTATTATTATTATTATTATTATTATTATTATTATTATTATTATTACTATCCAAGCTACAACCCTAATTGGAAAAGCAAAATGCTATAAGCCCAGGGGCTCCAATAGGGAAAAATAGCCCAGTGAGGAAAGGAAATAAGGAAATAAATAACTGAAGAGAACAAATTAACAGTAAATCATTCTAAAAAAAGTAACAACGTCATAACAGATATGTCATATATAAACTATGAACAACTTCAAAAACAAATATGTCATATATAAACTATAAAAAGACTCATGTCCACCTGGTCAACAAAAAAGCATTTGCTCCAACTTTGAACTTTTGAAGTTCTACTGATTCAATAACCCGATTAGGAAGATCATTCCACAACTTGGTAACAGCTGGAATAAAACTTCTAGAGTACTGCGTGGTATTGAGTCTTATGATGGAAAAGGCCTGGCTATTAGAATTAACTGCCAGCCTAGTATTACGAACAGGATAGAATTGTCCAGGGAGATCTGAATGTAAAGGATGGTCAGAGTTATGAAAAATCTTATGTAACATGCATAATGAACTAATTGAACGACGGTGCCAGAGATTAATATCTAGATCAGGAATAAGAAATTTAATAGACCGTAAGTTTCTGTCCAACAAATTAAGATGAGAATCAGCAGCTGAAGACCAGACAGGAGAACAATACTCAAAACAAGGTAGAATAAAAGAATTAAAACACTTCTTCAGAATAGATTGATCACCGAATATCTTAAAAGACTTTCTCAATAAGTCAATTTTTTGTGCAATTGAAGAAGACACAGATCTGATGTGTTTCTCAAAAGTAAATTTGCTGTCGAGAATCACACCTAAAATTTTGAAAGAGTCATACAAATTTAAAGAAACATTATCAATACTGAGATCCGGATGTTGAGGAGCCACCGTCCTTGACCTACTTACAATCATACTTTGAGTTTTGTTAGGATTCAACTTCATACCCCATAACTTGCACCATGCACTAATTTTAGCTAGATCTCTATTAAGGGATTCACCAACCCCAGGTCTACATTCAGGGGATGGAATTGATGCAAAGAGAGTAGCATCATCTGCATATGCAACAAGCTTATTTTCTAGGCCAAACCACATGTCATGTGTATATAGTATGAAAAGTAATGGGCCAAGAACACTACCCTGTGGAACACCGGATATCACATTCCTATATTCACTATGGTGCCCATCAACAACTACTCTTTGAGATCTACTACTTAAAAAATTAATAATAATGCTAAGAAACGACCCACCCACTCCCAACTGTTTCAGTTTGAAAACAAGGGCCTCATGATTAACACGGTCAAAGGCAGCACTAAAATCAAGGCCAATCATACGAACTTCACGACCACAATCAAGGGATTTCTGTACTGCATTGGAGATTGTAAGAAGTGCATCACATGCTCCAAGGCCTTTACGAAAACCAAATTGCAAACTAGGGAATAGATGATTACCTTCAGCAAACCTATTAAGACGTTTTGCCAGAAGACGTTCAAAAACTTTAGATAATATGGGAGTTATGGAAATTGGGCGGTAATCAGTGGGACTTGAGCTACCACAAACACATTTACATAGAGGAGTAACATTACCAATTCTCCAACAAGTGCTAAAAGCTCCTCTTCTTGCTAACTTGCGCAGAATAACAGATAACTTTGGAGCTAAGAAATCTGCTGTCTTTATAAAAAACAAAGGAAAAATACCATTTGGGTCTACACCTCCATAAGCATCAAGGTCCATCAACAGAGCTTTAATCTCACGAGATCGAAAAGCTAACCTAGTTAGTTTAGCCTCAGGAAAACAGGAATGAGGAAGTTCAAGTTTTTCATTACTCTGTTTACTGTCAAAAACATCAGCCAAAAGGGTTGCCTTTTCCTTTGGACAGTGAGTGACTGAGCCATCTGGTTTAAGTAAAGGAGGAACTGTTGCATCTACACCAAAGAGTGCAGATTTAAGGGTAGACCACCATTTATGTTCCTGAGTTGTACCAGAGAGGGTTTCTTTTATGATTAAATTGTACTCCTTTTCAGTTGAGGCATAAACTCTCTGAGCAAAAGCTCGAAGCTGAGTATAGTTGTTCCAGGTCAAATCTGACCTGTTACCCTTCCAAAGGTGATAGGCCTCCTGCTTCTCCAAATAAGCACGTCTACAATCATCATTGAACCACGGTTTGTCCTTCATTCGGTACCTTAGCACACGAGAAGGGATACGCCTATCAAATATGTTGACTAGATTCTCATTCAAAGAGACAACAGGATCTACACTATTATATAATTGTGACCAATTCAAGCACAAAAGATCATGCAAAATCCCATTCCAGTCTGCTTGGGATTTCATATAAATTTTACAGGAATATGATATATCAGGGACAGGCTGCTCAGTCTTCACTAATAATGAAATCAAGGCATGATCAGAAGTCCCGACTGGAGAATCAACCTTACTAGTTATAACGCCAGGGGAGTCAGTGTATACGAGGTCCAAGCAATTACCAGACCTGTGAGTAGCTTCATTTATGATTTGCTCACAGCCTGATTCAGAGGCAAAGTCTAAAGCTCTTAAGCCATGGCGATCGGTAGGAGAGATAGAACTTAACCACTCCCTATGGTGAGCATTAAAATCACCAACAAAGACAAAAGAAGCCTTTCTATCATCTTCTTGTATCTTAGCCATAATGGTAAGAAGACAATCGAAGATAGAATCATCCATGTCTGGATTCCGGTAGATCGAACACAAATAAAAGTTGTTATGCCAATAAAAGTTGTTATGTGCGCAAGCGCCGACGATCTTCTTATGCGTGCAAGTACCGACGATCCACACAAGCTCCAACAATCTTCTTAGGTGCGCAAGCTCCGACATCTTCTTGGGTGCGCAAGCGCCGGTGATCTTTTCCGCGCGCCAGTACCGATGGTCTCCCGCGCGCGCCAATAGTCTTGCGCGATTGTCTTTTGTAAGCGAGCGCCAATAGTCTTGCGCGATTGTCTTTTGTAAGCGAGCGCCAATAGTCTTGCGCGATTGTCTTTTGTGCGTGCGCGCCAATAGTCTTGCGCGATTGTCTTTTGTGCGCGCGCGCCAATAGTCTTGCGCGATTGTCTTTTGTGCGCGCGCGCCAACAAACTCGTACGCGTGCGCACGTGCCAACATCCTGCACGGGCTCTTCATTCTGATCCTGCACGTCAATCTGATTCTTGCGCGCAATATGAAGTCTCCCCCCCCCCCCGCAAGAGCAGAGCAGCACACTTGCCGGTAGGGGGAAGGGGCCAGAAAGGTCCAGGGACATTTCCTCCTTATCTTCTTTCTTCTTACAGGCAACTCCCCCTCCAGAGGGAGTGTCTGACAGCGCAGCCGTCAGCCGGCAGCCCTGGTTTGGGGCTCTAATCAGAGCGGTAGCACAGGCTTTCAAGCCTGTTTTCTCTGAGTTGGGCTACAAATCGTTGGCTGCATCTACTCCCCTGAAGAGGAAAAGAGTAGTTTCGGACGCGGTAACTTCTCCGAGGACGAAGCTGTCTCCTCTTAAGTCTTTGAGGCAGGCACCCTCCCCCCTCAGACTTTTCTCCCTCCCCTTCGGATGAGGATTACCCGTCCTCAGGAGAGTCACGTGAGGTGAGACGTTCCCCCATCACACCATTGAGGGAAACCCCACCTCGCGTGGTAAAGTCTTCTCGAATAAGGGTGGAGGAGAGCCTGTCTCCGTTGTTGTTGGAGTCCTGCATCCCTCCCAGGAGGGAGTCAAAGGACTCCAAGACAATACTGGGAGGCCCCTAGCACCGAAATCTACAGGCTCAGACATTCTTCCGTTATGGGAACGAACCTATTTGAGCCTAAGGACGTGGAGCAGGCTGCTGAGAGGTTGAGGAAGTCACCAAGAATCCTTCCTACATAGGGCGTTGACATTCAAGCCCTATAAACCTCCAGCACCCCAGCAGCCACATCCCATCAAGACAACGGCAGCGAAGACAGTGGTGTCTAAGCCCTTTCCGGTCAAGGACAAGAAAGGCAAGAAGTCCTCCAGGGGAGGGAAGAATCCTAGAGGGAGCAGCTGGGGCAGCAAATGCTAGGATTGGCAGTCCCCCTGCATGCCCGCCAGTAGGGGGATGCCTACAAGGTTGTGCAGACAGGTGGCAGCAACTCGGGGCCGATTCCTGGACGATTTACGTAATCAGTCAGGGATATCACGTCCCGTTCACAACATCTCTACCTCCCCTGAGGACGAATCCGGTGTCATTAGCTCCCTTGCCATAGGATCAGCAAGGGGGCGGGCCCTTAGGGCAGAGGTCCAGATTAAAGCAAACTCCGTTCAGCATGGAGACCGCAAACACGGTTAGTCTTGCAGTGAAGCCGCAAGACTTCATTTGTGTACTGGATCTGAAGGACATGTATTTCCAGATCCCAGTCCATCCATCTTCAATGAAGTACTTAAGATTCAGCCTAGTCCACAAGGAGTACCAGTTCAAGGTGCTGTGTTTCGGTCTCTCCACAGCACCACAGGGTTTCACCAGAAGTGTTCACCCTAATATCATCGTGGGCACATAGGATCAGCATCCGTCTCCTCCGTTAACTGGATGACTGGCTGATTCTAGCAGACTCGGAGTCATCCCTTCTCCGACACCGAGACAAACTTCTAGGACTTTGCCAGGATCTGGGGATCATGGTAAATCTCGAGAAGTCCTCTCTGCTTCCCACTCAAAGACTGGTTTACCTAGGCATGATTATAGACACCAATCTCCTCAAAGCCTTCCCATCAGACGACAGGATAGCAAGGATGAGAGGGGTCGCAAGCCCTTTCCTCAGTCAAGAAGAGCTTCCAACCCAATCGTGGTTACGTCTCCTCGGTCACCTTTCATCCTTGGCTCGCCTAGTTTCCAACGATCGCCTGAGGATGAGATCTCTCCAGTGGCGGCTCAAGACCCGGTGGAATCAAGGTTGTGATTCCCCGGACGTCGTTATCCCTATGGGTCCTGCGGAACAGACGGACCGCCAGTGGTGGGTGATAGACGAGAACCTACGAAGAGGAGTGGATCTTCTTGTCCTTCCCCCAGATTTAATGCGGTTTTCAGACGCCTCAAAGAACGGGCGGGGTGGGGGGGCACGCTCTGTACCACAGGACCTTAGGCCTGTGGTCAGAATCAGAAAAAGGCCTCCATATAAATCATCTAGAGATGAAGGCCGGTTTGTTGGCCCTTCAGCAGTTCCAACAATACCTGGCAGGTCACTCTGTGGTGGTGATAAGCGACAACACCACAGTATTGGCTTGCTTCAACAAGCAAGGAGGTATCTTTTCGAAGCAGCTATCCCATCTTGCAGTAGAGATACTGAGATGGACCGAAGTCTGCTCGATTTTACTATCGGCGCGTTTCATTCCAGACTAGAGGAATCTGCTCGCCGACAATCTGAGCAGAGCGTCTCAGATAGTGAGTATCGAGTGGTCTTTGTGTCATCTAGTAACCAACAAAGTCCTAACTTTGTGGGGTTCCCCGACTGTGGATCTATTTGCGACAGCGCTGATCTTCAAGATTCCACTGTACAGTACTTCCCCCCAGTCCCGGATCCCAAGGCGCTCTGGCAAGATGCCTCCCAACAACGGTGGGACAACATCAACGTGTACGCCTTTCCCCCGTTCTGTCTGATGAGGAGAGTGCTCAACAAGACCAGATTATCGGTAAAATTTTTCAATGACCCTCATAGCTCCGCTATGGCATCACGCGGAATGGTTTCCGGACCTTCTGCAATTCCTAATGGAACTTCTGAGAGAATTCCTTCCACGACACGATCTACTCAGACAACCACACGGCAGCATCTTCCATAAAGCCGTAGCTTCGCTATGATTTCACGCCTGGTGACTATCCAGCATCTTCCACAAAGCTGTAGCTTCGCTACAATTTCACGCCTGGTGACTATCCAGCATCTCCTCGCTGAGAGAGGGTTTTTCGCAACAAGTTGCTACTAGGATGTCTGGACATCTGTGAAAATCATCCGCATCTGTCTACCAGGCAAAGTGGAAAGTCTTCTGTGGTTGGTGTTTAGAAGGGGTATCTCTCCACTTGATGCCACTATTCCAGCAATAGCGGAGTTTCTTGTGTATTTGCGAGAAGAAAATGCGCCTTTCAGTCTCAGCGGTGAAAGGCTATCACTCAGCTTTAAGTCTAGCCTTCAGGCTCAAAGAAATGATCTTTTCTTCCTCGCTGGAACTTTCCCTACTCATACGAGGTTATGAACTTACCTGCCCTCAGTCGGATGTGAGACCACCTCCATGAAACGTGGTTCGAGTCCTCAGGTCTCTTAAGAGACCTCACTATGAACCAGTACGCCAGGCTTCAGTTCTCCACCTAACTTGGAAGACCGTGTTCTTACTAGCTTTGGCTTCGGCCAAGCGAGTCAATGAACTTCATGGTCTCTCATATGACATCACCCATGCAAGGGTATTGGGGGGAGGTAACGTTCAAATTCGTCCCAAAGTTTGGTGCTAAGACTCAAAATCAGGGGGTGCCGGACGCTCGGTTCGACTCCTTTCGGATTCGAGTCTCTGTTCTGTAAAAGATGTCCCAGAACTTCTCCTACTGTGCCCAGTAAGGAGTCAGAGGCTATATCTCAGAAGAACGGCTGCAGTCCGTCCCCAGGTGCAAGCATTGTTAGCACTGGGAGGATTAAGAGAAGGGTCACCAAGAACACCATCTCGGCATGGATTCGTAGGGTGATCCATCTTTCCCTGAATCCAGACCCTCCTCCGTCACGTCGCCCTAGAGCACATGATGTCAGGCGCTTAGTTACGTCCCCGGCCTTCAAGAGAAATTTCTCAGTGACACAGGTCCTTCAAGCTGGGGTGTGGAAACGTCAGACGACCTTCACAGCCCACTACCTGCATGACGTGACCCACAGGAGGCTCGATACGTTTTCTATCGGCCCTGTGGTGGCTGCACAACAGCTGGTTTAAAACCTCAGGCTCCTTAGTGGACAAGTAGCAGAAGGTTGAGGGCATTGTTACCCGGTCTTAGTCTGCATGAATGAAAAGATTTGTCTGGCCCTTACTCTTTTCTTCATCCTCCCCTGTCTTGGGGAAAGCAGCATCCTGGGTTCTCTGCACAGCTGACCTCAAACCATTGCAGATAAACCATGTTTCCTTGTGTTCCGAGTGTTCAGATAATACTGTCACGTCCCCATACCCTGATGAGGTGGTATTGGGAGAATCCTAGCCTAAAGTTTCCTTCTAAGGGACTACAGGTTAACTTCCTAGGATGAGTCACACTTTATTTTACCTTCACACACAGCTTGCGTAGGCCGCAGTCCTTGCGTAGCAAGGTTCTAGCGAGGTGCAGGGACTCCTTATTGCTGAGTGCGAACACACTCAAAGCCAAAAGCCAGTACTGGCAGGGACTTTCCACCCTTCCTAATGGGTGAGTCACCCCTATTAAATAGCGTGGTTTGTATGTCAGTTACGGAACAAATGACAAATTCGTAGGTAATTTGTATTTTTCCTAACTATACAAACCTTAACTATTTAATCAAACTTGCCCTCCAGCCCTATCCCCCTTGAAGTCCTACCTCCAAGCAAAGTGAGCTCAAGCACAGGTGTGTGTGAGGGGGAGGGGGTGTAGCAGGCTACCCCCTACCCCCCGCTAACTAGCGGTGGGGTAGTAAACCCTCGTTAAAATTTTAATGGCTCGTCATTTCAGCTACGCCGAAAGTAATAACCCCTATTAAATAGCTGAGGTTTGTATAGTTAGGAAAAATACAAATTACCTACGAATTTGTCATCTTTATAAAAAACAAAGGAAAAATACCATATATACCATTTGGGTCCATATTTTTATATTTTTTTTTTTTTTTACTGTATTTTCTATATCTTTACCAAGTATGACGTAGGTCCTGAATGAAGATTTTCTTATAATGATGATTTTTGGGGTCGAGCCATGTAGTCCTGAAGGAAATTCCTTCTGGCAGCTTCCTACTGTATAATATTTCTGTGAGTGATATTACAAGAGAACTACCGTCAAGTATCACAGGGTTCTAACCCCCGGAACGACTATCCTAATATATCGTGTATAATCAGGGATGTATTCGTAGATAACCATAGATATCTGCACCCCAAACAGATTTAACCCAGTCTAGGAATCTAAGGAGGAGGATAGGTGAAAAGCTGTTACACAGCCTCTCCCTTCACAGTACTACTTGTCTCCAATAAATTTATTCCAATTTTCGCTGCTTACCTACGCGTTCGTGTTTTTGTTGAGAGCGCCTTTTTTCAGCTTTTTGGGGTTTTTGCCTCTCATGATGGCTTCCTTTTCGTTGTCAAAGTGGTGTACCCTCCTCTTTTATGGTTTGATTTACCTGTACCTGCTTTAGACTCCCTCAGGGAGTGGTTATTTTACTTTTTTATGGTGATGAGGGAGCCTGGTGCTCCGAGTCCAGCTAGCCATTGAGCGCCATATTGAGTAAGTGACCGCCCTTTTTATTTCGTGTTCATTTAGTGTTATTACGTGATAAGTGGGTATTTTCAGAAACTATGAGTCGTCTAACACCATGACTCGATATGAAATGTCATGGATGAAATGGGTCAAATTGGTCAAAGACAAAATCTAGGGTCAATTACTAGGTATTTTGTTTAGATTTCCTATCTGCTTTGCACGGTTAAGGTATAGCTTCCTCCACGATTTCGTTGTACAATTTAACCCTCGCTGGGCATCTACTATACGCCTTTGATGTCGGCGTTAACTTGCATCTCTTCAACAAATTCCTAAGGTTTGTGCAAGGCTGCGGCTGTCGGCAAAGTTTGGACAAAGTTTGGCAATTCGCTTTGGACATAGACAATCAAACGGCTTCTATTCATGATCTCAATCAGAAAGTCATCTTTTTAATTGCGATAGCTTCCTGTGCTCGGGTTAGTGACATTGTGACGCTTTCTAGAGACGATGACCATATTGAATTTGTGGATAATGGTGAGGTTAATTTGTACCCTGATTCCACTTTTCTGGCTAAGAATGAACTTTCCTTTAAACGTTGGGGTCTATGGAAAAGAATTCCCTTACCAGGTGATCCTTCCCTGTGTCCAGTGCTCTGTTCTTTGGTTCCATACGCCTCACCTATGATGCCTCCTTTAGTTTCGGGTTCCTTAAGGTTCCCGACACTAGCCTCAGGTGAAATTCCAATTGCGGAGAGCGGTCCTTTGATTCTTATTGCCTCCTTGTCGGACCATCATGCTTGTTAATACTGCTTCTGATCTGTTCTGGGATATATAGTTGAGAGTGATACCAATACCTTGACGGAGTAATCCTGTAAGTGCATTTCGGTATTGGAACCTCTCTCTTTGAGGCTTCCTACCGAGGCAAAGGTAATTCTCTGGTGCACTTCCATCAGGACGACATGGCTCGAGCCCAAAAAACGGATTTTGACGTAGGAAAAATCTATTTTTAGGTGAGATAGCCATGTCGTCCTGATGGCCCACCCATTACGTTACCCCTCCCCGAGGCCTCGTCAGATGCCTCTTCTCACTGTAGTTACACTACTATGTAAAATGAGTTTATCAGGGATGAGTAGTACTGTGAAGGGAGAGGATGTGTAACCGCTCCTCACCTATCCTCCTCCTTAGATTCCTAGACTGGGTTAAGTCTGTTTGGGGTGCAGATATGTATGGTTATCTACGGATACGTCCCTGATTATACACAATATCTTAGGATAATCGTTCAGTGGGTTAGAACCCTGTGATACCTGACGGTAATTCTCTTGTAATATCACTCACAGAAATATTATACAGTAGGAAGCTGCTGGAAGGAAATTCCATCAGGACAACATGGCTATCTCACCCAAAAATAGATTTTTCTTACATCAAAATCCATTTAATGCTTGGCTATACTGTCATAGGTACTATTTGCCAATCTTAAACCTTATTGGCTTTATTCTTTGGTTCCGTGATTAACTTATTCTTTTTATCCACCAAGACTAATTGTAAACTTACAATGTTGACTGATTATCTGCGTAATAAACTTTGTTTTTTTCTTTTCCAGGACTGATCATAAGCCTACAATGTCGACTGATCCAGCTGCATTTGTAGCTGGAGTTCCAGTGAAAATTAGTGAAAGATTTCGTCCACCGAGGAGAATCACTCTTCCTGCTTCGTGTCAGCATCAGATTAACCCAGATTTATTAACTCAGGAAGTAAGATTTCTTTCTCAATTCTTTTTCTAGAGTGTATCTGTTTATTGCATTTAACCAGTGTCCATTTTAAAATATCTTCTGCTTGCATAATTTGCTTTGTAACTGGAGTACAAACCTACACTAGTTATAGGGATATTACTTTTGGCGAAGCTGAAAGGACGAGCCATTAGATTTTAGTAAGGGTTGACTACCCATCCCGCTAGTTAGCTGGGGGTATAGGGGGTAGATAGCTACCCCTCTCACTCACAACCCTGTGATTATACTTTACATTGCTTTTGGCTCTATGAGAGAGTGGTTGTTTCCACTCTTCCTCCTCACGTTTTTGGACTGCCATTAATAATCTTTTTCTTTTTAATTGTTTTTAGTTATATATATTTATTATTCTTAATGTTTTTATATATATTTGTTCCGTAACTGGAATACAAACCATGCTATGTATTAAGGGTATTACTTTCGGCAAAGCTGAAATGACGAGCCATTAAAATTTAGCGAGGGTTAACTACCCACACCGCTAGTATGGGTGTAGTTTTCTACCACTCCCACTCACACACTGGTGATTAGCTCACTTTACTTTTGGCTCGGATATATATATATATATATATATATATATATATATATATATATATATATATATATATATATATATATATATATATATATATATATGTATGTATGTATGTATGTATGTATGTATGTATGTATGTATGTATGTATGTATGTATTTTTAAATATTAAACTTAGCCGGTGAATATATATATATATAGCTTACATCTCCGACGGTCGAGAGATTCCAAAAACTCGCGAGCGATCGCCATGAAGGTTGCTGGGTGTGCCCACCAGCGCCGACTATCGGCCAGATACCGCATATACTTCTCAACCAATTCAGTTCTTCTCTGTCGATGGTAGGGACAGCATTGGTTCCGCTCGCGCTTAACCTCAAGTTTCTACCGATTGGTGAAGTACTTGTTCATGGTTTTATTGCTTTCGCTGTCTTGGTTATCTTCGATAAAACTCTTTAAGTCCTTTTTTGATTATTGTTGCTGAACTTGGCTTTCTTTTGGATTTTCTTTGAAATTTTCATAATGGCTGACCCTTCTCCTGTCTATCGTAAATGTGCGAAAGACTAATAAACGTCTTCCTAAAGCTTCCATCGATCCTCATACTATTTGTGTTAAATACCGAGGTAAATCTTGTCAATTAGGGGATCGATGTGAGGAATGTATTATTTTATCTGAATTCGAGTGGTTGGAGTATGAGAAATATACTCGGAAACTCGAAAGAGAGAGGGTGAGAAGAAGCTCTTCTAGATCTCTAGATTTTTCCTCTTCCCATGCCCCTGAACCTAATCTTTCTCCTGTAGTGGTAGTTTCAGAACCCCCTATTGCCACTAATGAACCTTCTATGCGTGATATGTTATTTTTCTAAAATTACCTAATATTGTATGGTATTCAGATGTGCATTCAAATAAACAGTTATATCATCATGAGTTTTTTTTGTTGGCCTTCAAATGAAAGAAAGTCTTAATTTCAAGCATAAGTAAAATTACGTCACACTTTGACCTCTGGTGACCTTGACTTTCATCTGATGACCTTGAACGTGCTTTCATGTTGTAGATAACTAAACTAGCTTCAATTTAAGCACCAACACAAAACCATAGGTTAATTGTGTGCAATGTTGTGTTAATTTTAATTTCCCATACCCCTAACTTTTAGAGCGATTTTGCATCAGAGCATTTCTAACAAACTAGTGAATATCTCCATTACTGCCAGGTTTCAGAACAAACACCCTCGCTAAAAATGTGTCCAAGGTGGTCCACTATCAAAATCAGGTGGGTAATTTTGTAGACATAAAATGGATGCAAACACCCCTTGGCTCCTGGACTATTAAGGGAGTGAGAGGTGTAAACCAACGTACAGACGTTCCCTCAAAGGTATCAGGCGTTGCTTTTCAAGCACGTCCTTACCATAAGACGGGAGAAACGAAGTTTTCCTTGTCTTCCGATGATTCGTCTCATAAGAAACCTTGGCGTAAGGTTTCAAGACCTTTGAAACGCAAGTCGGTCCCTTCAGGACAGGTCCAGCGTCCTGGCTGTAGCCATTGGGACAGCTCCGACCGTATTCAGTCATCGGATGACTGTTCTCCTGTTAAGCGCAACGTGACATTGAGTTCGAGGGTCCCGTTCGGTGCGATGACTTGCATGCACATACGTTGCCGACGTCACGGTCCGTTTCGAGTCCTTTTGACCCTAAGTTGAGTGTCTTACAAGACATGCAATTAAAACTTTCATCCTTAATGGAAGTTTATGATCATGTCCAGGTTCGTAAAGAACCTTTGCTTGCGGTTCGTCAGTCCGGCAAGCGTGATTCAGGTCTTCAACCTCCTAAGCGAGATTTGTCTCGTCATTCTGACGTTATCGCTAATGTCAGCGGTGCTGTTAAACGTGATTCTGATCGTGTTCCTCGTCAGTCACATCAGTCACATGACGTTGAACTTCAGTTTCCGCAGTCACAGCGTGACTTTGAGCTGCAGTCGCCGCAGTCCCGACGTGATGTCGACCGTCAGTCGCCGCAGTCTCGTGTTTTCTTTCAACCTCAAGACCTTCAGTCTTTGCAGTCTCGACGTGACGTCGTCCCCTCGACTTTTGCTGCGGCTCCTTTGCATATTGATGTGGCCTGTCAAGCTTTGCCGCCTCGGCATGCTGTGTTTTCCCCGTGTCGCAAGACTTTACCTTTGTCGGATGATGTTCCTTCGGAGGAGGAAGTTGATGATCCCCTTCCTGCTGATGTGCCTTTGGGGATCCATTCAGATGGGGAGGAGCCTAGGGTTGTCCAGCAATCCTTTGACTTTAAAAAGATTATTCTTATCTTTAGGGATGTTTTTCCCGATCATTTTGTTAATGCGGCTCCACGTTCGCCGCTGTCTGAATTCACGTTAGGCATGACTTCATCGACTCCGTCTTTTACAAAGTTGGTTCTCTCTCGCGATTCTAAGAGAGCCTTGCGTTTGTTGGGAGACTGGTTAGTAACCAGGAGAGGTTTAGGGAAGTCTTCTTTTGCCTTTCCCCCTTTCAAATTGGCTTCTCGTGCGAGCGTCTGGTATGACACGGGAGAAGTTCTCGGCTTGGGAGTGCCTGCCTCTGCCCAGGGAGACTTCTCAAGCCTTGTAGACTCTAATCGTCGTCTAGCCATGAGACGCTCGATGGTTTGCTGGTCCTCCACAGATCTGGATCATCTCCTTAAAGGAATTTTCCGTGCCTTCGAGGTTTTTAATTTTTTGGATTGGTCCCTGGGAGCCTTAAGTAAGAAGGTCTCTTCCCGATGTCTCTATTCAGATACAGTAATGTCTTGCATGGACAAGGCAATAAGGGATGGCTCTAATGAACTGGCGGCTACGTTCACAGCAGGAGTTCTTAAGAAGAGAGAAACTCTGTGTTCTTTTCTTTCTGCAGGGGTTACTCCCTGTCAGAAGTCAGAACTTCTTTTTGCTCCCTTATCTTCTACTTTGTTCCCTCGACATCTTATTAGAGATATCGCGGCATCTCTTGTTCAGAAGGACACACACGCTTTAGTGGCCAAGACTGCTCGTAAGGTTTCGCCTTCTTCTCATGTCAGCAGACCCAAGTTTGACACGCCAGCGGCGAGATTTATCCCGCCTTTTCGTGGCAGAGCTCCCAGTAGGGGAAGCTCTCATGCCGATAGCAAACGAGGTAAGAAGAGAGGATCCAAATCCTCACGTGGCAGAGTCTGACTGCCCACGTCCTCAGACAGCGGTAGGGGCCAGATTGACCAACTTCTGGCAGGCCTGGGAGAAGAGGGGTGCAGACCGGGAGTCTGTTTTGTTGCTGAAGGAGGGTTACAAAATTCCTTTTGTACGAAGACCTCCGCTAGTGAAAGTTCCGATAGACCTCTCTCCCAGGTATCGAGAGGAGACAAAGAGACAGGCGTTGCATCTTCAAGTTTCTCTGTTGTTGGAGAAGGGGGCGGTGGTGAAAGTCTCGGACCTTCAATCCCCAGGTTTTTACAACCATCTCTTCCTGGTTCCGAAGAACACAGGAGGTTGGAGGCCAGTGCTGGATGTAAGTGCTCTCAACGTGTTTGTTGTAAAAACAAAATTCACAATGGAGACCACCAAATCCGTTTTAGCAGCAGTCAGAGAGGGCAACTGGATGGTCTCTCTCGACCTGCAGGATACATCCAAACTCTCAACATTATCTGAGGTTTGTGTACAGGAAGGTGGTGTATCAATTCCGAGCACTGTGCTTCAGCCTCAGCCCTGCTCCTCTTGTTTTTACAAGGCTCATGCGGAATGTAGCGAAGTTCCTACATTTGTCGGGGATCAGAGCCTCCCTTTATTTGGACGACTGGTTACTCAGGGCGTCGTCCCTTCATCGCTGTCTGGAGGACCTCAAATGGACTTTGGACTTGGCCAAAGAGTTAGGTCTCCTGGTGAACATGGAGAAGTCCCAACTGACTCAATCCCAGACCATTCTTTATTTGGGGATGGAGATACAGGGTCGAGTTTTTCGGGCTTTTCCGTCTTCCACCAGGATGGAGCAGGCTTTGCTCAAAGTCTGTCTCTTGCAAGAGAAAAGCAGTTGCTCTGTGAGAGTTTGGATGAGTCTCCTAGGGACTCTTTCGTCGCTGGAGCAGTTTATCTCTCTAGGGAGACTCAACCTGTGCCCTCTCCAGTTTCACGTAAACCACCATTGGAACAAGGAGAAGGGTTTAGAGACGATCTCGATTCCAATCTCCGATTCAGTCAAGACTTGTCTAGCTTGGTGGGACAGCAACATAAGACTTTGGGAAGGTCTTTCTCTTGCAATCAAGAACCCAAACCATGTGTTGTTTTCAGACGCATCGGATTTGGGTTGGGGAGCGACACTGGACAATCTGGAGTGCTCAGGTCTTTGGTCTGCAGACCAGAGGCGTCTTAACATAAACTGCAAAGAGCTTTTAGCAGTCCATCTAGCGTTAAGGAGTTTCGAGAGTCTGGTTCGAAACAAGGTGGTGGAGGTGAATGCAGACAATACCACGGCCTTGGCATACATCTCGAAGCAAGGAGGCACTCACTCCCACTCCCTTTTCATCATCGCAAGGGACCTTCTCACTTGGTCAAAAGATCGAAACATCTCCCTTTTGACGAGATTCGTCCAAGGGGAGTTGAATGTCTTAGCGGACTGTCTCAGCCGAAGAGGACAGGTGATTCCTACGGAGTGGACGCTCCACAAAGATGTGTGCGAAAGACTATGGATGACTTGGGGTTGACCCACCATCGATCTCTTTGCAACCTCTTTGACAAAGAGGCTCCCAACTTATTGGTCTCCTGTTCCAGATCCAGAGGCGGCCCACATAGACACGTTCCTTCTGGACTGGTCTCACCTAGACATCTATGCCTTTCCACCCTTCAAGATCCTAAACAAGGTGCTTCAGAAGTTCGCCTCTCACGAAGGGACCAGGTTGACGTTGGTTGCTCCCCTCTGGCCCGCGAGAGAGTGGTTCACAGAGGTACTTCTATGGCTAGTAGACATTCCAAGAAGTCTACCGTTGCGGATGGATCTCCTGCGTCAGCCTCACGTAAAGAGATTTCATCAAAGCCTCCCCGCGCTTCGTATAACTGCCTTCAGACTATCGAAAGACTCTCTAGAGCTCGAGGGTTTTCGAAGGAGGCAGCTAGAGCAATCGCGAGGGCTAGAAGATCCTCTACCATCAGGATTTATCAATCTAGATGGGAGGTATTTAGAGACTGGTGCAAGTCCTCCTCTATTTCCTCTTCCAGTACCTCTGTAGCGCAGATTGCAGATTTTCTGCTTTATCTGAGAAATGGTCGCTCCCTTTCTGCGTCTACCATTAAAGGCTACAGAAGCATGTTAGCTTCTGTTTTCAGGCATAGAAATTTGGATCTTTCTAATAACAAAGTCTTCAAGACTTTCTTAAGTCTTTCGAGACTTCCAAGGAGCGTCATATTTCTACTCCTGCTTGGAACTTGGACGTGGTCCTGCAGTTCCTTATGTCAGACAGGTTTGAACCGTTAAATTCAGCCTCCCTGAAGGATCTTGCCCTCAAGACACTTTTCTTGGTGAGCTTAGCTTCTGCAAAAAGGGTTAGTGAGATACATGCTTTTAGCAAGAATATCGGCTTCTCCGCTAATAAAGCAGTATGTTCTCTTCAACTAGGTTTCTTGGCCAAAAATGAACTTCCGTCTCGTCCATAGCCTAAAGCATTTGAACTTCCCAGTCTATCTGAGATTGTTGGGAATGAAGTTGAAAGAGTGCTGTGCCCCGTTAGAGCTCTTAAATTTTATTTATCCAGAACTAAACCGGTACGAGGTCGTTCAGAGGCTTTATGGTGCTCCGTTAAAAAGCCCTCTTTGCCCATGTCGAAAAATGCGTTCTCATTTTATTAGACTTTTGATTAGAGAGGCACACTCTCATTTAAGTGAGAAGGATCGTAATTTGCTTAAAGTTAAGGCTCATGAAGTTAGAGCGATAGCAACTTCAGTAGCGTTTAAGCGAAATAGATCCATTAAAAGTATTATGGACGCGACCTTTTGGAGAGGCAAGTCGGTATTCGCTTCATATTACTTGAAAGATGTCCAGACTCTTTATGAGGACTGCTACACACTGGGACCATTCGTAGCAGCGAGTGCAGTAGTGGGTGAAGGCTCTACCACTACATTCCCTTAATCCCAATATCCTTTTAATCTACTCTTGAAATTTTTAATCTTGTTTTGGGTTGTACGGGAGACTAAGAAGTCTTTCGCAATCTTTTGATTTGGCGGGTGGTCAAAATATTGTTTCTGGAGAGGGAGGTCTCAACCTTCCGGACTCACCAGTGGTAGCTTATACACCCCCCCCCCTGGAACCCCCCCAAGCGGCCTAAACCACGCCCCTTGGGCGGAGTTACCAGGGACGAGCGGGTTGACTCGGCAATGGAAGTCACATTTCTGAAGTTGACTTCGGCACAGAACGTTCTCCTCTTTTTCCCTCCCGTTGCTCCCAACATATATTTGTTGATTTTCATTATTCTGCACTCAGCAACCAGAGCAATATCTCAGCCCACGGCTTAATTATGTCGAGGCAAATTCTTACCTCCGTGGAGGTGCATCGGCTTAGCGAAGACTCCAGCGGAGAGGAGAACGTAATCAGTAACGAAAAACGAACACAATCGACTGCAGATAGTGATATGCCTTCTAATTCTGATATCATAAATATGTTACTCCAACAGAATCAAACTCTCATGAAAATCATCCAGAAAAGGTAAGGTTTTAAATTCTGTTTACAACGAAAACGTCATATGGAAAGCAGCTGATTTAGACTAATGACGTCACAAATGCAAATGGCGGCCCCCATACGTAAGGTTATTATGATTTGAATGCTTAGAGCAGGCACTTCCGAACATAGCGTAAGTAGCTTAAGCAAAGCATGTGCATGATTACTACACGATTAATTGGTATAAACAAACTAAATACTCCAATTTTTATATATTACAAAATTATAATTAAGCACACAAAACAATTGCTTGCCTGACACATCAAAAGCACGCGCTTAATAGGCAGTAGGCTAGACCACAGGTAAGTTCGAGCTTACATTTCTCGCTTTAAACCTATCGACACTAGCCTAGGGCCTGGGGGGCTATCTGATAAGGGTTACACATGAGGCAGGTCTAGTTTATTAATAATAATAGATTTAAACTTATCATTCACTTAAATATGGCACTGAATTAGCCTAAGAGGGCTATTTGAGTCGTGAACCCCATTGCCTGACTTCAGCCTTCTAGGTCCGCTGCTGTCCATATTTACTATACCTGTTGAACAAAAATTTCAATTAATCTATGGTAAATAAATCACTGATATTAAACATTCATCTCGGCAGAAGTGGTTCACCTGCTAAGAAGAATGAGGCTCCCCCTCCTACTAAGCGCTCAAGACGATCACCTGAATTACCTGAAAGTGCAAATTTAGACCTCTTTTCCTTTTATAATAATGGAGATGAAAGTGATTACGAAGATTTCAACCTTCTTACCTTCAATAAACCCATTCCTTCATATATTTCCACCAATTTCAAAGCTGAACCATCTTTTCATAGAGAAGGGAAAATTCAATTGAATAATTCACTAGTAGCATTAACTTTCAGTGAAGGCCATAGTGATAACCGGGATAAATCCTTTGTTAGTAATCAAAATAAGGAGTTCTCAGACTTTTTTAAATTAATTAATACTCCAAAGTTGAATTTCTGGCCTGAAGGTAAGGTATTTGATGACAGTTATAAGAGAAAATTTTTTTGACATTGAAAATATTAAAATGAGTATTTCTGCCTTTCAAGGGCACGACATCGAGCGTCAGTCACCGTAGTCACGATATAGCATCGAACAGCAGTCACCGCTGTTACTACGTGACGTTTGAGCGTCAGCCACCGCAGTCACAGGTTGATCCGAAGTTAAGTGTTTTGCAAGATATGCTGTTAAAGCTCTTTAATAGAAGCTTACGATCCTGTTCCTGTGCGAAAGAATCCTTTGCTTTTTGTACGTCACGGTTCTGGGATACAGTACGTGATTCAGGTCTTCAACCTTCTAAACGAGCTTTGTTACGTCACGCTGACGTTATCCCTAGTGTCAGCTTTGCTGTTAAACGAGATGCGGAGCATATATCTCGATGTAACTTTGATCGACAGTCAGTTAAGTCGAGTCATAACTTCGATCATCAGTCACTGCAGTTCCTCCGAGACTTTGAACGTCAGCCACCGCAGTCACAGCGGGACGTTGAGCTGCAGACACGACATGACATTGAGCGGTAGACACCGTAGACACGATGTGACGTCGAGAGTCAGTCACTGTAGTCACGATTTAGCATCGAACAGCAGTCACCGCTGTTTCTACGTGACGTTTGAACGTCAGTCACTTCTGTCACGACGTGCAGTAGAATAACATTCTCTGCACTCACAACGTGACATCGACCCTCCAACTTTAACTTCTGTTCATATACAAGTTGATGTAGCCTGTCAGGCTTTTCCTTCACGTCATTCTGAATATAAATCTCCTTCTCGCAAGACTTTAGATTTATCAGATGATGTGCCTTCTGAAGAAGTTGATGACCCCCTTTCAACTAATGTACCTTTAGGGATTCATTCAGAAGAGGAGTAACCTAGGGTTGTCCAACAATCCCTTGTTTTTTTTTTTTTTTTTAATTATGAATTTCTTTAGGGAAATTTTGTCCTACTCGTTTTGTAACGGCTGCTCCGCTGTCTGAGTTTACTCTAGGCATGACTTTCTTCGACTCCTACATTTACGAAGTCAGTTCTTTCTTGTTCTTCCAAGAGAGCCATGCTCTTACTGGGAGACAGGTTGGAATCCAGGAGAAGTTTAGGAAAGTCTGCTTTTGCTTTTCATCCTTCTTAATTAGCTTCTCGCTCGAGCATCTGGTGTGACACAGGAGAAGTTCTCGGCTTGTGAGTACCTGCCTCTGCCCAGGGAGACTTCTTAAGCCTAGTGGACTCTCCTCGTCGTCTAGCCATGAGACGCTCCAAGATTTTATGGTCTGCTTCAAAGCTAGACCATCTCCTGATAGGAGTTTTTTCGAGCGTTTTAAGTATTTATTTTTTTGGATTGGTCCCTGGGAGCCTTAAGTAAGAAGGTCTCTCCAGCTGACAAGGTATTGCTGTACAAATTATGTCATGCATGAACAAGGCTATAAAGGATGACTCCAATGAACTGGCAGCCACGTTCACTGCAGGAGTACTTAAGATGTAGGTGCGCTCAATGTGTTCATTGTCAAGATAAAGTTCACGATGAAGACTACCAAATCTGTCTTGGCAGCAGTAAGGGAAGGCGACTGGATAGTCTCTCTCGACCTTCAGGATGCATACTCCCACATCCCGATTCATCCAAACTTTCAACAATATCTGAGGTTTGTGGACGGGAAAGTAGTGTACCAATTTCGAGCACTGTGCTTCGGCCTTAGTCCTGCTCCTCTTGTTTTTACAAGGCTCTTGCAAAATGTAGCAAGCTTTCTACTTTTTTTTCAGGGATCAGAGCCTCCCTTTATTTTGACGACTGGCTAATCAGGGCGTCGTCATTAAATCGCTGCCTGGAGAACCTCAAATGGACATTAGACCTAACCAAGGAGCTAGGTCTCATAGTGAACGTAGAGAAGTCGTAACTTACAGTACTCCATCCCAGACTATTCTTTATTTGGGGATGGAGATACAGTGTCAAATTTTTCGGGCCTTTTCGTCTCCCACAAGAATGGAACAAGCTCTGTTAAAAGTCCGTCACTTGCAAGAGAAAAACAGTTGCTCTGTAAGAGTTTGAACGAGCCTCGTGGGAACTCTTTCATCGCTGGAGCAGTTTTATCTCTCTGGGGAGACTCAACCTTTGCCCTCTCCAATTTCACCTAAACCATTGGAACAAGGAGAAGGGCTTAGAGAGTACAGTGAACCCTCGCCACTTCGCGGTTCGACCATCGCGGATTCACCACTTGGCGGATTTTTTCCATAACCCATATATATACAGTAATATATATATATATATATATATATATATATATATATATATATATATATATATATATATATATATATATATATATATATATATATATATATATATATATATATGTATGTATGCATGTATTTATGTATATATGTATATATGTATATATATATATATATATATATATATATATATATATATATATATATATATATATATATATATATATATATATATATATATATATATATATATATATATATATCTATCTAAATTAGGAAGATGTGATGTAGTTCTAAGGGAAAAGTATGGGAAATACAGTATGTCTGGGTAATAAGCAAAGCTCTACCTCCAGTGAGTTTCTTCATTATGATCAGAGATAAATGTAAACAAAACATTGGTTGCCATTTTTTATCGTGCTTTTTAGCGTGTTTAGGAAACTCATGATATAAAATCACCTTTAATATTTGTGCCTGTTTTAGTTTAGGGTACTCTAGTGCATGCATTAAGTGTTCTGTACATTAAAGGGTAGTTTGTTAACAGTACTACGTACAAGGGAAGGTTTTAAAAGTCTGAATATACATGTTGAATAAATAGGTAAATATGGTGTCACTACTTCGCGGATTTTCACCTATCGCGGCCGCGTCTGGAACCTATCTACCGCGATAAACGAGGGTTTTGAGTATCTCTATCCCAATCTCCAACTCAGTCTAGACATGTCTGACTTGGTGGGACAGCAACATCAGACTTCGAGAAGGTCTTTCTCTTGCGATCAAGAACCCAAACCATGTGTTGTATTTAGATGGATCGGATTTGGGTTAGGGAGTGCCACTGGACAGTCTGGAATGCTCGGGTCTTTGGTGCACGGATCAGAAGGAACTCCATTTAAGGCAAGTAACATCTCTCTTTTGACGAGATTTGTGCAAGGAGAAATGAATGTCTTAGTGGACTGCCTCAGCAGAAGAGGACAAGTCATCTCCAGGGAGTGGACGTTGCACAAGACTGTGTGTGAGAAGCTATGGATGACATGGGGTCAACCCACCATAGATCTTTTTGCGACTTCACTGACAAAGAGGCTCTCGACTTACTGCTCTCCAGTTCCAGATCCAGAGGCAGCCCACATAAACGCTTTCCTGCTGGACTGGTCTCGCCTAGACATCTTTGCCTTCCCACCATTCTAGATCCTAGACAAGGTTCTTCAGAAGTTCGCCTCACGAAGGGACCAGGTTGACGTTGGTTGCTCCCCTCTGGCCCGCGATTGAGTGGTTCACAGAGGTACTTCTATGGCTAGTAGACATTCCAAGAAGTCTACCGTTGCGAATGGATCTCCTGCGTCAGCCTCACGTAAAGAGATTTCATCAAAGCCTCCCCGCGCTTCGTCTACCTGCCTTCAGACTATCGAAAGACTCTCTAGAGCTCGAGGGTTTTCGAAGGGGGCAGCTAGAGCGATCGCAAGGGCTAGAAGATCCTCTACCCTCAGGATTTATCTATCTAAATGGACATAAGGCTTTTGAGATATCTGGAAGACTAGCTTCTCCTAGCAGAGTCTTGAACCCTGCATATAGAACACAACATAGAAATCTTCTCGACTTCTGCAAGGAGTTGGGGATTCAACTAAATCCACTCTCGTTCCCCAACAGTCCCTCAGATATCTAGGCATGGATATCAACTTGGTCCAGGCCAGAGTGTTCCAATCTGCTGACAGGGTAGCAAGATTCAGGAAAGTGGCCGAATACTTCTTGGAAGGGAAATCCCTTCCTGTCCGCAAGTGGCAAAAGCTCCTAGGACATCTCACCTCATTGGAGAAGTTAGTTCCCTTTAGGCAAATGCATCTTCACTCGGTGCAGTGGGCTCTGAAGAGCTAGTGGTCTCAGGAGGTAGTGACAAATCTCCAATGGTGGTTGAGAAAGGAGAACCTGTTAGCAGGAACAGCCCTCCAGCTCTCTCCCCAAAGTACCTTTTATTCTCGGATGCTTCATGATAAGAGTGTGGCGCTCGCCTAGGAAGGGAGCAGTTTTCAGGTCCGTGGTCTCAGAAAAATAAGGCCTTTAACATCAATAACTTACAAATGAAAGAGGCACATCTAGTGTTACTTCACTTCTCAAAGACTTTAAAAGGCCACTCTGTGGTTTTGATAAGTAACAACTACACAGTAGTGACCTACATCGCCTTCCTTCTATGCCAATTAGTAGTGGAGGTGCATCATTGGCCACAGAACAGTGCAGTGTCCCTCTCAGCGAGGTTTATCCCTGGAAAGAGGAATTCTATTGCGGACCATCTGAGTCGACCAGGGATGAGAGTTGGTTCCAAATGATGTTAGCTTCTTCCAGTGGCAAAGAGTCTTTTGAGTTTGTGGGGTTCCCTGTCACTACACATGTTCGCTAGTCACCTGAACACCAAACTCTTGGTGTATTGTGCTCCAGTCTTGAAGCCAGCACCCGCAATGGAAGATGCCTTCCAGCACCCGTTGGATGGACTAGAATTTTACGCTTTTCTGCTCTTCTGTCTGATTGGTCAGGTTCTGAACATAGTCTGAACACCCCGAGAAGTCAGAGTAACACTAGTATCCCCAAAGTGGCCAACAGCTGAGTGGTAGCCAGATCTGCTGGGACTTCTCACTGAAATCCTAAGAGAACTCCCAGAATGACCAAACCTACTGCATCAAGCACATGTAAGAAAGTTCCATGAGATCATTTATTGCCTATCTCTTCACAGTTGGAGACTATCCAGCATCTTTTCCGAAAAAAGAGGCTTTTTAAGACCTACAGCGAAATAATTTTCCGGATACCTCCATAGGTCGTTCACAGCAATCTATCAAGCAAAGTGGAAAACATTCTGTGATTGGTGTGGTAGGAGGAATATTGCTCCACTAAATACCACTATTCGCCCTGATTGCCGACATTTTAGTGTGCCTCAGAAACGAGAAATCTCTTAGTCACTGCGGTGAATGGTTTTGAGCCAAGTTTTCAAACTGAAAAGGCTTCATCTCTTCTTTTCATGGGAACTTTTTTCTCTCATTAAAAGCTTTGAACAGACTTGCCTCCCAAGGGAACTCAAGTCCCCTTTCTGGGATGTAACAAAGGTTCTTAGGTTTAAAGGTTTATGGCTACTCATGAATGACAGAGGAAAGGACCGTGACATTGACCTATCAAGCAGGACAATGCCCTAGAGACTGACCATATTACATATGATCAGCGCCCAAGCCCCCCTCTCCACCCAAGCTAGTACTAAGGAGTGCAATGGCTACTGATGACTCAGCAGATAGACCTATAGGCTCTCCCAAACCCCCCATCCTTAGCTACAAAGGATGGTGAGATTACAGCAACCAAAGAACTAGTGAGTTTGAGCGGGACTCGAACCCCAGTCTGGGAATCACCAGGCAAGGACACTACCACCAGGCTACCAGACCCTTTAAAAGAGTCCCCTATGAACCAATGCGTGAAGCTTTAGATAAGGATCTTACCCTGATGACACTCTTGTGCCTTGCCTTAGTTTTAGTCGAAAGAGTAAGTGAACGTCATGGTCTGGCTTACCTAATGTCATTTTCCAAAGGGTGAAAGGAACTATACATTTCCTTTGTTCCAGAGTTTGTGGCAAAAACTGAAAATCTGTTTGTTAATGATGTTAGATTTGACTCTTTCATGATATCGTCTCTCAAAGAGGTAACTTATGCCCTGGATAATCTTTTACTCTGCCCCGTAAGAGCAGTCGAAAAGTATGAAAAGAACAGCCTATCGCAAGGGGCCCCCTGGCCAAGTTCTCAGAGCTGTTGTCTGGGAAAGACAGAACCCTCATATATCTTTAAACACTTTTTCTATAAGCCCTATTGTTAAAGCTCAACAAATAGTCTAGCTTAAGCTCTTATGGGACACGTAATTGTTTGTCAAGGCATCAGTTATCCTATGCATTATAAAGGTATGAAATGTAGATCCAATCTGATTGTACTCACAAGACAGATCTTGAGTACTTGCTTGGATCATACCTTAATGCAGCTGAGAATAACATGTTCTCATTACCTCCTCCAACAAATTTGGAAGGAGATTATGTTTTACACTGTTTGTGTGTTTGATTGTGAACAACTTCCTGGCCACAATTTTTATTGTAGAGTAATGAAACTTGCAGCGATTAAATGTTATGTAAAAAGTTGTAAATGATCTAATTTTGGAAGGTCAAGGTAACAATCAAGCAAAATGTCAAATTAACGTAATCAACCATAAGTTTGGACATCGTTGTCACAGGGACTTAAAACTTTGTTCGTATTTAAGTGTATGAAAATACTCACCGATAAATACATGTTAAGATCAAAGGTCAAGATCAAGTCCAAGGTCAAGGTCAAGCAAAAGGTAAAATTCCGGTAATCAACCACACGGCCACAATTTTAATCGTAATGTAATAAAATTTGCTGGGATTTTAAACTGTTATGTAAGGAGCTGTTAAGGTTGAAGGTCAAGGTCAAGCAAAAGGTCAAATTCTGGTCACCAACCATATGGCCACAATTTTAATTGTAAAGTAATGAAACTTGCAGGGATTTTAAACATGTAAAGAGCTGGAAATTGTTAATTGATTCTGGGAAAGGCACACTGGTTTCGAGAAATATGCCGTGGAGGAGATCTGCACTCTTGAGTGCTTTTCTAGTTAATAAATGATTATATTAGATACAGTTGATTTGTTTGATGCTTGGTTTTCAAATGGCTTTATCTGTGTCTTAGACTGGACCCAAAGAATTGGATACCACATCCCTGCCTCTTCACGATCCGGTTGAATTGACTTTACATATTCATTTTAACTTTTGCTCATACTTATATGTACAGTGATACCTCTACATACGATCTTAATTCATTCCAGAAACTGCTTCGTATGTTAAAACGATCGTATGTTGGAGCAAATATTCCCATAAGAATACATGGTAATTTATTTAATTTGTTCCTCAGCCCAAAAACCCATAATAAATCCTTAATAAATGGCTACACATAATTACACATGACATTAATACAATACCTGTATAATAAATACATATTACAAACCAAAAAAAAAAAGAATAATAATAATGAAATAATAGATAAAAAACGGGTTGTAATGTAACACTTTACCTTAGCGACAGGTCAGCGCAGGTGTAGGGACTTCTACGCAGGAGGAGACGGAAGATCAGCGAGGAAGTAGGGACGGTGACTTTGTACGATAACGTGTACGATAACTTACACTAACTTACACTACTACGTGAACTTTAACTTAACTTAGCTTATTTTTTTTTTATTTTTATAATTTTATATTTTTTTTTATATTTTTTCTTTTCTTACTTTTAATTTTCATCACTTTCACTCGATTCGGTCTTCCTTTTCTTTGCTTCACTTTCTTTCTTTTCATCATGATCACTAGACCATTTTAAAGATTTTTTAAAGAAACTATCGAGTGAAAGTTGCTTTGTACGGCTTTTGAGGATTTTTCTAAAATGCGTTAAGCAAACATCATCGAACTGCGCAACACACGGCAAACCTGAAGTTTTTGTGGGTGATGCTTGTCGATGAAATCAACAACGTATTGATGATATGCCAACATCTGTTTTATTTCCGCCGTACCTAAGATTTCGCCTACCTCCTCGATCTCCTCCGACTCACTCAACTGCGCTTGGAACTCATCATGCTGCATGGCTTGCAGTTCCTTGAGTTCCTCGGTGGTGAGCTCTTCGTGATGCTCATCGACGAGTTCAGTGATATCATCTTCATCCACCTCCAGACCCATGGACTTGCCAAGGGATACAATCTCTTCGACGTCTTCCTCGGCGGCAAGCACAGGTTCATTCTCGGGGCCAAAACCTTTGAAATCTCTGGGAGCAACAGCATCAGGCCAAAGCTGCTTCTAAGCGGAATTCAGGGTCCGACTAGTTACTCCCTCCCAAGCCTGATCAATGATCTTTAAGCAGTGCACGATATTGAAGTGGCTCCTCCAAAATTCACGCAAAGTTAAGTTGGTGCTTTGCGTGACATTGAAGCACTGCTTAAATAAGTGCTTGGTGTACAGCTTCTTAAAATTAGAGATGACTTGCTAGTCCATGGGCTGGAGGATAGGGGTGGTATTCGGTGGAAGATACAACACCTTGATGAATTTGTATTCGTCGATGATATCATCTTCGAGTCCGGAGGGGTGAGCAGGTGCATTGTCCAAACAAAGCAAGCACTTCAAAGGCAAATTCCTCTCTTGAAGATGCTTCTTGACAGCAGGGCCAAAAACTACGTTTACCCATTCCACAAAGATATGCCTAGTAACCCAAGCCCTAGAATTAGAACGCCATAGAACATGTAGCAGGTCTTTATTAATTCTATGTGCTTTAAATGCCCTAGGGTTTACGGAATGGTAAACCAATAACGGCTTTATTTTGCAGTCCCCGCTGGCGTTGGCACAAAGCGCAAGAGTCAACCGATCCTTCATTGGCTTATGTCCAGGCATTTTCTTCTCTTCGGCGGTAATGTACGTTCGACTAGGCATCTTTTTCCAAAACAGACCAGTTTCATCACAGTTGAACACCTGCTGCTCTACGTAACCTTCCTCTGCCACGATGCTTTCGAACTTTTTAACAAAGTCTTTAGCAGCCTTGGTGTCCGAACTCGAAGCTTCTCCATGACGAACAACTGAATGAATCCCGGTCCGTTTCCTAAATTTCTCGAACCAACCTCGAGACGCCTTGAATTCCTCCGTCGTAGGATCGGCTGAACTCTCCCCCGCGTCACCCCGAGAGCACGCCGCCTTCAAGTCACTGTAGATAGCGCTGGCCTTCTCACAAATGATCGTTTCCGTGATCGTATCGCCAACAATCTCCTTGTCCTTTATCCAGATCAACAAAAGGCGTTCCATCTCTTCCAGAGTAGGGCTACGACGTTTAGAAATAATCGTGATCCCCTTCGAAGGTTTCACTGCTTTAATGGCTGACTTCTGTTTTATGATCGTCGAGATCGTAGACATATTCCGACCATATTGTTTAGCCAGATCGCTAACACGTACACCTCGCTCATGCTTTTCTATTATTTCCTGCTTTAATTCTAATGAAAGCATAGACTTACTCTTTTTCTCACCACTGCTACTACTTCCTGAACCGAAACTAAGCTTTTTAGGACCCATGATTACGGAACACAGAAAACAACACGTGAAAAAGCAAGATAAAAAAACTGTTAAAACTGAGCGAATAGAGGACAACCACACGATGCGCACGCCATGAGAGGACTGATCAAGGTGACGCTCAATTGGCATCCTTTCGATGTGATGCCGTCTAGCGGCGTCAACAACAAACGACGCTGGACGCTTTCGAGAAAATTCCACGGGTAAGCGTATTGTTTACTTCGTATGTTGGAGCAACACTTCGTATGTTGAGACAGAAATTTGGTCGAATTTTACTTCGTATGTTGGAAAATTCGTATGTTAGGACAATCGTAGGTAGAGGATCCACTGTACTTGTATTGTCAAAGAGAGGGAATAACTTTTTTGGGCTCGGCCATGTCGTCTTGATGGAAGGTTCCTTTAGGTAGCCTTTCTAAGGGATATTTGTTACAGTGATACTCCCAGAGAAATAAACAGAAAGTTTCCAGAATTCTAACTCCTGGTGCGATTTATCCATAATATAAATTTAAGGATGTCGCATAATATCAGGGGATGTATTTTTTAGATACGACATATAGCAATCTTCACCCCGAATAGATTTAACACTTTGAGGGGGAAGAGTGCGAACGAAAGGGAAGCCGTTATCTAGGTACCCGGTGGACCTCATCTCTGTTCTGTAGCATTTAAGCTAAGTGCGCTCCCAAGCTTTTCCCGGTGTTTATTACGGAATTTTGGAATTTAATCATGCAATCTCCAGCATCTTCATCCTCTGGAAAGTTGAGTATGTAATCTTTATTGTGTATAATTTTTGGCTCCCTTCTCACAGTTAAATATGCATAATTTAAGTGTGTTTGGTTGAGCATGGCCAACACCGGAGGCGGTCATTTTAAGGCCGCTGTCGCACATTATAAATGCATTATATTTAGTCAGGAGAGCGGTGTTCCCAGTATTTAGCTATAAAATTTTAGCTAGATAGGCAAATTATACTAGTGCAGATTTTGCATACGTTTCTTAAATTATTCCTCTTCTTATATGTGACTTTACTTTTCGTATACGCCGGGGACCCCGGTGGTACCAACTTTGGCCGCGGTCCCCACTGGAGTTAGGCTAGCCTAACTCATATAGGTATATGTTAGTAAAGTAATTCCCCATGTTTAACCTCACCCTATCGTTCCTTATTAATTCGGATGGGGACATACATCTCCTAGAATTTATAGAAAAGGTTCGATATATATTCTCTTTTAGAGAAAAGAGGCTCAACCCTTCCTCCCTCCCTGAGCCGCCGCCATTACAGTCGGCAACTTCTATCTTTCGTCATTTGCCGTTGAGTAGTAAACTCCGGCTTGACTTAGATAGTCATACACCATCTGTCTTCTTTGCCGCCGAGTATCCCGGCTTTGAGATAAGATGGTAGCTCAGGGTGTACTGTCTTGCAGCCAACAATGTCACCGACAGAGGAATCTTTGTTCCTCTGCTGCCCACGACGTCATCGACACAGGAAGCCATGCTTCCTTAGTTCACGGCCGAAAGTAGGCAGCATACCTGCCGCCGCCTTTCTCTCCTGGGAAATATAAGACCCTTTCCCGTCCCCTCTCTGTCCTTTATTGTCAGCCTAGCCGTCACAACTTTCTTTCGCCGGTATTCAGACAGTCATCCCGGCTTGCCGGGTTGACTGCGTTGCCGGCCGGGACCCTACCAGTGGCAGTTAGGTTGCTGCCTCGGTCACTTCCTCCTTATGTCCTTCCTTCACCGGAAGTGAAAGCCCCAGGGGGAAAGACTGAGCCGGCCCTGACGGCTGCCGGTGGGAAACCCAACACACTGTTGAGAATTCTTCAGTCCTCTCTTGGTCTGCCATCCACATACTGTACCTTGCAATCGGCGGTACAGCCGGCGGCAGAACTTTGTGGATGAATGGAAGCTAGAATCAGATGGATTCCTCCCCTTCCATTAGAACTCTCATTCTGGCAAGGAGACAATAGGCGGCAAGATAGCCCTCCTACAATTCCAGTTATTGTGCTAAACCATGATAATAGGAAACCCTCCTTTCCTTTCTTTTCTCACTTTCTATCACTGGTAAAACTACTGTATACAAAAATACAGTAGTACAAGTATTTCTAACATATTCTGTGAATCCCATCACAGTCTATTGTTGGGACCGCATAACATGTTGAGGTTGAGTAATCCCGCAACACCCAGATGAATCCTTTGATCATCGGGATCCATATAAAACAACGTTCATTATTAATATACAACAGGTGGAGAAGTTAGTATAAATATTTACTAATTCCGGCTCTACGTACGGGAGTTGTTCCACCTTGTATTCTCCCTTATAGGGAATTTGAATATTAATATTGATTGAGGTCTCAGCGATTGCCTGGGAGATGAATCACAGATATGCGTCTCCTATTTCCTTTCTAGCTTACTATCCTAAGCTATTAAATATAATAGTAAGTATTACTGTTAGATGTATGCATTTATATCAATGATATAGACAACTGTAGTACTCATTGAAACCTTTTCCTTTACAGGAAGAGCCAATGGTGACGTGTGCAGTTGTGTTCTGCAACCAGAAGAGGAAGGACTTTTGTGGGCATACGATGTGCAGGTCTTTTGCCCCCTGCTGCATCGTATCTGGATCCCTGAGGTACTGGGACCCGAAGGGTTGCTCCAACTGCTCGACCTTGCTGACCAACGGCTTTGGAGAAGACATCCCTGCCTCCACAGAGGCTAGGGATACAGCAAGGAAAACCCTTCGTAGGTGGGTAAGAGGGTTCCAAAAGAACTCTCCGGGACCTTACCTGCCGAACTAATCTTTGAGGTGCCTTCTGTTTACTAGGGCTCAAACCGGTGCGGTAGTGTCCCAGGAACAGGTCCAGTCTCCCTTCATTCAACTGAAGATCGACACGGACATCCACAAGGCACTTGAAGGCATGGACATCCACCAAGAACGGATGTCGGAGGTGTCTACCGACACCGAACTGGACCTACTGCAAGAAGGCCCTGAAGAAAGCGTGGTTCAACCACTAACGGAGGAAAAGGATCCATTTCGACGGTGACTGAGGACCCTCAGTTCACCGTGACGGCATATCAACCTATGCCGTCAACCTCTTCAACCCCAACTCCCCAACCGACTACACAGGTCGACAGGATCAAGGCGCTCCTATCGTCGATCCAGCAGATGTTGGCAGTGTTCCGGAAGGAACTAGAGGAGACGAAGCAAGACATCAAGCAGACGAAGAGGGAGGTTCTAGAAGGGAAGTGCCCTGGAACTTCCAGGGGCTCCACTAAACCCCTTAAGGTATCTGACCTCCCTCATTGCTCTGAAACTAACCCCTGGAGGTATACGGAGCACATGCCCATGATGAATGGGAAGCTATACATCTCTGAGAAGTGGGGGCCAAGCCACTTGAAGATCTTGAATTCTGGCCCAGCTTTTTGGCTTGCCCAGATTGCTACGTGAGACTGCGAGATGAACCTGCATCCTGCGAGGAGTCGGTACTGAAGGACAATTGACAAGGCACAGGCCATCCTTACCAAGACCCTGAAAGGAGCCATATATACCAACTCCAAAGTCTCGGCACTGAGCAAGAGACATCCAACCTTCGTTGCTTCTTCCTCCAGAGCTTTCCCCTATTCGGAGAAAGCCCTCGACTGCGTCATTAAGGCAGTCGAAGAGGGCAAACCTTGCCCAATCCTAGAGGAATGTAAACCATTATCTCTAGCTATGCCTACATGTGAGGAAAAGTGGAAAGTGGTATATCTATTCTTCTCCGTCTCGAAGTTGGTTCCGGAGATAGCAGGCCAACAGTTTAATGAGAACCTTCCAAAGCTGCCAGATCATCTTTTGAGAAGTGAACAGGAGATGAAAGAAAGACTTGCCGCCTCCCTTTCTCATCAGAACTGCTTGGAAATGTGTGCAGGCCTAAATAACACCCCAGATATGTATATGGTTCTAACCAAGTCTCACATGGGTACCCTTGTAAAAGACTTGTACGCTTTTGTCAGGTCAAGGAGGACCTGTAGAGAGCACGTGTTTGCCGCAGCAACGGTGAAACACAAACCCAGAAAACTGATTTCATCATGTATCTGGGGCAAGGACCTTTTCCCACAGGAAGTGGTCCAAGAAGTCATTGCCAAAGGCGCCACTGAGAATAGGAACCTTCTCCAAAAGTGGAGCATGACTTCAAAGAGGAAATCTTCCTCAGACGGAGGTCCCCAGCCTAAGAACAAAAAGGCGAGAAGACCACGTAGACTTGCACTACTTCCGGCCGTGACCATGTCCATGGTGCCTCAAATGGTAGCCCAGCCGCAAACACACCTTCCAGATGGTCCCTCAACAACTGATATCCCAGTCATCTGTGTTTAATCCAGGCTTTGAGGGGCACTTGACCACCTTTCTGCCCTACAAAAGTAGAGGCCCAAAAAGAGGTTCCTCCGGAAACCCCCCAAGGGGCAGAGGAGGACACAGTCACGGAAATAAGTCCTCAGGAACCCCTAAGCAACGAGGGCTCCAGGTAGGAGGCAGACTGTTCTACTTTCGGGATCGTTGGACTTTCGATCCCCGGGCCCACAGCCTAATCATAAATGGACTCGGGTGGAGATGGAACAAAGTTCCACCCCCTTTTCCGAAATGCTTCCAACACACCACCCCCTTGTTGGAAGAATATACCTCGGAACTCTTGAACAAGAAGGTAATAAGGAAAGCGAAGTCCATCAAATTTCAGGGAAGGCTGTTTTGTGTTCCCAAGAAAGACTCAAACAAACTCAGTCATTCTAAACTTGTCTCCACTTAACATGTTCATCGAGAACAAGAAGTTCCGAATGCTTACCTTGCAACACATAAGGACCCTTCTACCCAAAAGGGCGTACACAGTCTCAATAGACCTGGCAGATGCTTACTGGCACCTTCCAGTCAGTCACCCCCTCTCCTCCTACCTAGGATTCAAGCTACAGGAGACAAAATTTGTCTTCAGAGCGATGCCCTTTTGGGCTAAACATAGCCCCAAGGGTATTCACCAAGCTAGCAGACACAATCGTCCAGCAGCTACGCTCCGAAGGAGTTCAAGTAGTAGCATATTTAAACGATTGGCTGGTGTGGGCAGCATCTAAGACTACTTGTCTGCAAGCGGCCAGAAAGGTGATCCAGTTCCTGGAGCACATGGGGTTCAAGATCAATCGCAAAAAGTGTCGCCTTTCTCCAGCTCAAAAGTTCCAATGGTTAGGAATCCAATGGAACTTGAAGTCACACCATCTCTCAATTCCATTCAAGAAGAGGAGAGAGATAGCGCGAGCTTTCAAGAGACTAATCCGATACAAGAGTATTTCAAGACGCCAACAGGAAAGAGTATTGGGCTCTCTCCAGTTTGTAGCAGTGACAGACCTAGGGCTAAAAGCACAACTAAAGGATGCATCAGGAGTCTGGAGAAGATACCCGTCAAACGCTCGAAGAGATCAACTAAGGTTGACCCTGACCCGATTGCGCACGCTACTAAGGCCGTGGTCGACATCGAAGAGCTTAGCGCGGACAATTCCCCTACAACCACCACACTCCCTGGAAGGATGGGGAGGCCATTCTCACGAGAGAAAAGTGCAAGGGAATTGGTCGCACCAGTTCAAAACCTTTCACATCAACATTCTGGAGGCCATGGCAGTCTTCCTAACGTTGAAGAAACTATCCCCTCGCAGCGCAATCCACATAAGATTGGTCCTGGACAACGAAGTGATAGTAAGATGTCTAAATTAACAAGGCTCAAGATTACCTCACATCAATCATGTGATGTTAGCCATCTTCCACCTGGCAAGGAAGAGAAGATGGCACTTATCAGCAGTTCACCTTCAAAGGTTCTGCAATGTGACAGCGGATGCTCTATCCAGGCGAAAGCCGATAGAGACAGAATGGTCCCTAGACGCAGACTCATTCTCCTTCATCTCGGAAAAAGTCCCGGAACTGCAGATCGACCTCTTCGCAACGAGCGACAACAAGAAACTACCTCGTTACGTAGCCCCTTACATGGACCCTCAAGCTCTAGCTCTAGAATTGAAACTGAAGCTGTTGCCTCTGCCGAACCCAGTTTTATCTCAACTGGTTCAGAAGTCGACTGTTTACGCTTCATCCTCGAGAACCAACAACCTACATCTCATGATTTTCTCGCCCTAGCGGCGAACAAAAAGTTTGGAGTCTCGAAGGACAAAGTTGACTTCATTGAAGAGTACAAGTCAAGTTCAACCAGGAGACAATATGAATCATCTTGGAAGAAATGGGTATCCTTTGTGAAAACAAGGAGACCAACAGAAATTTCAATAGATTTCTGTCTCTCTTTTTTTTATCTACCTACATGAACAAGGCCTGGCTTCCGCTATGATAACTGCGAGTAAGTCGACCCTGGCTAAACCTCTTCTGTACGCCTTTGAGGTGGACCTCACAAGCGAGATCTTCAATAAGGTACCAAAAGTATGCGCTAGACTCAAGCTGACAACCCCTCCAAAGCCCATCACATGGTCGTTGGACAAAGTATTGCACTATGCTTCGAACCTAAACAATGAGGATTGTACTCTAAAGGATCTAACACAGAAAGTAATTTTTCTATTCGCAATAGCCTCAGGGGCTGAGTTAGTGAAATAGTGGCCTTATCCAGAAATGTAGGCCATATACAGTTCCTAGACACAGGAGAACTGAACCTTTTTCCTGATCCTGCCTTTCTTGCCAAGAACGAGCTGCTCACCAAGAGGTGGGGTCCTTGGAGAATCTGCCCACTGAAGAAAGATCTCTCTCTATGCCCAGTAGAGTGTCTTAAGGTCTATCTTCGAAGAACGTCAGACTTCAAGGAGCGACATTTACGGGGTGGAAATCATCCAGAGTCTTCTATAAACATTATGCGAAGCAAGTGCATGAAATAAAACAGTTTTTGGTGGCGGCGGGTAGTGTCATAAAACCCGTCATCTAGTGCTGCGATGAACAGTGTACTGTACTGTTTTGGAACTTAACAGATTATTGGGTGAATAAGTTTTAATACCTTCTAGTGCAAATCATTGCGATGATTAATAGATTGTTCTATACAGGTGCAGAATCTGACCAATAACACCAGTGCCGTGTGAACATTTGAACACAGTCTTGAGGCATATCCAACATCTGAGTGAATATAGACAGATTTTTTCTTACATTCACACTGAGTGAAATTTCGCAAGCTGATTGGCCGAGCCGCCGAGATGCTTTACCCAGCATCTCTCCCTTCCGTACGCCCCACGAAGGGAGACCGCATTCATTGTTCTCTCTCACTTCGCTTGTGTTACTTAGTTTTGCCGCGTGGAACTTTTAGCGGTTTTCTTGTGCTTTTTAGCTTAAAATAGTGCTTGTGACGCCCTTGAAAATGGCTCCTAAATGTCCTCTATACTCTACATCCTCTAGTGAACCCATTGTTAGAGGTGAGTTACATATCTGGTTATAAGAATAAAAGAGTTCTAAAAACATATCTACAGTGTATACACGTACACTATTTATATCTACATATGTATGTACATGTACACTTACACTCTATTTATATATTTACTGTATATATTATTTATAAATAAATGTAAATGCACATACAGTATACGTAATGTATTAAATACTGTATTTATATTACAGTATTTATACAGTACAGTACTTAATTTTATGTACAGTAAATAATTTATATTAATATTTATTTACATGATTCTTTAATGTTCTAATGATAACATATGCATTTATAGGGTTAATATACACTTATTGTTATTATATATACATGTACATAAAAAAATTTACGTATTCCAAAATAGGGAGGGAACCTACTTCGCGGTTTTTCACCTATTGCAGTCGGTTCTGGTCCCCGTTAACCGCGATAGGTGAGGGATTACTGTAAATCAATCAATCAATTAGTCAAGTTCAATGGCACAATACCTACTGGGGCATGACACCAAGTTTGAGCCTTTTTCTATCCCATCTCTCTGAAGCGTGGAGTGGCACGGAGAGTAGAGCCTTTTGTTCCCTGTGAGGTATTTGCAGTGCTATCTGAAAAGTTCCCGACATCTCAGACCTGAGTGTCAACAATTTTTCCTTACCATGGGTAGAACCAAGAAAGAGGTGTCTAGAACATGGTCTCTTTTGAACTTTGGAAGTTGATCCGTAATGGAAACGCCTCCACTACTTAGAAAGTATAGGTATCACCTAGGACCGGAACTTGCAATGTCAAGGGCTAGGCCCCATCCTTGCCTTGAAGTGAAATCTTAAAATTAGCTGGGTGCTGAAGATTGGAATTTGTATCCACCAAACCATATTCACAGCCTCTATTCTTCAGGAGTACCCACATGCCCCTTCATGCCTTTATGCTTTGTCTTGTGGCAGCTGCAGAAATAGTGGTGTAGCTAGGCCAAATCCCGTACGTGACGGTAAGCATGTTGAGTATGGTAATGTATAGAAGTAAATCTGTAATGAAGGTAGAATAACTGGTTCTTCTCTTGCATTCTTTCTGCCCATCTTAGGGACAAAGCAGTCGAAGTGTCTGACTTGATACTAGTGAATAAAACTTTTGAGCTCCATTCTTTAGAACCTAGAGAAGTTCTCCTCCATCCTTCTAAAATGATGAGGAGGATGGTGGAATATATAACAACCCTTTCATCATTATATGCCAGGTATATTATTCTGGATTCAGATTCCCTTCAAGGGATAGGATAACTACTTTGACAACATACCAATCTCCTTGGACAGACCAGTCCCTATCAGCCTATTCATCCCAAAGATAGACACATAAGAGGTTGCTGGAGTCATCTCTGCTCCCGTCTGGGACAAGGTAGGTTGACATTTCTAGGGAAGAAAATTAATCTACTAGTTTAGTTCTAGGGGTATTTCTGACCCACCAAGCAGTGAGTAATCCTTCTTGAAGGACAGTGGTTTGTATTCTCATAGGAACAAATAAAATTTTTAAAAATAATTCATATTTTTTCATGCTATACAAACTTTAGTTCTTTATATTATACTTTCCTCCCCATCCAACTCTCTCAGTCCTGAGCCTAAAGGTCATAAGTGAAGAGACTTTGACAAGTAAGGGGTTGGGGCTCCCCACCCTCAATCCCACCTGTTGCTTAACTGCTTGCTGAAACTATTAAATAACCATACAGCTCACACTAAACATATACTCATTACTCAACATCAAGGACTCAGGCTAGTATAGCTAGGAAAAATACAAATTACTTTAAAAGTCTGTGATTTTACATTATAATTATTTATATTCTAATTTGATTTCATCAATGTTTAATATGTTTCTGTGTATGTTAATCTGCAAATTTTCATGCTTTTTCAGTATGATTTTGCCATAGAAAAAACAACGCTTAGCTGGGTTCATGAAAGAAGACTTCGCTTAGAAAAAGAGGAAAAAGATAGAAAAGCTAGAATTGAAGCATATGAAAAAATTAAATTAGAAAAGAAGGCAAAAGAAGAAGAGGAAAGATTGCGGCTGGAAGAAGAGGAAAGACAGAGAGTATTGAAAGAGGAAGAAGAGGAGAAGAAAAGAGCTGAGGAAGAGGAAAATAGACTTAAAGAGGAACTTGATAAGGAGGAGGTTCAACCGAGTGACCACTCAGCAGATGAAGAGGGAGAAGATCCTGATGATACAAATAAGAAGACCACAGAAAGTGAGGGCAGTGATAATAGTACTGAAACACAGGTTGCTTCTAAAGACAATCATGAGGTCAATATAAAGAGTGAAGCAAAATTACATAATAATAATGCACTCCATTCTTCAGAAGTAACACAACCAACTGGTAGTCCTTATTTAGGAAATACTTCATTGTACAATAAAAATACACATTTTAACACAGATATGAAGACCCCATACCCTGATATGCTAAAACCAACACCATTTCCATCCCAAAAAGATAGCATAAGAACTCCTTTGAAAATGCCTACAGATATCAATTTTGCCGATTTTGAAGGTGATGCAAATGACCCTTTCGAAGGTGCAGCATTAAAATCAATCAATGACCTTGAAGAACTTGCAAAAGTTTTAGACTCGTCTAACATTAATTCACAGCCCAAAGAAGGAAGTTTTCTTGCAAAGTCAAATTCTAGTGAAGAAAAAGGATCAGTTCATAATATGTACCCAAATGGTCAGACTTCTTATGGTACATATAGTCAGTATCCTTATTACATGCAGCAGCACCAACAGCAAAGCTATGGCCAGTTTACAAACCAGATAGCAAAGAATTCTCAAGTTACTTCTGCGTCTCCAACAGTGCCTTCGTATACTAGTAATCCACAGTATAGTGTAGGGCTCAATAGGACATACCAGAATTCATATTACAATCAACAGTGGAATAACAGTTTTAATGTAAGTAGTCCAAGTAAACCTTCTCAGTTTGGAACATATGATTATCATCTTCAAAGCAGTAATGTAGGTGGAATGAGCCCTGGAAGTGCTAACGTCAACCTCACAACTGCAACAGCAACCATCCCTGTTGCATCTGTCAGTAGCTTACAACCAGGCTCTGTGGAGAGTGGAAATCCTGCAAAAAGACAAGACTTAGAAGATTTTTACTCAAAGTATTACTCACACAACAAAGCTACAGTTCCAACTAATCAACAGTCTGTGATGAGATCTGGAGACTCAACGCCAAGCCATGGTAGTGGGGGTTCAGGAGCAGCAGGCTCAACTAATGGTTCGCTACGTTCGTGTCGGAGTGTTCCAGATCTGACTGCTGCTGCAGATTCTGAGGTGACAATATATAGTAATGGCATCCAGTCACAAAATGAATCACGAAGTTTCACACACACTCTTCCTCCAAGACCATCCAGTACAGGCCTTAGTGGTTTAGAGGTAAGAAAAAGTTAATAAAAAGAATTCATGTATCACTTGCCGTATTAGCAACATAACATATTATAAATGTACTGTATTGAAATTAATGTATCCAGGGAGTCCTACTGAACCATCCTTATATATGTGTTATTTTGAGCTGAAACCATTGCTTCTAGAAAATAATTTAACTTAATTTTCTTTTTGTTCCGTAACTGGAATACAAACACACGCTATTTATTTAGGGGTATTACTTTTGGCGAAGCTGAAATGATGAGCCATTAAAATTTACCGAGGGTTAACTACCCATACCGCTAGTTAGCGGGAGTAGCGGGGGAGGGGAGGGTTAGCTCGCCACCGCTCCCACTCACACACCGGTGAATTAGCTCACTTTGCTTTGGTTTGGATGGTGTACTTTCGTTGCCGTTCTTCATCCTTCGCTGTTATTATTGAACTGCCATTAATTCTATTGTGCTTTTTCTTTTGTTAGTGTGTGTGTTGACTTATGCTACCATGTGCACCTGCCCTTTACTTGATGGCTGGCCCTGCGGAACCTTCATGTCAGCCGTGGAAACCGATCGCCACACCGTTTGTCCCGCCTGCATAGGTCAACGGTGTGATAGTGGTAATCAGTGTATTGAGTGTTGGGAGTGGTCTGCCTCCCAGTTGGAGAGGTTTGGGCGATGACGGAAGAAGTAGTCTAACGGGATATTTCTACTTCGAAGGTTCCTTCTCAGGGAAAAAAACCTAAGGCCTCTTCTTCCATCTCCCGACCCTCCTCGGAAGCTCCTACTCATTCGGCCTCCTCCGAGAGACCGTCAAGTAGTAGCGTAGACCCTTTTATTTGTGGCCAACCCTTGTCCTCGAGAGAAGGTGTTGCTTCCCCTAACAAAGTGGCTCCACCTCTCTCCCCGGATGAGGCTTTGTCTATGTCTTCTTTTTTGCAGGTGTAGTCGTCCTTGGGGCTTCCGGGTCCGCCCTCCAAGGATTCCTTGCTGCAGCTTATCCTCCGGGGTGCAAGTGTGCAGCTGTAATCGTGGACTTGGATCATCTTGCGCTCATCAATGTCGTGGTGTCAGAGGCGTCTTCTGTGACTTCTGCCGATGCCCCTGCCCCTCCAAGACTCTCCAGTTGTTGCTGCCGACTTAATTTCCCCCATTCCTGATCATCCTACCGAGGAGAACTTAATCTTACGTCTGTCTCTCCTGCGAGTGTTTCTCCCCCTCAAGGAGTTCTCTCATAGAGACTCCTCTTCGTATTTTTGCTGCTGCTCATGGTCAGCTTGCTGATCCAGCGGCCCCTAGAGGGCATCTCCGTCGCAGAGCTCGCCCTCCGCTTTGCCTTAGAGGTCGTCCTTCACCGTCGGTGAAAAGGCGCCTCTTCCGCTCTTGAGCCTTGTCATCGCAGCCGTCCCCTCCAGAGGAGTCTCTGCTTCAGTCGTCTTCTAGCCCTTGATCTTCGCCCGTCTCTGGACTTTCTCCCGACGACGTTGCTGCTAGTCCTCTGACTTCGGTCCTAGACTCTTCTGTAGATCGTTCACGATCTCCTTCGGGGAATTTTTGCTTTCCAAAGGGCTCATCCCTTTTCCTGTTTTTCCTACTAACCGACCTGCCATCACCGTTTCTGTCTCCGGTGCAGCCTCCTTAGGCCCTACCTAAGCATGCAACTACCTGCTAATGCTCTCCAGCTCACCAGCACCCTGCAGTGCATCAAGTCTCACCAACATCTCGTCAGCACCAGCCTACTCCTTCACTTCGGCTCACCAACGCTCTCCTATACGACAACGCTCTCCCAAGCCACAGCCCTCTCCTGAGCACAAGCCTCAGTGCTCTTCTGCGCGCCAGTACTCCACTGCACATCTGCGCTTTCCAGTGCCAAAGCTTTCTCAGCAACCTCCAGCTCGGCAGTGCTAACCTGCGCACCGTTCTCCAGTGGCTGCTCTCCAGCAACCTCCTGCGTAGGGCCGAACTGCACACCAGTGCTGTCCTGCCGGCCCGCGCTCTTCTCCCGGCCTTTGCTCTCCTGCGCATTCTTCGGGTGCTGTGCAACACGCTGCGCTGCGTCTTACTGTGCGCCAACGCTCTCCTGCGCTCCCGCAGCCTCCTGCGCATTCTAGAGAGACTGCACAACACTCCGCACAGCACCTTACTGCGCGCCAACGCTCATCGGCGCTCCAGCTCTCTCCTGCGTACTTACGTTCACTGATCAGTTTTTGTCAAATCCCTCACACTTGGGAATTTTTGTCACTATGCATAGTCAAATGTCTGCAGCATGCTTCTCTACTTGATTGCAATTAAAGTTGCCATCTCCAAGCAAACATGCTTTTAAGTCTTCACCAGGCTGACCTGCAACGTAAACAGGTGCAATATTATTCCTATTCTTGTACCTCTACTTGTCTCCCTACTGGGTGTAGGGTCTTGCTGTCATTAATGTACCTGTTAAAATAAATACTAACAAATTAAGGTATTTTTTTCTTTTTTTTTTGGGGGGGGGTGGCACTTGAGGGTTATAAAGAAAATTCAATAATTAAGTGTTTCTCATAACATCCAAACCATAAAGCTTTTTTTCACACAAACCATAATTCATTGAATTACCCCTCCCCCCTCCGCTTAGTCCTCAAGCCCATCCAAAAAAATGTCTCGTAACTGACAGCAACACCCTACACAAACTCTGTACATTCAAGTGAATAAATTTTACATCACAAAAATAAATTTAATAGAAAGATAGGATGACCAACTAAAAAAATTTAGTTCATCATCCTCCCTTCAGCTATTTATCAAATTATATATATTACATAAGGTACATTATTTGACAGTTTCATGATAAAAATGTGATAGGAATAGACGATAAACCATAAAGCAATGGATATACAGTACATTACAACTAGGTTATCATCCATCCCTTCCAACAATGCTCCAGTAACCATACAATATAATAAATTACACTATTTATAGGAAACATTTCAGTGTTACAGTTATACACCATCATAAAACCATCCAGAAAAAACAATTGCTGTCCAAAATCAATTTGAAAGAATACAAAACTTATTGACCCTGGACTACAGGTTTTACAGGACAATAAAAATTTACTGAATCTAATATAACTGTCACGGTCAAGGTCAATCTACAGTACAACAATTAATGCAACAATTACACAAACCCTGAATAATTAAAGATTTTCTCACACAACGTGTCCCATTCTACAGCCTTTTAACTACCCCAATGTGGGAATCAAAACATAACTAATAAAAAAAATGGGTAATTACTATCAAAACTTGCTATAAAAAAAACTGTTCAGTGATTAATTCAGTGGGAGATTTATAGTTCTTCTTCTGAGTCTCAAAATTCTGGCTCCGGACATGCGCCGGGATTCAGGAATCTGCTAGCGAGCCATATTAATTTCTCGCAGCACCGGAGACAGGCTAAGCCGGTGACTATCCAGGTACAAGCTGGGTGTCTTTAATCGATCGATAACCTCGAATAACATTTGTTATTTGCTGGTTATCGACATTCTCTGAGGTGAACCAGAGTCGGAATCCGTAGACTTGGAAGAAGACAATAAAAATCCCGAAAAATCAGGCAATGACCCAGGGAAAAGTTGTGTTTTGGGCACCCCAAGCAGTGTTGTTGCATTCGGGTTAAATGACCCTCACTGTGCCACTTCAGCCTCGAGCTCAGACTGTTGTCTTAATCTACCATCAGAATATTGGAAAGGGTTTGAATTCTGAGGTGACTCAGGAATGGAGGATAGTTCCCTTTTTATAGTATTCATTTAGTCAGTGAGACAAGGCCACCACTCCAGGACTCCAGGCTGAACTAAAGGTAGGTCAGGAACAGGACTGTTTGACCTAGTCCATGGGGGACTAAATTCACTGGAGGTGAGATTTTCAGGCAACAGTTGGTCGTCACAACTGGGTGGCAGAAAGCCGAGAAAATCATAATCAGGATAAATAGACACTGCCAAGTCAGAAATAGGGCTTTCTAAACTAGCAGGTCTTGACCAATCTGAATTGGAACTCTAGGAGCCAACCGAAAGTGGTTCTAATAATGGAATACTGGAAACTTCCCAGAATTCCCAACTCCCTGGAGGATGAATGACACCTTCCTCTAGCTAAGAATCGGGCCGTTTGAAATTCAGGCACAAGAGAGTGAACCACCGATTTGGGAGACAAAGTTGGGGTTTCACATATTTCAGTGGGGCTGTTCTCCCACAGTTGGAGGACCAAACGATCTCAAAACTGTTCAGGCTTTAATACAGGAGTCTCATCAAAATTTTCTGGAGGATATAACCAGGCATCCAGTGCTCTTTTCCTCTCATAAGTCCTAGCTGGCTTAAGAATGGGCTTAGGCTGAGTAATAGCTCTAGTAGGACGGTGACTTTTCCTCTGTCGTCAAGACTTGTTACAATCTTGTGACAAAAGGTATGATGCGACTACTGCAGCCACTCCATAGGAGTCGCCATCACTACTAGAACCAGAACTCTCAGAGACTTCAGAGGAAGTTGGACTATCATCCACGAATCCTGGACTATTCTGAGTCTCTGTTACAGGATCAGGACCCTTCGGATACTAGAGAAAGTGCCTCCTAAGATAAATTGGAGGTTCAAACCAGGCCTTTAACTGGATATGGTGAGCTCTTACCAGTTCACCATCCGGCAGTCTCTGCAGCTCATAGGTGACCTTATTCTCGTGTACCATAGTAACACAGAATACCCCCTCAAATGTAGGGATGAGCTTGTTCGTCAGAAGGTGTCCCAACTGGTGCACCTTCTTAAGAACCAGAGAACCCTCTTTAAACAGTTTGTACCGAGGATGTCCTTCAGCCCATGGGTCCCTTGTTTCTGCTAACAGCAAAGAGGTACAGTGATACCTCGACATACGAGAAATTTGAGATATGAGTAAAGTTTCGAGCAAATTTTTGCCCCGAGATACGAGACAAATTTGAGATATGAGGATACGAGACGGTTTCTTATGCGGCCACTAGGTGGCCGAGTGTGCGAGAGGCTGTTCACGAGGACAGCATCGCTCGCTCTTTCCCGTTGGATCTCCGTTGTGTAAAGCTATCTCCGAGCATCGGCCGTAGTGTTGGCATTTTTACGTGTTTTTTTGCATTAATACAGAATTAAGTGAATAAGCAATGGGTCCAAAACAAGCAAGTGCAAACAAGGGTAGTGAAAAGGAAACGTGTATGAAGACAATCGAGATAAAGCATGAAATAATCGAAAAACATGAGAGTGGTGTAAGAGTGACTGAGCTGGCTCGGCAATATGAGAGGAGTACATCAACAATATGTACCATCCTCAAGCAGAAGGATGCTATAAAGAAGGGCACATCTCCAGACACGCCTCTTAGGTACGCCTATTCTAGATACTCCTCGCAAGATGCACAGCAACTACCATTGCATTGTCACCTAATCCTCTCTGCTTGTTGGTAAAGTTTGCTCAGATGTGAGGGGTACGCTTTGCAGACATGACACTTAAGGATGGCAAGTCACATCTAGTGGCCTAGGAACTTCTTCATCTGGTTTTTGTCGTCTTCCTCCGAGGGTCCCATGACCACCGCAAGAGCTCTCTTTGGGTTAGAAGGAGAGACAGCAGAACCTCATCAGCCTACAACCAATCAGAGAACAGTTCACCTAGATCCCAAACCTGGATCCTTTAATTCTAGAGGGTGAGTTTTCAACTCTTCTCGTTTTATACAAAGAGCTATTATCGCAGAGGAATTTATTTCCCAACTAAGAAGTGTTTTAATTCTTTCATTCTACCTTGTTTTTAATATTGTTCTCCTGTCTGGTCTTCAGTTGCTGATTCTCATCTTAATTTGTTGAACAGAAACTTATGGTCTCTTAAATTTTTTATTCCTGATCTAGATATTAATCTTTGGCATTGTCGTTCAATTAGTTCATTATGCATGTTGCATAAGATTTTTCATAATTCTGACCATCCTTTACATTCAGATCATCCTGGACAATTCTATCCTGTTCGTAATACTAGGCAGCCAGTTAATTCTAATTGCCAGGTCTTCTCCATCATGAGGCTCAATACTACACAGTATTCTAGAAGTTTTACTGCAGCTGTGACCAAGTTGTGGAATCATCTTCCTAATCGGGTAGTTGAATCAGTAGAACTTCAAAAGTTCAAAGTTGCTGCAAATGTTTTTATGTCGAACAGGCTGACATAAGTCTTTTTATAGTTTATATATGACGTATCTGTTTTGACCTTGTTACTGTTTTTAGAATGATTTATTGTTAATTTGTTCTCATCATTTATTTATTTCCATATTTCCTTTCCTCACTGGGCTATTTTTCCCTGTTGGTGCCCTTGGGTTTATAGCATCTTGCTTTTCCAACAATTATGGTTGTAGCTTGGCTAGTAATAATGATGATAATAATAATCTGTTGGGTGCCACATTGCGGCTTCATCTCTTGCTGGGGAAGAAGGATCCCAAAGCACAGGATGACTGCTCGGAGAGTTCTTTTGGGAACTTTTCAGGTTCCTCTGCAGTTTTGTGGAAGAAGTATTGTGACAACAAATCATTCCTGTAGGAGAAGCTTTGATGTGTTGAGGTTCAAAGACCAAGTCCTTTGCCTCAAGTAGTCAATCTTGCAAAGGGAGGCTTACAGGCGCCACTGTTCATGATGGAAAACTTTGTTCTAGTCCTTCTCCTGACCATGGACATTCCTTGGATTCTTTGGAATCTCCTCTTGTCATCTTCTTTTAAAAGACATTAGCACTTTGGCCATCTGGGATTTTTATTATAAGCTGCTCCTCGTTTGTACTCTCCTCTCCTCTTCGAGCAGTATTGTGACCAGTGGTCTATTGACTTCCTTCCCATGTGGCACCGATAAGATCGGTTATCGGGAGGAATTGCTATGGTTATACAGACTGTGATTTATCTCTTCCAAGATTGTTCCTCTCTGCACAGAAGGATGGTCCCTCAAAGCGAAGGAAAGCGACTTAAACAATCCTGGTCTATTTGCCCTATTCTCAGAAGACTCAAGGTATGTACAATAATTGTTTCTGGTATCATCAAGGGCCGTGCTCTCATCCCATTACTCTTAACAGAAGTCTTGAGTATAGGGGGACATGGCAAAGCTAGGCCAAATTAAAAACTCTGCTTCCCATCTGATCAGTGAAGATAAGCGACGTTAGGTTTGGTCACTACTTGGATGGGGGACTGCTGGGGAGTAGATATAGTTGGCATAAATTTTTTTCATAAGTCTATGGTTGAATTTTGGTAAAACACGGTTGCCTTCACATCCAACATGCTGGATCACTTGGATTCCATTAATTACATCTTTAAACCGTCACCCACTCGGTTCCGGTTAAGCAGAACCCCAGCTCCTGAAAATTCTCAACTGCAAACTGGAAGCTAGATGTGAATTCGGTGTCCCTCCAATCTCTAGGCTATCAAAATCTATTGGAGATTTGCGATAGCCCTATTCGACGCCTACTTTCACGGTCTGGCCTTCGTCAGATGCAGTTGGCAAACTGCTCCTCTTTTGAGGTATGAGCATCACGAAAGAATGACCATTACCCCTTAGGGGGCTTTCTAAAGTGCTCCAGCTTTCAGGCACCTCCTTGCTTTCCACAGACTCATAGCTCTTTCAAGACTAACGATCCGTGAAAAAAAGTGGGAGAACATATCTCCATCGAAGAAAGGTGATATCAGAGCCAGACGTAGTAGTTGTGGTCTCTTCACTCAGTTATTCCTTTTCTCATCCTTCAGCCTTGGCTGAGTCCTGCGTCAGAGCTTATCATCTTCAGCAATCCTCCAGGGAAATCCAGACTGTGGTAAAGACAACATCGTTTCAAGCTTCTCATTCCCGGCTTCTTCTATCGGTCAAGTATGATTTTCGAAAGACCGGATACCAGTTTAACTGGACTTATCGGATTGAGCTATCTTTTCAGGTTTTTCCAAGCTGGGGACCACATCATGAGTGACAAAGGCATTCAGGCCATGAGAGGACCAGGTATCTCAGCAATGGTATTACAAGTTCTGTAGCATCCCACCTTTAGGGATATCTACGGTTCATCAAGACAGACTGGACACTGTCTTTTGGGCCTGTTGCTGGTTAGGAAGAGACAGTGAACAGGAGTCAATGGCCTTCCTTCAGGATGCACAACTCTGTTGGCGTAACCTCAAGAACTTTTGTTCCTGATTTTTTGAGTATTGAGCTGTTCTTACTTTCTTATCACTTGCCTAACTATGACGCCCCTACCATCTGGAAGTCCAAGCGTACACATTGCATGACACTGTACGTCTTCAGGTGAATATCACAGCTCAGGAGTAATTTTTGATCCAGAAGTGTTCAAAATCTCTCTGGTCACCAGCTGCTTTTCAATCTCACTTATGCTGGAGTCAGTCTGGCATTCAAGAACTCCATTAATTACCTTTGAAATGCATACGTCACTTTCTTTTGACTCTGAGGTAACAAAAGACAAGGCTTCAGTCACTTTAGGCCTCAGCAGGACGCTCAAAGCTCTGAGACAATGTTAGGTGAAGTTGCCCACTTGGCTCAGACATGTACTCCAAGAGGCTGGCACCTTTTCACGATCACGTGGGCCTGCCTTACGTTTAGGTTAACTGGATTGGTAAATCCTTTGGCTTCTAGAGCAAGATTCCTCAGTCTTCTCATAGAAAACAAGACAATTCACACATGATGGGAATTGGAGGTCTGACACCTCAATTTTGGCACAATCTTAGTCCAAGGTAGAGATATTCATGCATTCTCAGACATCAGTAGAAAGACATCTTTTGGGGTGTCTATTTAGCCTATATACAGTCTGTGGCCTTCCTGGCAAGGAGAAACAACATTCAGAGCCAGCCATGGAAAGGTTTTCTTGAGGTATAGACAGTATGCGATGAGTTCTTGCCTACATCTAGCAAGGGGAGCCTATTGCTGGCCAGGGGAGCCTGGACTTCCATACCTAAGGTGACATCAGCAATAGTGCTTTTACACTATTGGTACTTCTGCCATTGCAGTCAGAGCTTTTTTCCTAGAGGGGAGAAATCTTCGCCCAGGGATCATTCCGAGACCCACTGTTCCCATCAGAAGACCACAGAATCGTTATTGGATTATCCACGGGCAAGAGCCTTGACCTTGGAACAGTCCCCTGTTTGGCACTAGTAGCAGAGGAAGAGTCTTAAGGGCAGCATCCCCGCTTAATTGCCCAATTTCGGGAGAGGAAGATGAGTCTTGTCCTCCTGATCACCAGATGTCGAGGATCAAAAACGAGGATCTATCAACAAGTAATTTCTGGTTCTCTAAGGCCTGACCCTGAACTGGCAAAAAGTAATCATTGGACTGATTTGCTACTTAGCATCCAGAGCTTTGATTCCTTCCTTGGAAGGAACTTCTAACAAAAGCCTTCAAGCCCAGCTGAGTAGGCGCTTGCCTCCCTTCTAGAATCTCTCTGTGGCAGGTTTTATGGGCATAGAAATATCTTGCGGCATTAACTGTCATCCTGCAGGTTTCTTCATCAGGACCTGTTGTAGCCTCACAGAGAGTGGAATAGCTACCTTGGCTTCTTTCATGGGCCCATTAGCATCAGACCAAGGCAAGGGTGATGTATGAGTCTGGGACGAAAGGATAATCTGACTGGCTCTTTCTTATCCTTTTGATCATCCACTCAATTTGAGTACACCTTTGAAACCATGGTAGCGGGACTTGATCTCGATGCAGGTATACTAAATTCAGCTTGCGACTATTCTGTACTTAAGTATGGAGGAGTCTTTTCCCCACACTCCTTATGATGGGGGAATGTGATGTACTAGGCATATAATGTGATTTAACAAATGAATCACAGTTAAGCCTCGTTATTTGCGATAGTTAGGTTACAGACACAGGTGCGATAAGCAAATTTTTGTATACTAGGGTGGGCTAACTCCTAACCTAAAAAAGTCACAGCCCCTTGCCACGAGCTGATGATTAACACTGTAAATATTGTTTTTATTTGGTTTCTACAACAGTTTATAATCATATGTACAGTGTACAGTACATTTGCACACATGTACACTACGTACTGGACACAGTAAGTTTACAGTACAGTATTGTGCTAAGGTAAAGTTTACCGAGTCTTCATCCCCTTACTGTTCTGTATAACAAAAGTTGTTTCTATCTACTAATACTGTACTGTAACCTAATAATCACTGATACAATTAATATTACTACTGTAAAGCTTAACTGTACTTACTCTGTTTTCGTTCAAGACTCATAGCCTACGCCACTACTCTAGAAGCATGACGCAACTTCTTATGTGTTGTCTCTTGCGCAGTATGTTACTATATATCTATACTTTCTTAAACAGAAATAAAGTTTATTTTATAAACTAAAACCTTCAATATTTCGATGATAATTGTTTCTTTTAGATAAATAAACAGAAATTTGCATTTAATTACTTTTCAACAGCTGATTCTCTCTCTCTCTCTCTCTCTCTCTCTCTCTCTCTCTCTCTCTCTCTCTCTCTCTCTCTCTCTCTCTCTCTCTCTCTCTCTCTCTCATAAATGAAATCTTTGTGTTTTTGCTGTCTCTATTGAGGCCCTATAATCAAGCACCTCAGAGGTAAAAACTATTAAGTATCATGCATTGGCAGCATGAATGAAACTCCGGTTAACGAATACCTAAAAGACTACTTGGTTGTTAAAAATTACTATGTACAAATCGGAAAATCTTATTCCTCGTATGAACCTTTAAACAGACAGGTACCCCAGGGGCGTGTACTTGGCCCAATCTTATTCTGCATCTATACTATTGGTCTATCGAAAATACTACCAAGGCATGGTGTGAAGTTCAATCTATTTGCGGGTGACACACAATTTTACTTCTCCATAAATGATATACATGACACTATAAACTCTAAACCAAATCCTTGATAGCATTAGAGAATGGATGACATTTAAACAACTAAAATCTAATGAGAACAAAACTGTGTTCATGGTGATGGGTAAGAGAAACTGCCTGAGAAGCTTGGGTGATATTCAAATGAACATTAATAATGACTCAGTGCCGATATCTAGTAAAGTTCGTGATCCAGGTGTATTTCTTGACTGTAACCTGTATCTCAATGCCCAAATAAATAATGTAGTAAAAACAGCTGGTTATCATCTAAGAAATATTGTTTATAAAAAGTACCTGGATGAAAATTCTGTTAAGAAACTTGTGATAAACTGTGTTATTACCAGGATTGACTACTGCAACTCCATTTATTACAATTTACCTAAAGTGCAACTTAAGAAATTACAAAACATAATAAACAGAGGAGCAAGACTGATTAAAGGTGTCTCACCTAGAGAAAGGATCATCCTTATACTAATTGATTTACACTGGCTGTCGTTTAAAGTGAGAATTGAATTTAAAATATGTATAATAACCCACCAAGTTATCAGAACTGGTTGTTCAAAATACTTAAGAGAATTGCTACATATTGCGCATCCAACAAATCGTGTCGACACAAGAATAGTTACAGATGATTTCAAACTATTGGAACCTAGATATATGTCTTCTGTAGGCTCCAGAGCCTTTAGTGCGTCCCCGAGACTATATAATAAGCTCCTGTGAGACATCCGAATGATTGAAGACATTAAGGCCTTGAGGAGGAACCTGAACACTTTCTTATTTCATGAGTATTATTTCAGTGACGATTTAACAGTAAATGAACAATACGTGGTATGAAACGTTAAATACTCTGAACGAACAAGGTAAAACAACAGTGGAGGTCTTGTAGAGAGTTGGGTTCCCCTGCTGTTTGTGACCGGAAAAGCAGTAAGTAAGTAAGAAAATAACATTGTGATTCAACTCAGTACAAGTACTGTAAATAAAATAGGTGAAAAACATTTCAAATAAAACTATTGGAATTAATATGCTAATTGGAAAATGATAGATCAAGTTATAATTGTTTCTTTTTGTAAATATGAAATATCCTTTGGTAGTTATTTAATCCAAAAATTTAGGTTGACAACTGACTTGGCAGGGTTGATCAGCTGATTTGATTGTAAACTATGCATGAAATTATAATTAGCTATGTTTTGAATTATAGATACAATGCTAAAATGTGAATATTACATGCATTATTATTGGCTACAGGTAAGGGAAATAACAGGGAGAGAGAAGGACGAAACAGTATGACAAGGAGATGAGACAAGGGGGTTTAGCCAAGATCCTTCTCCATGCACATTTCCTGCGCCACATCTATGCTAATTCAAATAAAATAGCAAAATCAATGAATTTGGGAAATGCAAGAAGAAGGAATGGGAATACGTGGAATGAGGGATAAGAAAGAGGTTTATAATGCTAAATAAGATGAAAAGGACAATTAAATGGTAGAAAAGAGAAGATGAATGAAATTGCGTAAAATAATGAGAATCACAAGAGTTGGAAACATACGTTGTAGATGTGCGTGGGAGAGCAAAGTAAATGTACGAAAAGGATTCGGGAAATTAATTAGGAAAAGGATTAAGGATATAATAGTAATAAGTGAAGGACAATAATAATGTGAAAGAGATATCATACTAATATGCATGATAGTGTATATCAGTGAGGTAATTCTGTGAAAGTTAATGGTCATATCAGTGGGATAATATCGTGAAAATGAAAATAGGTTGAAAGCAGACTATGCAGATTTGATCACCTGATTTGAATGTAAGCAATGCACGAGAATATAATTCGCTATGTCTTTAATTTTGGATACGATACTGCACTAGCGCACACCCTCTCACCCCGACAAGTCAATGGGCGAGGAGTTTAGGGCGTGCTACGATCTACACCCCAATCTTATCTCTCCCCAACACTAGACAGAGTTCAGCACGCTCCTAAAGCTTCCCACCAAAACCATCTCTCGCCAATTCTTAAGCAGAGCTCAGTGTGCACACCCAGCTACATGCCATTTTCACTTACCAGCTGTGGATGGGGTTCAGCACACACTCCCACCTACACGGCAAACCCAACACTCACTGACCTTAGACAGTTCAGTGCACACCCCCCCACTTTACGTGCCAAACCTCTTCCTCGCCAAACCTGTACTGGTCATCTGGCGCGTAAGTGCAGGTAGGGCAGCGCCAACCTCATTATAGAAAACTCCCTAGTCTAGCTTTGTCGTTTCACTTTGATGAGACTTTGACCTTGCGTGCTTTGGTGCGCTAAGCAGAAGAAAGACAACACGCACAGGCACACAAATTGCTTCCTCTTCCTTTATGCAGTTTTTCTCGAACCGGGAGCTCCTGAACAGCGCTCTCCTCGTCATCAGAGCGCACCTGTGCAGTGGTTGCCATATACGCATGCTCTTCATCAAGTCTTACCTTGTGAGTGTTCTCCTTCTCAGAGGAAACAGGTGGGTATTTCTTCAAAAACTGTCACTTTTTCAAAGGAGAAGTCCAGTTTCCAAGACACTACCTCATTTCTCGAGGACTTTACCATAATTCGCTCTTTGCATTATACTCCCAGGCCAACCAAGGCTAAGGTGACTTTACCTTGGTCAAAGGGGGTCAGGGGAGCCAGAAAGAGAACCTACGCTTAGGTGGGATTAGAATCACGATCTTTGAGTTTGGTGAATTCGTCTCGGTTACTTTATCCACCTTACATCCTGCAGAGGAAGTATTATGATGTAGGGGATGATGGCCGTCCCCTCTCCCTCGAGATCCCGCAATTCTGGCGTTGTCCCAAAATTTACCGTTGGACAAGCTATCCGCCTTGTCAGTAGGGTTCTTTGTGGTGGGCACAGCAAACATGGAGTGGTTTGCAAAGTGCTCTTTGCAATCCGCCTCATGGTTAGACTATTGGTTGGGGTTGGTGGGGTACCTGTTCAGAACTGAAAATATCTTCAGCTAACAGAACAGGGAAGTGATGTCCCCTTTCCTGCTCTCTGGAACCCAGACTGTTGAGTTCTTGACTCAATATCCTCAATCAGTGGGTCAACTGGGTTTTGAGGTGACGTGATGCAGTCTTCTCAAAATTCATGAAGCAAGTGCTAAGGGGAGGAGCAATGAAACTGCGCAACACCGTGATAGATGGCCCCTCCCTCTTTAACGTGGAGGACATCGAAGCGGTTGTGGAGAGTTGGAGGAAAGCGAGCCACGACTCCCTTCTTAAACGAGCTATGACGTCTCATCCTTACTCTGTGGCATCCCTGCAGCATCATCCCCATCTGGCAAAGCGGCAAAGGCAGAAAAGGGGTCCTTAACACCCACAGCAGATAGCAGCAAGGAATCAGGGCCAAAGACAACCCTTTCAACCCAGAGGACCCAGAAGAGGTAAGAGGTAGAAGAGGACAAAGCTTACGTGCCCACAAGAGGGGGCATTCCTCCGACCAGTCCACTGGTTTGAGGATGCCTGCAGTGCAAATGGCAGAGGTAGATGCTCCAAGTGGCCAAACCTTGGTCAGTCACCATCCTCAGGGCAGGATACCATGTCCTATGTACGCACTCTCCTCCTCCTCCCACCTCTCATCCAGTGAACACGATTTCCTACGTGAAGGGATCTGCAAAGGAATTGGCCCTTCAGGCTCAAGTGCAGTCCATGCTGGAGATTCAAGAGGTCTGGGACAAGTCCCAAGGCTTCTAAAGTCGCCTCTTTCTGATAGAAAAGGCATATGGAGGCTGGAGACATGTCACAGACCTCTCAGCTCTGAACAAGTTTGTCCAGCAGACCCTGTTCAGAATGGATACTTCCTAGGTGGTCAGACAGGCCGTCAGACCAAACGTCCTCATGATCACACTGGATCTCAAAGATGTTTACTTCCAGATCCCCATTCATCCATCCTCAAGGGAGTACCTAAGGTTCTCCCTCAAGAACAGCACCTCAAAGTTTTCACTCGAGTGTTTCCCTAGTGTCAACTTGGGCGCACAAGAACAGAGTTCGCCTGCTTCGTTACCTAGACAATTGGCTGATTTTAGCAGACTCAATGGAAACTTATCCTTCATCGAGACGGGCTTCTTGACTTTTGCAGTGATCTGTGGGTCATGGTAAATCTCGAGAAGGCCAACTCAAAATCTGGTATACCTAGGGATGAATATCATCACAAATCAAGGCAGTCTTCCCGTTCTTAGCAAGATTGGAGAGAATGAAACAAGCAGCAGAACCGTTTCTAATGTGAGACAAACTGCCAGTACATCTTTGGCAGAAGTTGCTAGTACACTTTGCCTCTTTAGAGGCCTTGGTACCCAACAGTCGTCTCATCCCAAGGATCCTCCTGACCTGCTGGTCCTGATAGGATCATAGCAGAAGAGAGACCTGGAGTGGTAGATATCAGATACCAACCTACTCGGAAAGTAGACCTACTCTCTCCTCCCGCAGAATTGATGCTCTTTATGAATGCATTAAAAAAAAGCATTGGAGGTTCATCTGTTGCAGCGCACGACCTCTGGACTTTGGTCCGAAGTCGAACAACACTGCCACAAAAACCTCCTAAAATTGAGACTAGTCTTCCTAGCTCTCAACAGTTTCCAGCAACTCCTTTCAGTACACTCCGTGGTGCTTATGAGCAACACCACCACAGTGGTGGCTTATACAAACAAACAAGGAGGTACTTTTCCTAGCCCCTCTGCAATCTGGCAGTGGAAATAATCAGGTGGAAGGAAGACAACTCGGTAGCCCTCTCAGCCTGACTCATCCTGAACAAAAGAAATATCTTGGTGGACAAACTGATCAGGAGGACTTGGATTGTTGGCTCTTGAGTGGTCTTTTAACTGTCAGATAACCAACATGTCCCCCCCACTTTTGCCTATCAAGGAGGCATCTGAACAAGGTAAGTATATAACAAAATCTATTGATGACCGTAATTGCTCTGATATGGCAACATGTAGAATGGTTTCCTGACCTTCTACATCTGCTCACAGAGGCATCGAAAGAACTCCTTCTACTTCCCGATCTATTCTGACAACCACGTATAGATAGTCCACAGAGCAGTAGCTTTGTTTTATGCATCAACTCACAGTACAAGTTTTTGCAGCCAGTTTCAAGAAGGATGGCTAGATACTTCCAAAAGTCATTTTCTGCCGTGTACCAGGTGAAAGGATCTATCTTCTGTGGTTGGTGTTGTGGAAGAGGTGATGCTCCTTTCAGTACCACTACCCCAGTGATAGTGGAGTTTTTGTTGTAACTCAGGGAGGAAAAACTCTTCAGTGTCGATGGTGAAAGGCTATCATTCAGCCTTAAGCCTTGCCTTTAAACTGAACTGGGTTAATTTGTCCTCCTTGACAGAATTGGCTCTTCTCATTTAAAGTTTCGAGCTCACGTACCCTCGGTCAGAAGTCAGACCACCCCTGTGGAATGTAGTACATGTACTGCAATTCCTGAAAGGAGCACCTTACGAAGCTCCTCATCGGTCCTCAGATCGTGACCTGACTCTAAAAGACGGTTTTCCTGTTAGCCCTGGCCTCTGCTAAGATAGTCCGCCAGCTACACAGTATGTCGTATGACATCGCCCATTCAAGGGAATGGGGGCAAGCAACACTACTTTGTCCCAAAGTTTATTGCCTAGACTCAAAATCTGGATTGTAGCGGATCCTAGATTTGGCCCTCTCTGATTGAGAGTTTCTGTACTGTAACAAGTGACTCAGATTAAGTGTTATTATGCCCCGGTAGGGCGCTGAAGTATTACCTTAAACGGAATTTTCGAGCTCATCCATAAGTCAATAAACTGTTTGTAAGTACAGGCAGGATCAAGAGGAGAGTTACAAAGAACTCAATCTCTTCCTAGTTCAGGAATGTGATCAAATGAGCTCTCCAGGTAGACTCGACCCCTCTTGACTGTATCCTTAGATTTCATGATGTCAAAGGTGTTAGCTCATCTCTGGTATTCAAAAAGAACTTCAATGTGATGCAGGTATTACAAGCGGGCTTACAGAAATGTCAAACCACGTTCACCGCCCACTACCTGCAAGACGTAACCCACAGGAGCCTCAACACATTCTCCGTAGTTCCTGTGGTGGCTGCACAAAATGTAATCAGTAACATCTCAGCTCCATTGTAAGACAAGTGGCTGTCAATTGAGAACTAATGTTACCCGGTTGTAAGTCTAGAATGAATCTGCGTAAGACTAGCCTTTTCGTCTATCATTTTCCCTTCTCTTTGGACTTTAGCGGCCGAGGAACTTTGCAAGCTGATCTCCTCTGGCTGTAGCTGGGTATCATTGCCTCTTATGTAACTTGATATATGCATGTATATTTGTTATGTCCCCGATCTCCCACCGAGGTAGGAAATGGATAACGCCTAGATAAGAGAGGAGCCTAGCTCCAGTGTATGTCTTACCTGGCCGAGTCACAATACTTAGTTCTCGCACCTTTGCACAATTGCTCAGGCTGTTATCCCTCATTGAGAGTTAGAGAGGTGATAGCGTGTGTACTTCACAGTTCGTGAGAAGCACAAGAGTCGCGTCCCAAGTCAGTGACCAGCCAGTTGGTCTTTGACTTCTACCCATCTAAACGTGAGTCTCAGTAGTAAAGTGTAGAAAAGTTTGTATTTGGTGCCAGAACAAATTACAAATTTGGAAATAATTTGTATTTTTCATAACCATACAAACCTGAAGCTCTTACTGGACTGCCGTCACCTACTCATGGAAATCCTGCCTGCAATTGCAAAGTGACTTGTTTTGGCTACTTCATTGGTGAGTGGCGTGGTTAGTCTACCCCCTGCTAACTAGCGGAGGGTAGGTGCCCCTTGCTAAGTTTTAAGACTTGTTTCAGCTGTCGCCAAAACATATCTCCATAGTAAAGAGCTTCAGATTTGTATGATTAGAAAAAAAACAAATGCTCAACAAATTTGCCATGTTTGTACTAATGACAGTAACATGTGAAAGTGCACTGATTTTTTCCTGAAGCTACTATTGTGTACTGTATATGGCAGTCATTTCCGAAGGCCCTCACATTTCGTGCAGTGGTTGTTAGGCAAAGATTTGTTTCCTAAATCTTATCTCTATCTGATATTTATGATTGGGTAAGCAGTGGAGTAGGCTATTTTTTATTTCTATGAGCCACCAGGAATGGGAAACCTTTAGAGCACTTTTATGGATATTTGTTTCTTCTTCAGGGTCTGATATTCAATGTTTTTCTTTATCAATGAATTCCATGACCAGGTCTGCTCTTATTCCCACTTTGGCCTGTGTTTCTTCTATGACCTCTCCAGGACCTACTAATTAGGCCTATATCAGAATAGATATGCATGAAAAAGTTTTCACACACACCACACAATAATTTTCTCTGTGCAAACCATCAATATCTTTTAGGTCAGACTTCACTCCCTCTTGCTCATTTACTCCAACCAAGTTTTTTTCAGAGGGAATCCTTAATTTTATTTAAGAAATAGTGTATGAGGATAATGAGGGCCATTTTAAATTTTTGTTATATTTCAACCAGCAGTTCAGCACCCAGAGTGTCATTCCTAACCAACCATCCAAATATTAGTTAAAGTGAAAGGTTTGTCTATAAATCTCAATAGGTGCGTGATATTTTGCATACTGTATTTTGTTGGTAAAGAAATTATTTTTTCAATAGATTTCTTTTCTCCATCTGCTCTCATTGATGTAAATGTAAGCGGAATGAGAAGAAAAATCTGTGGAAACAGCAGACTGTTCCTACACGAAATACAAACCGTCATCCTTCAAGTAAGGAATAAGATTTTAGTACGAGCTGGATAGCCGTTGAGTTGTTTAATGAGTCAGATAAGTAACAGGTGGGAGCTATGGCAAGAAGCTCCGGCCTACCACTTATCAAAAGCTCTTCATCTATGTTTTATGCTGCAACGAGTACAGACATTCTGTTGTGCCCTCAGTCAAACACTTCATTGTCTTATTCTTTCATCAAGAGAATGCTAGCTGTTGATTGCATTGATTGTGAAGCAAGAGACATGTCTGTACAAGGATGGACTTTTCATCTGGTTTGTATTAAACCAGCTGTAGATTCATTCTCTCTCTCTCTCTCTCTCTCTCTCTCTCTCTCTCTCTCTCTCTCTCTCTCTCTCTCTCTCTCTCTCTCTCTCTCTCTCTCTCTCTGTGTGCTCCTTCCTAGGGACATAGTTATTTACAAGCATACCATGTTCCAAACATAGGTCAAGTCCTCCTATGTAGTGTCAGGTGTATGCTTTGAGGATGAGAAAGAGAACTTTGCTTCTTTCTTCCGCTCATTGAGTGTGTCTGCTATTGCCGCTCCTGCGCTTACGCCTCTGGCCCGGTCCTTGGAGAGTATGTGTCAGGAGCAAGGAGCTCTGGTGGTGAGTAGGGTTCTCCCAGTGCTTGCCACACCCCATCCGATGTTGGAGGCTCTTTCCAGTTTGTGCATACCTCTGGCAATGAGTGTAACCTAACAAAGGTTTTGGCCTCTTTAGGTCTTTCAGGTAGGCTCCCTACTGCCACTGTCTCCCTTGGGGACACCAGTGGCAAAAGGTGTGGTCAGTGACTGCTGTAAAGTTTGCAGTGCTTCCCCTCCCTGGATGCAGGGCGGCCCCATGGCTGAAGGATGTGTTGTCCTTTCCCTGAGTAGTAACCCCTCTGCCCCACACTTCCCCTGTGCCTTCACTCCTCCTTGTGCCTGACAGACCAGGGTCCCACTCCCCTGTAAGTGTGAGAAGGGTAGACACAATTACAGGGGTTATTGGTCACTTGGACCTTAACACATCTGCCTTCGGAGCCTAGGGTGAGGGTTGGAAAGAGAAAGAAACGTTCACATTCTTCTTCCTCCTCCAACTCATCTTTTGTATTCCTCATCGACTTCTGACTCTGTACACACTTCTATGTAGAAGTAGTAGAAGAAGAGGTCGAAGAAGCCCAATGCACCATAATCATAAGGATATGGCTGCTTCTGACACCACCTTTTGTAAGGGGGGCTGACAGCACCCAAGCTGGTTCCTGTCCCTGTGACCCCATGCCATGTCTCCTCTCCTTGGCCCCATTTGCTCGGGTCCCCAGCTACCCTGGTAACCAAGCGTGATAGGTGTATACAGCCCTAAGGTTTGCCCCCCCCCCCCCCCTTCCTGGTTGATATACGGGGCCAGGGCTTTGGGTAGTGGGAGTCCAATAGGACTGTTACAGTACAGTACTTATTACCCTCTCCCACTCAGTATCCGATAGATTTCTCATCCATTCCTCCAACATCGCCGAGAACCCTGGCCTTGCGGACAGAAGTAAGAAGGATATTGGAGAAGAACACAAAGAAAGTTGTTCAGGACTTCTACAGTAGACTCATATGAAGGGGCCAACTGAGTTTGGAGGCCAGTCATCAGCCTCTCGTCACCGAATGAGTTTGTCTGTCAAATGAAGTTCAGGATGGAAACAGTGTGATCTGTGCAGAGTTCTGTCACAGAGAAAGACTTCATGCTTACAGTGGATCTGAAGGATGTGTACTTTAAGTACCCATGCATCAGTCCATTATCAGTACCTGCAATTCTCCTATGATATAAGGTACCAGTTTAGGTCTGTGTTCCGGAGTGCATACTGCTCCTTAGGTGCTCATTCAGATATTCACCTGGGAAGTAGCTTGTGCCCACTCGCAAATGATATATTTGTGGATGAATCTCAACGGGTGACTGACACTGGCCTCCTTCGTGATGCTGTTGCAATTCGATTCAGTTTGACTTTTCACTTTTGTCATGATCTGGGGAGTGTGATAATTGAGGAAATGTCAAATGTATCACCCAAGCCGAGGTTGAAGCACTTGTGTATGCTAGTAAACACGGCAGCAGCGACAATGGCATCAGAAAGGCCAAGCAGGTAGCGCGTCCGTTCCATTCAAGACAGAATTACCAACTCGGTGCTGGCAGATTCTTCTAAGCCACCTTTTTTCTAGAAGAAACTCATTCCTCAGGTGGGTGCCTTTGCCAAAGACCTCTTCATTGCTATTTTAAAAATCACTGGTCAGCTTCCAGGGATCTCCCATCACTCCCGATACCAGTGGGATGGAAAGTTGGGGTCGACCTTACTTACTGGCTGAGTGAGGAACTCTCATAAGGAAGTTCCACTCTACTCTCCGCCTCCAGACATGCAACTGTGCTCAGATGTGTTGAAAGAGGAGAGGGGGGCACCTGTCTTAACCTCCAGGTCACTTCAGGGGTGTGATCAGAAGAAAAAGCATTTACTCATCAGCCTCCGGACTAGCAGCCTTTCTAGCACTGTAAACATTCCAAGAACATTGAGGAGGATTTCAGTGTTGTTTTGCAATAACACCCCGTTAGTAGCTTAAGTCAAGCAAAATGAATAGATTAGTAGATACACTCTGTCACCAAAGGAGGGTTGTGAAGTCAGAGTGGTCCCTATATCCCTGTGTAATGGAGAGACTTGTGGTTATGGTCTTCTCTAGGGATTGACCTCTTTGCCACAGCTAATCAGGAAGCTCCCAGTGTTTTCTATATCTGTCAGGTCCATGGGCAGTGTTTAAAGTTGCTTTCCAACACCAATGGGATCATATGAAAGGTTATGGCCTTCCTCCATTCAACCCCGTTGCGTCTGCTAATCTGACTTATGGGGATTATGCTGGGACTCAGGCTAACTCTGGTGGCTCCCAGATGGTTGTATGCTAAATGGTATCCCGTTCTATCCAGTCAAAACTCCAAGAGAACTCCCTATGGCCCTCACTCTCCCTGAGAAGGTGGGCCATCCTCTGCAATTAATGTCAGAGAAGGGAATCTTCTATGGTTGTATCATCTCGAGAGCAGATCGCAGATTTCCTTGTCTTCCTTTGCTGAGAGCAGCTTCTCTCAGTCGCTGTTGTCAAGGTTACCGCTTAGACTTGAGCATGGTTTTTTTAATGGAAAGGGATAGACCTCTCCTCATAGTTTACAATGCTCATGAGGAGCTTCTAACAGTCTTGCTGATCTTGGTACCTCAATCCTTGGAAAGGGTCAGGTTCCTCACTTTTGAGGATTTTACTCTTACCCGTCTGAGCTTTTGAAAAGACTGTCAGTCAAGATTCTGACTCTCAAGACTGTCTCTGCTGCCTTAGTATTGACGAAGAGTTTAGGCAAGTTACCCTGTCTCCTGTCTCTCTGCCTTAGTCTTTCATGCTGAGAGATGGGAGGAGGCCCCTTAGATTGGTTCCAGGTCACATGGCTAAACTTGAAATCTGCTGGAGCATGACCCCAGGTTGAGCTTTTCTCCATCCCTTTTTGAAGCTTTGGGTGGCACAGAGAGGAGATGCATTTGGGTCCCGTGAGGGCTCTGTGTTGCTATCTGAAGACCCGATACATCAGACCTAAGTGTCAGCGACTCTTCCTTAGCAATGGCAAAACCAAGAATAGAGGTGTCTAGAACACAATCTCTTTATGACTTTGTGAGTTGATCTGTAGTTATTGCATATGCCTTGAATGCTGATTGGGCTGAGGTACCAGGTAGGACTGGAACTCGTGAAGTCAAAAGGAATCTTGTTGGCCAGTTGTTGAAAGTTGGGGTGTATATGCACTAGACCACCTTGATGTCCTTTACTTGCTGAATCTGACTTAATGCTGGTAAACTATATTTCTGAACTCCATTCTTTAGAATCTAGAGAATTTGTTCCCAATCCTCCCTAGATGAGATGTAATATTTACCAACTTATCTATCATCATGTGCCCTGTATATTATTCCAGACTGCTATCCGCTTTGTGGGAAGGGATCCTTCCTTTGACCACGTACCTATCTGCTTGGACAGGCCAGGTTGTATCAGCCTATTTATGCCAATTATAGGCAGATAGAAGGTTGCTAGAGTCATCTCCTTTGCTCCTATACAGGACCAGGTAGATTGACATTTCCAAGGGAGAAACAGAACCGGTTTGCTTGTGGAGGGACTCCCGACCTACTAATCAATGAGTCTCCTTACATAAAGGATGATGATTTGTATTTTGTGCAGGAACATATCACAAATTTTTAAAGTAATTTGTATTTTCCCAGTCCTTTAGAGGTAAACTCCCCTCCACAACACTCGTCTCAGTCCTTAGCCGAAAGGTCATAAGTGAAGAACTTTTGACAGGTGGGGGTGGGGCTCCTTGCTGTCACTCCCATCTATCACTTAACTACCTCATGGCCATCCAGCTCCTGCTGCAAACATTTCTTACCTAAAGAAATCAGGTTTGTATAAATTTGTGGTATTTCCCCAATGGGACTCTCCTCATTTTCTAGTGTTCAGCATCAACTTGGATTTGATTTGATCTTATGAGATTTCCAAAATTTGTTTAGATTTATTAAACAGGAGAAAGGTTAAAGAATATTATTTTTAATTTTTTCATTAAACTAACTAGACAGTAGATGTCCATTTAAATCATACATTAGTTCATTTTAATCTTTAGGAATTGAAGCGCCTTTTTTTCACATGCAGTGCTCAATAATAGAGATAGTTAATTATATTCATCTAACATCTATTTTATAGACGTTACACTCGTTTAGTACTGTGTTATAGAATTTCATGTTATAGTACCTCTTACAGTAATATGCAGGAGGTCCTTGAATTATGAATGAGATCCATTCCTACGATGTGTTGGGAGTTGTTTTTTTTTCCTATGTTGTATTTATATACATAACATACTGTACGTACCTACATACATACATACTGTACTGTATACAGTATGCATAATATACCTTAAAAAAGATAGAAAACAACTCCATACTGTTCATAAACTACTGTATCCAATACATACAAATATCTGTATCATATAATAGAGTACCTACACTAATACAGTACTAGTAGACAACAAGTAATACTGATAACACTTCCTTACCTATATGCCTGTGGTTGTCTTATTGGAAGAAGATGCTGAAGAAGGTGGAGAATCAGGATGAGATGCTGGAGAAGCATTAACAGGGAAGTAGTGTTAAGTGACAAGTAAACAAACTTAACATTGCAATGGAATCAGCTAATTTGACAGTGTGACCAGGGGAATTATCTAGCAATAGCAGCATCTTAAAGGGTAGGCCTTTCTTAGCACAATACTGCTCAACCTCAGGCACAAAGTGGTTGAAAAACTGGTTCTCAAATAACAAGAAGGTCACCCATGCTTTCCTTTTAGACTTTCAGATAACGTGTAGCTGACTCTACTAAACCTCCTGGAATACCCTGGAATTCTTGGCCTGTTACACAAGCATAGACTTTAGCTTGCAGTCTAAAAGCATTATCCTTAAGAAGCAAAATATGTTGCCTCTGGCCAAATTTGTTTCCTGCTGCCATTTTTTGGCATATGCTTCCAGAATAAACCCACCTTCCCTAATATTCTCAGCCAATGCATCAGTAGATTCAATTCACTTGCTGCTTCATTATAGCAATAGCAGATTCAACTTTGATCCTTAAGGTTATGCAAATTGGCACAAGCTTTAAATCTCACATAGGTAGTAGGTTGGCCAAGGCACTAGCCGCCCGTTGAGATACTACTGCTAGATAGTTATTGGTTCCCTTTATTGGCCAGACAATAGTACATTGGATCCTTTTCTCTGGTTAGGGCTCATTTTCCCTTTGCCTACACTTACACCTAATAGTCTTGACTTATTATTTACATATTCTCCTCTGTCCTCATACACCTGACAACAGTGAAATAACCAAACAGTTCTTCTTTGCTTTAAGGGGTTTACTACTGCTGTTTAATTGTTCAGTGGCTACTCTCCTCTTGTTATGAGTAGAAGAGACTCTTTATCTATGGTAAGCAGCTCTTCTAGGAGAAGGACATTCCAAAATCAAACCAATGTTCTCTAATCTTGGGAAATGCCATAGCCTCTGTACCATGGTCTTCCAATTCTTTTGGGTTAGAGTTCTCTTGCTTAAGGGTACACTCAGGAATACTGTTCTCATTTATCTTCCGCTTGTTTTTTGAAGTTTTTACAGTTTATGAAATATTTACTTTAATATTGTAACTTTTCTTAAAATATTTTATTTTAATTGTTAATTACTTCTCTTGTAGTTTATTTATTTCTGTATTTCCTTTCCTCACTGAGCTATTTTCCCTGTTGGAGCCGTTGGGTTTATAGCATCCTAATTTTCCAACTTGGGTTGCAGCTTAGCAAGTAATGATGATAATAACCACCCATTACTGGCCCCAAACTCTTTACTTCCCTCCCTTCCCTCTTTTGACTTTTCAAGGTCTCATAAAAAGCTCAGCCTTCTCATGAATCACTATAAGACGCAGTAGGATACGCTGTTGATTCTGGTAGTACAACCAGTGCACTAATAACCTCTCCATATCTGTCATGAGATCACTACATTGTTTCGTAATGCAGCACTGTAAGGGTCCGTTTCATAGGAGGAGATCCTTCACTATATCCTCCACTTTAATTTTCATTGCAATGGCTTTCCTCTTCTTGGATGCACTGCTATCAGAAGAGTCTCTCTTACACTTTTCAGAGATGAGGCAAAACAAAAAGTCACAAAAATTTCCAAAAAAGTCCAGCACCGAAATCTTGAATGCTTATTAGAGCTAAGATGGCTAACTGATCTGCAACACACTACTTTTCAGCTAGGGAATGGCAAGAGCGAGTAATTTGTCGTATCAATGGACCAAACTTTGTTACTCGATACTGAGTTGCGCTGATTTTTTAATCACCTTATAGAAGCACGTTTGTAATGACGAATTGTCGTAACTTGCTACAGTCATAACCCGAGTACATCCTGTACAGCAGTAAGTCCTTAATAGGTTCACTTACATTTCATTGATACAATGCAGTTCCCCTAAAGGAATTGTTACTTTATATTTATGGACTTCATGTGCTTTTTATTCCTAGTTATGTTTCTATGTCATAAAGACTTATGTAGATTATGACTTCAATACTGTATTTGCATAGTTGAGGGACTTCAGTGCTCATGTACAATATCGTATTTAGGTGTGTTCCCACTTACATCAAAACTCGAGGTAAAACACGTAGGAACGGATCTCCATTGTAACTCAAAGATCTACTGTATTGAAATACTATACATACTATAACATGTACATCGATCATAGTCATTGGTTGTTATTGAATACATTATTTATGAAAATTTATGTTCTGTATAGAGTACCATTTTTTTCCTTGTACAGTAGAGTTATTTATTACTCTCAACATTAACTTTAATAATCTCTTCAGGATTGGAAACCGTTGCCTGACTTATCCAGCAGCCCTGAGTTAAGTCCCAGTCAGCAGAATCCTCCACATGGTCCTCCATCCCAAACTTCATGCTCTCAGTATACTCCAGTTAAGTCTAGGCTTCCAGATCCATTCGCAGAACTTACAGCTGATGCTCAAGTTTTAGTTCAGAGTATGGCAGAAATGGGATTTCCTAGGCCACGTGTTGCCAGAGCGGTTCAAAAGCTGGGCACAGATCACAAAAAGGTTGGTTTTTTATTCAATGTTTCCATTAGTAATTCTTCTAAGCTGGCGGAAGGATGTAGTGTGAATTTTTGCAGTAACTACCCATGACTTGTGTTCATTCAAGTTACATCTGAGTAAGCTTTGATATCAAATATTTTATAAATTTAAAGACAAGTTTTCAAGATGAACTTTGTAAATGTAAAGCATAAAATTTGTTTAAAAGCATTAAGGATAATTTTTATATTAAATTTATGAACGTAAACTAGAAATTGTATATAAATTAACTTGCACATGTGTAATTAGAGGATGAGAAAGTTAATACTGTAATTTCAGTTTGTCTTACCCAGAATTCATTTTGCTATAAGCTTTGTTTAACAAAATGAAAAAATAGAGGACTAGTACTGAGTTTGTATGATTAGTCTTCCATATCATGATAACTGCTGCTATTTGTTTCCACCGTGTATTAATTTATTGCAGATATTTTTCAAGCTCTTGATGGTAGTTTGAATTTTATTTAATTTCATATTCAAGGTAATGTATATATTTTGTAATAAGATATTTTGTAGTCTGTAAAAAGACTTGTTTGTACAGTGATACCCTGACATATGAGCACAATGCATTCCAGGATTGAACTCGAATGTCAGTGCACTCGTATCAAGTCAATTTTTTCCATATACAGTAAAACAACTGAAAAAAATTGAATCTGTTCCCACCCACTTGAAAATATCCAATTGTTCCATAACTGGAATACAAACCTACACTATTTATATGGGTATTTCAGTGAATATGAAAGTACTAGCCTTTAGAAAATTGGCGAGGGTTAACCACCCATCCCGCTAGATAGCTGGAGGGGGGATTAGTAACTACCCCTCTCACTCACACACCGGTGATTATACTTCACTGTGCTTTTGGTTCGGATGATGAATGGTTGCTATGGCTTTTCATCCGATCTTTTTGGAGTGCCATTAATCTTTTTGTGCTCCTCTTACAGATTATGTTTATTTTGTACAGTATTTGTGTTTGTATGGGAGTGCCCTTGCCTGCCGGTCATGCGGGCCTGCCCTGGTCACGAAGGCTGCTTCTGCGGTACCTTTATGTCGTCCAAGGATATTGATCCTCACCGTCAGTTTCCGACTTGTCGGGGCCAGCGTTGTACGGAGGATAGTAAGTATATTGAATGTCGGGAGTGGTCTGAGTCCAAGTGGGAAAAGTTTGGCGATGGCGGAAGAAGTCTAGAAGGGACTCTTCTCATTCGAAGGTTTCTTCGAAGCAGAAGAAACCCAAAGCTTCTTCTTCCGCTCCCTGACTTTCCCCCGAAGCTTCTCCTGGAGTGGGTCCCTCGGGATCGATCGTGTAGTAGCGTAAACCCTTGGTTAACCTCGGTCCTCGAGAGACGGTGTCACCTCCCCTAGCGAGGTGATGTCTCCCCTCCCCCCAGTAGAGACCTTGCCTCCTTTTCCTTTATCTGAGGTGTGGCCGTCTCAGGGTTTGCCTGGTCCCCCTTCCAAGGAGACATCAGAAGATGGATCATACAGCACAGTAACTCTCTTGGTCAAAAGCCCAAGTGAGTAGAAAGGCCGTCTTTCGTGTAAGGAAGTGATCTGCTGCTGGGCATAAGGTTCGTTGAGAGGGGCCTTCAGACACTGAAAGACCCGAACCGCGTTCCCAGGAGGAGGTTGAGATCCGACGGGGGACAAGTTATCACACACTTGTATAAGTAAAGGCATCGATGGGAGAGAATCCCCCTCCACGACATCAGTCACAAATGACCGAACACTTCGCCTGGAAGACCAACACTGAAAAGTGTCTGAGGAGCCTAAACATCTTTTCCGTAATTTGTTGCGAAAGGCCTCTCTCAGAGGGGTGGTGTAGGATCGTCCCAGGCATGAAGTCGAAGCAAAGCTACGGCTTAGGAAAGAAAGTGTTAGCATGTGGCTGCTTGGAAGATCGTGCCGTGGAGGAAGATCCCTCGGAACTCTGTCAGGAGCTGTAGAAGGTTCAGGAACCATTCTGCGAGTTGCCATAGCGAGACTATTGGAGCTTCGTCAGGGGCTGCAGAAGGTCTGGGAACCATTCTGCGGGATGCCTTAGCGAAGCTATTGAAGTCATTGATAAGACCTTGCTTATCCTGACTTGGCTGAGGACTTTTTCACCAGACCGAATGGAGGGAAAAAAAATAAGTCTCACTTCTAGGCTGCCCCACCAATCTTGGAATACATCTTGTTTGAGGGCCTGGTGTTCCGGGGACTGGGGAACGGTCGAGTGGGAGCCTGAAGATCAGGGCCGCTGCGAGCATAACCACAGTCGGGGACCTCGCAAAGTTAAGACTTTGTTGGATACAAGATGATTCCAAGACACTAGAAGCCCACTATCTGGGTGGTTTTGCAAGCACATTCCTATACCAGGAATGATACAAGCAGATGGGGGAAACTAGTTGTCTTCTTTCCATCTGAGGCTTCGTACTGCTAGATGGTTCTCTAAGAGAGGTGAATGCTGGTACCTTTCAGAATTGGGCTAACGGACGAGGTTAGAATAGATATATATATATATGCAGGTATATATATATATGAATGTATATATATATATATATATATATATATATATATATATATATATATATATATATATATCAACACAACATCGTGTTCAAATAGAAATAAATTTCTACCTCATACTTGGGATCGAACACTGGCCCCTTCTAATGAAAGGCCAGGTCGAAACCAACCATGCCACGAGAGGCCATAAAAGAAGACAGAACCTAACAGCTACCCAGCAGTTCAAGGATTTACCTGGCGAGACATCAGTCTCTTACCAGCGAGTTTTCCCCGACTTCCTGGCCCACCACGTGACACAATTGGTAGTAATTCATTCAAATTATCCCTAATGAGTCAATATGGATAAATATCAACACAACATTGTGTTCAAAAAGAAATAAATTTCTATCTCATACTTGGGATCAAACGCTGGCCCCTTCTAATGAAAGGCCAGGTCGAAACCAACCATGCCACGAGAGGCCATAAAAGAAGTCGGAACCTAACTGCTACCTAGCAGTTCAAGGATTTACCTGGCTAGACAAAAGTGTCTTACCAGCGAGTTTTCGCCGACTTCCCGGCCCACCACGTGGCACAATTGGTAGTAATTCATTCAAATTACCCCTAATGAGTCAATATGGATAAATATCAACACAACATCGTGTTCAAATAGAAATAAATTTCTACCTCATACATGGGATCGAACGCTGGCCCCTTCTAATGAAAGGCCAGGTCGAAACCAACCATGCCACGAGAGGCCATAAAAGAAGTCGGAACCTAACTGCTACACAGCAGTTCAAGGATTTACCTGGTAAGACATCAGTCTCTTACCAGCGAGTTTTCCCCGACTTCCTGGCCCACCACGTGACACAATTGGTAGTACAGTAATTCATTCAAATTACCCCTAATGAGTCAATATGGATAAATATCAACACAACATCGTGTTCAAATAGAAATAAATTTCTACCTCATACATGGGATCGAACGCTGGCCCCTTCTAATGAAAGGCCAGGTCAAATTTGAATGATTTACTACGAATTGTGTCATGTGGTGGGCCGGGAAGTCGGGGAAAATTCGCTGGTAAGAGACTGATGTCTTACCAGGTAAATCCTTGAACTGCTGGGTAGCAGTTAGGTTCTGTCTTCTTTTATGGCCTCTCGTGGCATGGTTGGTTTCGACCTGGCCTTTCATTAGAAGGGGCCAGCATTCGATCCCAAGTATGAGGTAGAAATTTATTTCTATTAGGAAAAATGCAAATTACAGTACTTCCAAATATATCATTTATTGGAAGGAAAGAAAACTGGAGAGTTTACAATTTAGAGGTAAACATCAGTATAACCAAGCTTTGAGGGAGAAGCAACATGAACATCAGGTTAGTATAGAAATACAGTACAAAGAATTATTATTGAAATAAAATTTTAATGATTTTTTAACTGTTTGAAATTCTTCCACATCACTTATTCTTCCCAATTACACGCAAATTCTTAGTTAAGAAATTCTGAAGTAACTTATTTTTCATTGAAGTGCTGTATGTTTTCAAAAAAAAAATTAAGTTGAAATCCTTGCCTTTGCTTTTGTAAGTAAAGTCATGCATTTTATCTCAAAATTTTAGAACTCTAATAACATAAAATTTCTAATAACATCAAAGCATAATTACGTATATTTTTTTGTTTCAGCTCATTGAGGTTTTGCTTGTTCTGCAATCATTACAAGACACAGGTGAAGATGAATACAAGGCTGAACTTGCCTTTTACTATTACATGGGTGACATACAAAAGACTAAAGATCATCTCAGTGCAGCCAAGCAGGTCAGTGGAAATTAGAATAAGTCAATTTGTTTCCCAGTCATGGGCCTCTTCTGTATATCTCTAATGCTCTATAGTACAGTACAATAAACTTTACCATCTTTCCATAAAATCGCATTGTTTTATACAAATAATACTCATTATTGGAAGGCTGCAATAAGCAGGTAGAATATAGTGATTTCTGTCATTCGCTGTGGTTTTATTCATAGACTTTTGTGCACCTAATAATATTTTTTACTTCTCTCTTGAAACTCTGTTTTTTTATTTCTGATATATTTCCTTTTAATATTTCAGCTTTTAGCCTTGGGTTTTGAAGAAGCAAAAGTTATTGATGCACTTCTGAAACATAACAATGACAGAGACAAAGCCCTGGAAGAACTTATCGCATAGTCACCGAACATTTGAATTTCATGGCCTTCATAAGGTACGTGAACTTGGAAGCACATGGTTTTTAATATGGACGAATATTAGAATCAATATCCATAATGTGATACAACTCCGTAGTGCCCCTAATGGCCCAGCTCATTTTTTTCCTTCAGTAAAGGGGTCTTAAAAGATACAAAGAACAACTGTGTGACAACAGTTGGGTAGGTTTTTTTTTGTACTTCAGCAGATATTACCACACTACCAAGGCCAATTCAGAACATCTAGGATAAGTCAGGATACAGATAATATTCTATTTTCCTTTGTTATTTCCTCATACCATCTGGATTAATTTATAAATGACAGCTGGCTTTCACATAGCACACGATTCTTTTTACTTATCTATTGGCCTTCTTTTGGGTGCTGGCCAAAGTATCTCTTTGTCAGCAGAGGTATTTGTTTTTAATGTTATGTAAAGGTCATAAGTACTAGATTAATGTCCACAATTTAAATAACATGGTGTTAGCCCTACTTGTGCCACCTTTTTGATTTTCAGAACTCCTGTATACCTAGTCATTTATTACAGTTTTTTATTGGTTCAAAATCTTAATTTTATGAATAGTACTTACCTGGCAGTTATATATATATATAGCTGATATCTCTAAATCGGCAGAATTTTTCAAAACGAGGCAACCGCCTTGTGGTGGTTGGGAGGTAGGTGGTAACACCTGTCACAGGGTGGTCCAAGGAATCATTCCCGTGTCCAAGACTTCAGTTCATCTCTGCCGGCTGGATCGAAAACATCGTCGGTCCACCATTGAGAGTTTTTCTAATCATTTTCCCTTCTTCGCTTTTTTGGACTTCGTTTGGTGAAGTACAGTGAACCCTCGTTTATCGCGGTAGATAGGTTCCAGACCCGACCGCGATAGGTGAAAATCCGCGAAGTAGTGACACCATATTTACCTATTTATTTAACATGTATATTCAGACTTTTAAAACCTTCCCTTGTACGTAGTACTGTTAACAAACTACCCTTTAATGTACAGAACACTTAATGCATGTACTACAGTACCCTAAACTAAAACAGGCACAAATATTAAAGGCAACTTTATATCATGCGTTTCCTAAACACGCCAAAAAGCATGATAAAAAATGGCAACCAATGTTTTGTTTACGTCTATCTCTGATCATAATGAAGAAATAAACGCATTTACACATCTGTGTATAGGTTAGTTTTTGCATCGATTATATTGATTATTCAGTACAGTATGTTGATTTTGTTATTACCAATGTTTTACTTAATTTTTCTTAGGACTTCCAAATGAAATGTTTTTCTTTATGACGCCGCCTGAAACGACGGCGTCATAAAGTACGCTCAGTAAACAAACGAAGGCATTTAACGCGCATGATGAAAGTGATAAATAATGATATTACAGTAAAAGCTTTTATAAAATATGTTATTACAAATATTATTTACCGTATCTATATAAAATCATACATACGTAGCAAAGCAGGAAAACAATTTACGAGAGAGAGAGAGAGAGAGAGAGAGAGAGAGAGAGAGAGAGAGAGAGAGAGAGAGAGAGAGAGAGAGAGAGAGAGAGAGAGAGATTGTTTTTACATACGTAAATGTAAATTTAAAAAAAAAAAAAGTCCCATTTCATATAAAATAGTTTTAAATATTTAACTTAGCCGGTGAATATATAATAGCTGACGCCTCCGGCGGCTCGACGGAAAAACACAAAAACTCGCGAGCGATCGCTATGAATGTTGCGGGTGTGCCCACCAGCGCCAACTGTCGGCCAGATACCGCATATACATGTAAACAGCTCCAATTCTTCTCTGTCGGTCTGATCGACAAGACGTACCATTACTTGCTGTTAACCTGGAGTTTTTCAACAGTCTTGGTGAAGTACTTCCTTTTGGTTTGAGCTTTCGCAGTGCAGGTGTTTTATCTTCAACTTAAATCTTGAACTCTTTTTTGGATAGATTTAATTGTTGATGACTTTGAATTGTTTTTTGGACTTTCTTTGACTTTTCAAAATGGCCGACCCTTCCCTTAGTACGGAAGTGTGTTTTAGGCTTTTAGCAATTATCTTATCACGTTATAAATTGTTGTTGTTAATTATAGATTTTCCTCTATATATTTTATATCTCACCCGCCTTTATTAGGCCTCTTCGATTAGCTTTCCATTTATAATAAACATCAAGATAAATTTTAATGTCTTGTTTATATGCGGCCTTACCTATTCCTCCCCTAATCCGAGAGTAGGCGGTCCTAACTTGGAAACTGAAGTTAAACAACGTTGAGCCCTTTCAATCGTAAATAACTTTTACAGAGCAAATGACTTAAATCTTATTAAATGAATATTTTTTAGTAGATATTTTATGAAAGATTTTATTTGAATAGTCTTAATGCTGTTTCAAAGATGAACTAACGTTTGGTTTATTTATGCTACGCAGTTTGCGCTCTATCGTTACGATAGAGAGAGAGAGAATCACAGTTTCACTTTGCAGAAAGAGTAAATCGATTCTGACGTTTTGTTCATTCTTCTTTCAAACTGAAATGTTTTAAATACTAATTTAAAGGAACTTGTTAATTTTCAATTTCTTAGTCCTTTCAGTTTTTTCCTTTGGTCAAATAACCTGTTTATTGACGAAAGGTGAGTGGGCTTTTCTCTTCGGTGTGAAATCAAGAGAGAGAGAGAGAGAGAGAGACGGAGGGAGAGAGAGGAAGAGAGAACGTTCCGATCTTTATTCTCGTCCCAAGCGAGTAACGTTGTTCTCCAGTCAGTTTTTTACTCTTGTCCCAAGTCTCTGTACGGGGAGAAAGGATAAAACGTTTTTAGTTTTTATTCTCGTCCCAAGGCACTGTACGGTGAGAGATTGAAAACGTAGTTTTGAATGAACTTGTGTTTAGTCTCCTCCCCAGTCACTGATCCTTTTATCTTTATATATTTCCGTTTTATTCGATATATATGTTTACTGTTTTTTGCTTGTATTAATGTGCTAACATTATACGACTTATTTCGCAATTATAACCTTTTGATGTAGGGTAGAATTGCGTGCTTCAGGTAGAAATCAGTTTTATTCATGCCTAATGTGAATTATTGAAAAATTCGATTTCAGTGAAGTAAGTGCAAAACAGAAAATCGTAGTGATAAAGTGATAATTGCGCAAAGTGTTATCAGTGTTGCGACAGAGGGTTCTTCTGTTCGTGCCTGTCGTTCGCCTAGTCCGAGACCTCTTGCAAGCTCCCATGCCCCAGGGAGAAGTAATGTCGTAGGACTTATGGGTTCGAGAGGCTTTAACCAACGAACAGACGTTCCGTCTATGGTTTCAGGCGTGTCTCGTCAAGACCGCCCCTACCATAAGACGAGCGAGACGGTTTTCTCCTCGTCATCCGAAGGCTTATAGCGTAAGAAACCGTGGAGCAAGGTTTCGAGACCCTTAAAGCGAAAGTCAGTCCCTTCAGGACAGGTCCAGCGTCCTGGTTGTAGCCATTTGGGACAACTCTGACCCTGTGCAGTCATCGGAAGACTGCTCGACGCCTAAACAGAAGCGTAACACAGGCTCCGAGAGTCTTAGTATAGGCAAGGTTTTGCAGTCACAGACGTTAGCCTCGTCTCTTACCGCACCCATTCCCGTTGATCCTAAATGGGTTGTACTGCAAGACATGCAGAATAAGCTTGCCTCTCTTATGGAGGACTATTCTGCTGAGCAGGTTCACGATGATCCTCGCCGCTTAGCTGATCGAGATCCTGGCCGTCAGCCGCCCAAACGAGCCTTTGCTCGTCCTGTTGACGTTGACGTTACAAAGTCACGTCAATCACGTTTTGTAGAGCCTCACTCGATGCAGTCCCGTGTTGACTCTCAGCCGCTTGTGGACGTTCAGCCCGCTGCCGCTTGCTCTTGTTGACGTTCAGGACGTTTGCCAACCAGCGAAGTTGACTTGTTTTGACGTTGAGCGTCAAGCACCGCAGTCAAGAGTTGTTTTGACTGCTCAGTCAAGGCAGTCTCGAGTTGACGTCGAGCGTCCTCCCGCACCTGTTGTTGTTGCTGGTCAGTCCTTTAAGCAGTTACATGACATAGCGTCCTTGACTGTTACTGTTGCTCCTTTGCGTGTGGACTCTGCTTGTCAAGCATTGCCACCACGGCAGGTCTCTCCCTTGCTTGAGACTCGGCAATTGTCGGACAAGGTTCCTTCAGATGAGGAAGTTGCTGATCCCCCTCCTACTGATATTCCCTTGGGGACTCTGTCAGACGGAGAGGAGCCTAAAGCTGCTCAGCCCTCTATGGACTTTAAATAAATCATGCTGATTTTTAAGGATCTTTGTCCGGATCTTTTTGTAACTGCTGCTCCTCGTTCGCCTAAACGTCAGAGTTTACACTAGGCCTAGCTACTTCGAAGCCGTTGTTTTCTAAGCTAGTGCTCTCTCGCTCTTCTAAGAGAGCTTTACGTTTGGTAGGCGACTGGTTGATCACCAGGAGGAGTTTGGGGGAGACAGCCTTTGCTTTCCCTCCTTTTAAACTGGCTTATAGAGCGAGAGTCTGGTATGACACGGGAGAAGTTCTCGGCTTGGGAGTTCCTGCCTCTGCCCAGATAAACTTCTCAAACCTCATAGACTCTCCCTGGCACCTGGCCATGAGACGCTCCAAGATTTTATGGTCGGCTTCAGAGCTAGACCATCTCCTGTTAGGAGTTTTTTCGAGCGTTTGAAGTTTTGCTGTACAATTATGTCATGCATAAACAAGGCTATCAGGGATGGCTCCAATTATCTGACAGCCACGTTCTCTGCAGGAACAAGACTATCAGGGATGGCTCCAATGATCTGGCAGCCACGTTCACTGCAGGAGTACGTAAGAGGCAAGTGCGCTCAATGTGTTCATTGTCAAGACAAACTTCACGATGAAGTCTACCAGGCTGTCTTGACAGCATTAATGGAAGGCGACTGGATGGTCTCTCTCGACCTTCAGGATGCATACTTCCACATTCCTATACACCCGGATTCCCAACCGTTTCTGAGGTTTGTTTACAGGAATGTGGGGTACCAGTTTCGAGCCCTGTGCTTTGGCCTCAGTCCTGCTCCTCTCGTGTTTACGAGGCTCATGAGGAATGTGGCAAAATTCCTCCATCTATCGGGAATCCGAGCCTCCCTGTACTTGGACGACTGGCTTCTCAGAGCATCGTCCAGTCATCGCTGTCTGCAGGATCTACATTGGACGTTGAGTCTGGCCAGGGAGTTGGGACTTTTGGTCAACCTAGAAAAGTCCCAACTGATCCCATCCCAGACTATTCTATATTTGGGGATGGAGATTCGCAGTCCAGTTTTTCGGGCTTTTCCGTCTGCCACCCGAATAGAACAAGCCCTGCTCAAAGTCCAACTAATGCTGAAAAGAGAACGTTTGTTCAGTCAGGAGTTGGAAGAGTCTCGTAGGGACTCTCTCATCCCTGGAGCAGTTTGTCTCGCTAGGGAGACTACACCTTCGGCCTCTCCAGTTCCATCTAGCCTCTCACTGGAACAAGGACAAGACGTTAGAGACGTGATCAATCCCAGTCTCCGAACCAGTAAAGGCATGCCTGAAATGGTGGGACAGCAATATCAGTCTGAGAGAGGGACTATCCCTAGCAGTCAAGAACCCAAACCACGTGTTGTTCTCAGACGCGTCGGATTTGGGTTGGGGTGCGACCCTGGACGGTCGGGAATGCTCGGGTCTGTGGACCTCAAGTCAGAAGAGCATGCACATCAATGGCAAGGAGCTATTAGCAGTCCACTTGGCCTTGATGAAATTCGAAAGCTTTCTTCGAAACAAAGTGGTAGAGGTCAACTCAGACAACACCACAGAAAGTGGTAGAGGTCAACTCAGACAACACCACAGCTTTGGCGTACATCTCCAAGCAAGGAGGCACACACTCCCTCACGCTGTACAAGATCGCAAGGGACCTTCTCATATGGTCAAGAAATCGAGGCATCTCCCTGTTGACGAGATTCATCCAGGGGACTTGAACGTCTTGGCAGACTGTCTCAGTCGGAGGGGTCAGGTGATACCCACGGAATGGACCCTCCACAAGGACGTGTGCAAGAGTCATAGGGCGACTTGGGGTCAACCCACCATAGACCTCTTTGCCACCTCGTTGACCAAAAGGTTACCAATCTATTGCTCTCCAGTCCCAGATCCAGAAGCAATTCACATAGACGCATTTCTACTGGATTGGTCTCATCTGGACTTATATGCATTCCCACCATTCAAGATAGTCAACAAGGTACTGCAGAAGTTCGCCTCTCACGAAGGGACAAGGTTGACGTTGGTTGCTCCCCTCTGGCCCGCGAGAGAGTGGTTCACCGAGGTACAGTAGGGTCCCGAATTATGCGAGAATTTGGTCGATGAAAGGCCTCGTGTAATTGGAAATTCGTATATTTCGAAACACATCATGGCGGCAAACAGCAACCTACCCGTCAATTTTTTTTTCACTCCATTTCTAGCTTTCTAGCTATATATATACTGTATATACACTGTGTGTGTGTATGTATGTGTGTATGTATGTATGTATATATATAAAACATATATATATATATATATATATATACTGTAGCTTTTATCTTAACAATACTGTAAGAAATCCTTCTTATAGATTTTTTTTATAAAATACTGTACAAAATTTCTTTTATGGATAAATAAAACAATAAAAGTTGTTAAAGTTTTCATAATTTTCTATGACTAGTATTTACTACTGTACTATGCATAGCTTACTGTTTTCAGTATTTTCCGAATGATGTAGAATTATTTCCTATAGATACAAAAAACAAAAAAGGGTTTTCAAGGTTTGATATAGTACGTATCTAGCAATAGTTAAAAATTACAGTATAGTACTGTATATCCATGATGACACTCCCACACGTAAACACGGCCACTAGGCGTAAGTGTGCAATAGGCTGCTGTACGATAATCACGCTTTTTTTTTGCCCTGAGCGGTCATTTCACTAATGATAATTTTTCAAAGTTAATATAATTTCTTTATGCTTATAATTCGTAATTATAGTTAAAAGTAGGGATATTAATTAAATGGTTGAGTAAAAAAAACAATTAATACTACTATTATTTAATTTCAAATGGCTACATAATACTGAATATTCTAATGGGTTCTTTTTATCTTCAATCGTAAATCTTACGCCTGGATAAGCAACAAAAGGAAAGGGATAGGTCTCTCTCTCTCTCTCTCTCTCTCTCTCTCTCTCTCTCTTCTTCATATCGTTTCCTGTATAGTTTTCAAATATGTTCGTCATACATTTGTACATTATTTATCCACTTTATTCTCTCTCTCTCTCTCTCTCTCTCTCTCTCTCTCTCTCTCGGCGTTTCCTTTCCCTTTATAGTTTTGTGAAAGTTCGTTGTCCAGTCATTCGGTAATGAGAAGTCATTTTCGCTTTCGACATCGAAAGAAAACTTTGTTTCTTCAATATACTCATCACTGGAGGATTCAGAACTAGTGCTCTCATTATCAAACAGGTTATCATTATCTAATTCCACAACAAGAATATCATTTATTTCATCTAAAGAAATAACCTTCCTCTTTAGACCTTTCATTACAAAAGGAACAACAAATAACCACATATGCATGAACGCCCGAGCGCACTGATAGGAAACCAGTTCAAACCAGAGTTTTGTAACATCAAGCTACCTTCAGAAAAATAGTTGCCAGACATCATATAAGTTTCTATTCACAGTCCCCATATGCTGAGAGTGTTGCCAAGTGGTGATCCTATACTTACTATACGAGTAAAGTAACATCACGAGACTGACGGCTTGTAAAAGGCAATTAAAGTCATGAACGGAATATACAGTTGAAGGCGGTACCGAGTAGATCGTGGTGAACGGTTTATCACGTGGGTGACGCTTAACAGGTTAAAAAAACATTTTTATATAGTTCGGTATTTTCTCTATCCATCCTCTCCCAGAAAACCTTCAAATGTGAATTATCGGAATGTGTGCAGATCTTGGCAGTGCGATAACTAGTTAGCGACTGAGAATAAAAAAAATAAAAAGCCCGATTGACGAATGACGATGCTGATGAAGAGGATATCGAATACCGATTTTTCCCTAATTGATTTTTTCTACGTTCTGTCTAATCCAATGTACAGTACATTCTTATGTAAAGGGCGAACCCCAACATTTCTTGATGCTGCTACACTTTAATTATAGATATTTTACCACCTATTTATAATCTTTATTTATAATAACATCTTTAGTAAAAGCTCTTCAATATCACTTTCAGGAGTAAATGCGTTTATGATCGACGATGAAACGTAAAAAAAAAACGTTTTCCTTTTAAGAAGGGGTTTTTTTTAGGAAAAAAAAACAACACGAAACAAAATTGCTCATATTTCATATATTTTGATTTTCTAAGGATAAATAAAAACAACATTAATTATAACATTATTATTACATAGTACCTGGTAAGATATCTTTTGCCGCAAAAGTTAACCTATAGACAGATGTTAAAATTGGTTAGCGAGTTCGTTATGATCGGCGATGGAACGTACTAAACAAAGTAATGGGTTTGGTTGTGGTGACATGTTTGGCAGTAGCATGATATAAAATAGTCTTTATTTTGATGGTTTTTAATTTAAAGTTTAATGAATAAGGATTTTTCACCATAATCACAACGTAAGTATAGAAATTAATTAGTATAAATATGGAATATTATACATATAGGTGTTGGACAGTTAGCTAGGCCTAGCGACTAGTTCACACAACAGAAGGGCAAACCTTAACATTTTTTCATCCAAAACTAGTCTTAAAATGTTTGAACAGAAATCTTTCTCTCACATTCTCCCCCCCCTTCTCAGACATCGGGAAACCATCCCCCCCCCAATACAATTAAGAAAACGATAGATTTCCTATGCTTCGCGGTGCTTGACTCGCGGATTTAGAATGCTCCTCGCAAATACAGGAAAATTAATTTTTAAAAACTATCGATCGCGTAATTGAGGAATCGTGTAATTAGAACACGTGTAATTCGGGACCCTACTGTACTTCAATGGCTGGTAGACATTCCAAGAAGTCTTCCTCTAAGGGTAGATCTCTTACGTCAGCCCCACGTAAAGAATGTTCATCAAAGCCTCCCCGCGCTTCGTCTGACTGCCTTCAGACTATCGAGAGACTCTCAAGAGCTCGAGGCTTTTCGAAGGAGGCAGCCAGTGCGATTGCGAGAGCTAGGAGAGCTTCTACCATCAGAGTATACCAGTCGAAGTGGGAAGTCTTTCGAGACTGGTGCAAGTCAGCATCTGTGTCCTCTTCCAGTACCTCTGTAGCCCAAATCGGAGATTTTCTTTTACATCTGAGAAATGTTCGCTCCCTCTCAGCTCCCACGATTAAGGGCTACAGGAGCATGTTGGCTTCGGTCTTTCGTCATAGAGGCTTAGATCTCTCCAACAATCAAGATCTCCAAGATCTCCTTAAGTCTTTCGAGACCTCTAAGGAACGTCGTTTGGCAACTCCTGGATGGAACTTAGACGTGGTCCTAAGGTTCCTCATGTCAGACAGGTTTGAGCCATTACATTCAGCCTCCCTGAAGGATCTCACCCTCAAGACGCTTTTCCTAGTGTGCTTGGCTTCGGCTAAAAGGGTCAGTGAAATTCATGCCTTCAGTAAGAACATCGGCTTTTCTACAGAAAAAGCCACATGTTCACTTCGACTTGGTTTCCTGGCCAAAAATGAACTGCCTTCTCGTCCTTGGCCTAAGTCCTTTGATATACCTTGCCTGTCAGAGATCGTAGGCAACGAACTTGAAAGAGTGCTGTGTCCAGTTAGAGCTCTTAAGTTCTACTTAGCTCGTACTAAGTCCTTACGAGGTGGATCTGAGGCATTATGGTGCTCAGTTAAGAAACCATCATTGCCTAAGTCAAAGAATGCTTTGTCATATTTTATCAGATTTTTAATACGAGAGGCTCATTCTCACTTGAATGAAAAAGACCGATGCTTGCTTAAGGTTAAGACGCACGAAGTAAGAGCTATAGCAACTTCCGTAGCCTTTAAGCAAAATAGATCTCTGCAAAGTATTATGGACGCGACCGTTTGGAGAAGCAAGTCGGTATTCGCGTCATTTTACTTAAAAAATGTCCAGACTCTTTACGAGGACTGCTACACACTGGGTCCATTCGTTACAGCGAGTGCAGTAGTGGGTAAGGGTTCTACCATTACATTCCCTTAATTCCAATATCCTTTTAATCTGCTCTTGAAATGTTTTTTAATTGGGTTGTACGGAAGGCTAAGAAGCCTTTCGCATCCTTTTTGATTTGGCGGGTGGTCAAATGTCATTTCTTGAGAGCGCCCAGATTAGGGGTTTGATGAGGTCCTGTTGTATGGGTTGCAGCCCTTGATACTTCAGCTCCTGGGAGTCTTTCAGCATCCTAAGAGGATCGCTGGGTTTCGTGAGGAAGACAGACTAACAAGGCAGAGTAATCGTCTAAGTCAACTTCCTTACCAGGTACCTATATATATTTGGGTTTTGTTATGATATAACTGTCAAAAACTCTAAGCATATACGCTGTAAACTTAATTAACTCTGGTCTCTACCCACCACCATGGGTGTGAATCAGCTATTATATATTCACCGGCTAAGTTAAATATTTAAAAATTATATTTTAATTATAAAATAAATTTTTGAATATACTTACCGGTGAATATATAAATTAAAGGCCCCCCCCTTCCTCCCCGATAGAGACCCAGCGGGATGAGAAGAATTGGAGCTGTTTACATGTATATGCGGTATCTGGCCGATGGTTGGCGCTGGTGGGCACACCCGCAACCTTCATAGCGATCGCTAGCGAGTTTTTGTGTTTTTCTGTCGAGCCGCCGGAGGCGTCAGCTATTATATATTCACCGGGTAAGTATATTCAAAAATTTATTTATAATTAAAATATCATATTACAAATATTTTATTTTATCATATTACAGTAGTCTGTATAATACTGTAAAGTTCAGTACAGTACAGTATGTTGTTGTTATAGTCGTGGCGATGAAATTCTCACGAAACAAAAACACGCCATTTGATTACAACAGCTGATTCTCTCTCTCTCTCTCTCTCTCTCTCTCTCTCTCTCTCTCTCTCGTGTTATACAATACTTACATTAGATGAAGAAACTAAAATTAGTTTTCTTAGTGTCAATTAAATACGAAACTAAAATATTATGCCGAGTCTACATCCATTTCAATCATAGCTAAAAATACGGCATCCGATTTCATCAGCAAACCACTATTTTTTGGGAAACATCATCTTATTCTAGAAAATTGCTACTCTTTAAATTAGTTAATTGCACATTAAGAAAGCGTGTACGTTTGTTTTTAAATTTCGGGTGTGTTTTAAATTTCGAGTATTGTTGACTTCTTTTTGTTTTACTTTTGGCTGTGATTAGATCAGCTGACATCTAGCTGCGGCTCGAGAGTGTACGAATACACTAACAAAGTATCGTTTATACAATTTCTTAACTTATTCAAACCGTCTACAGTATACAGTTGATATTACATAAGCACCAATGTGTTATAACCTATCAAATTTTTTTGTTTATTACATTTAAACCCCCCTCTCTCTCTCTCTCTCTCTCTCTCTCTCTACCTCTCTCTCTCTCTCTCTCTACCTCTCTCTCTCTCTGTCTACCTCTCTCTCTCTCTCTCTCTCTCTCTCTCTCTCTGTGGCTACTTTTCACTACCTCCCATTCCTTACCTCTCTCTATCTCTCTAATAAATGATATCTTTGTTGCTCCTCAAAATTTCATTTATATTGAAAATCAATCATGATTCAATTTTCCTTACTTTCTCCAATCTCGCACCATCGGTCACATCGCGGTATTTTCGAAATTTCCGGAAAATCCGCGATATATGTATATACATGGGTTATGAAAAAAATCCGCGAAGTGGTGAATCCGCGATGGTCAAACCGCGAAGTAGCGAGGGCTCACTGTATACTGATTTAGGGTTTGAGCAATCGTGTTTTATTATTATTTACTTTGTTTATCATGAGTGATAACTTAATTTTCGTGTTTGTGCGAGTGAGGTTACCGAAAGTGTCGGTTGTTCCTCACAGTTTGTATGCAGAGGTTTTGTTTGTGCACTATATTTTAGGGGCAAAGTTTTTAATCCTGATGACGGAAATACGTTCCGGCAACTCTATGACGGTCACAGTCGTGTGACGTAATCTTCATGTATGTCTTGCAAATTCTCTTTATTTGTTTTATGCAAAGAATGGCAGGAATTCCACTTATATAAGTTTTTTAACTTTTAATGTAAAATTTTAAAGAAATATTTGTCCATTGGTATTCGTTCTTTAAATCATCGATCTAATTTCATAAATTAAATAGAACTAGCGTATGGTTAATTTACGCTGTTACTCGTTACTATCGGTGCAGTCCCAACATGCCTTGGTAGCGTTCTTTTCGATATGGGAATTAAAGTGTAGGCTATTATTCGACAACAAACTAATTTATATGGGAATTCTAGTTTTAG
>NC_090742.1:29000159-29110159 GCF_036898095.1 Palaemon carinicauda
AGAAATTAATTAGTATAAATATGGAATATTATACATATAGGTGTTGGACAGTTAGCTAGGCCTAGCGACTAGTTCACACAACAGAAGGGCAAACCTTAACATTTTTTCATCCAAAACTAGTCTTAAAATGTTTGAACAGAAATCTTTCTCTCACATTCTCCCCCCCCCTTCTCAGACATCGGGAAACCATCCCCCCCCCCCAATACAATTAAGAAAACGATAGATTTCCTATGCTTCGCGGTGCTTGACTCGCGGATTTAGAATGCTCCTCGCAAATACAGGAAAATTAATTTTTAAAAAACTATCGATCGCGTAATTGAGGAATCGTGTAATTAGAACACGTGTAATTCGGGACCCTACTGTACTTCAATGGCTGGTAGACATTCCAAGAAGTCTTCCTCTAAGGGTAGATCTCTTACGTCAGCCCCACGTAAAGAATGTTCATCAAAGCCTCCCCGCGCTTCGTCTGACTGCCTTCAGACTATCGAGAGACTCTCAAGAGCTCGAGGCTTTTCGAAGGAGGCAGCCAGTGCGATTGCGAGAGCTAGGAGAGCTTCTACCATCAGAGTATACCAGTCGAAGTGGGAAGTCTTTCGAGACTGGTGCAAGTCAGCATCTGTGTCCTCTTCCAGTACCTCTGTAGCCCAAATCGGAGATTTTCTTTTACATCTGAGAAATGTTCGCTCCCTCTCAGCTCCCACGATTAAGGGCTACAGGAGCATGTTGGCTTCGGTCTTTCGTCATAGAGGCTTAGATCTCTCCAACAATCAAGATCTCCAAGATCTCCTTAAGTCTTTCGAGACCTCTAAGGAACGTCGTTTGGCAACTCCTGGATGGAACTTAGACGTGGTCCTAAGGTTCCTCATGTCAGACAGGTTTGAGCCATTACATTCAGCCTCCCTGAAGGATCTCACCCTCAAGACGCTTTTCCTAGTGTGCTTGGCTTCGGCTAAAAGGGTCAGTGAAATTCATGCCCTTCAGTAAGAACATCGGCTTTTCTACAGAAAAAGCCACATGTTCACTTCGACTTGGTTTCCTGGCCAAAAATGAACTGCCTTCTCGTCCTTGGCCTAAGTCCTTTGATATACCTTGCCTGTCAGAGATCGTAGGCAACGAACTTGAAAGAGTGCTGTGTCCAGTTAGAGCTCTTAAGTTCTACTTAGCTCGTACTAAGTCCTTACGAGGTGGATCTGAGGCATTATGGTGCTCAGTTAAGAAACCATCATTGCCTAAGTCAAAGAATGCTTTGTCATATTTTATCAGATTTTTAATACGAGAGGCTCATTCTCACTTGAATGAAAAAGACCGATGCTTGCTTAAGGTTAAGACGCACGAAGTAAGAGCTATAGCAACTTCCGTAGCCTTTAAGCAAAATAGATCTCTGCAAAGTATTATGGACGCGACCGTTTGGAGAAGCAAGTCGGTATTCGCGTCATTTTACTTAAAAAATGTCCAGACTCTTTACGAGGACTGCTACACACTGGGTCCATTCGTTACAGCGAGTGCAGTAGTGGGTAAGGGTTCTACCATTACATTCCCTTAATTCCAATATCCTTTTAATCTGCTCTTGAAATGTTTTTTAATTGGGTTGTACGGAAGGCTAAGAAGCCTTTCGCATCCTTTTTGATTTGGCGGGTGGTCAAATGTCATTTCTTGAGAGCGCCCAGATTAGGGGTTTGATGAGGTCCTGTTGTATGGGTTTGCAGCCCTTGATACTTCAGCTCCTGGGAGTCTTTCAGCATCCTAAGAGGATCGCTGGGTTTCGTGAGGAAGACAGACTAACAAGGCAGAGTAATCGTCTAAGTCAACTTCCTTACCAGGTACCTATATATATTTGGGTTTTGTTATGATATAACTGTCAAAAACTCTAAGCATATACGCTGTAAACTTAATTAACTCTGGTCTCTACCCACCACCATGGGTGTGAATCAGCTATTATATATTCACCGGCTAAGTTAAATATTTAAAAATTATATTTTAATTATAAAATAAATTTTTGAATATACTTACCCGGTGGAATATATAAATTAAAGGCCCCCCCCTTCCTCCCCGATAGAGACCCAGCGGGATGAGAAGAATTGGAGCTGTTTACATGTATATGCGGTATCTGGCCGATGGTTGGCGCTGGTGGGCACACCCGCAACCTTCATAGCGATCGCTAGCGAGTTTTTGTGTTTTTCTGTCGAGCCGCCGGAGGCGTCAGCTATTATATATTCACCGGGGTAAGTATATTCAAAAATTTATTTTATAATTAAAATATCATATTACAAATATTTTATTTTATCATATTACAGTAGTCTGTATAATACTGTAAAGTTCAGTACAGTACAGTATGTTGTTGTTATAGTCGTGGCGATGAAATTCTCACGAAACAAAAACACGCCATTTGATTACAACAGCTGATTCTCTCTCTCTCTCTCTCTCTCTCTCTCTCTCTCTCTCTCTCTCTCTCTCTCTCTCTCTCTCTCTCTCTCTCTCTCGTGTTATACAATACTTACATTTAGATGAAGAAACTAAAATTAGTTTTCTTAGTGTCAATTAAATACGAAAACTAAAATATTATGCCGAGTCTACATCCATTTCAATCATAGCTAAAAATACGGCATCCGATTTCATCAGCAAACCACTATTTTTTGGGGAAACATCATCTTATTCTAGAAAATTGCTACTCTTTAAATTAGTTAATTGCACATTAAGAAAGCGTGTACGTTTGTTTTTAAATTTCGGGTGTGTTTTAAATTTCGAGTATTGTTGACTTCTTTTTGTTTTACTTTTGGCTGTGATTAGATCAGCTGACATCTAGCTGCGGCTCGAGAGTGTACGAATACACTAACAAAGTATCGTTTATACAATTTCTTAACTTATTCAAACCGTCTACAGTATACAGTTGATATTACATAAGCACCAATGTGTTATAACCTATCAAATTTTTTTGTTTATTACATTTAAACCCCCCTCTCTCTCTCTCTCTCTCTCTCTCTCTCTCTCTCTCTCTCTCTCTCTCTCTCTCTCTCTCTCTCTCTCTCTCTCTCTCTCTCTCTACCTCTCTCTCTCTCTCTCTCTACCTCTCTCTCTCTCTCTGTCTACCTCTCTCTCTCTCTCCTCTCTCTCTCTCTCTCTCTCTCTCTCCTCTCCTCTCTCTCTCTCTCTCTCTCTCTCTCTGTGGGCTACTTTTCACTACCTCCCATTCCTTACCTCTCTCTATCTCTCTAATAAATGATATCTTTGTTGCTCCTCAAAATTTCATTTATATTGAAAATCAATCATGATTCAATTTTCCTTACTTTCTCCAATCTCGCACCATCGGTCACATCGCGGTATTTTCGAAATTTCCGGAAAATCCGCGATATATGTATATACATGGGTTATGAAAAAAAATCCGCGAAGTGGTGAATCCGCGATGGTCAAACCGCGAAGTAGCGAGGGCTCACTGTATACTGATTTAGGGTTTGAGCAATCGTGTTTTATTATTATTTACTTTGTTTATCATGAGTGATAACTTAATTTTCGTTGTTTGTGCGAGTGAGGTTACCGAAAGTGTCGGTTGTTCCTCACAGTTTGTATGCAGAGGTTTTGTTTGTGCACTATATTTTAGGGGCAAAGTTTTTAATCCTGATGACGGAAATACGTTCCGGCAACTCTATGACGTCACAGTCGTGTGACGTAATCTTCATGTATGTCTTGCAAATTCTCTTTATTTGTTTTATGCAAAGAATGGCAGGAATTCCACTTATATAAGTTTTTTAACTTTTAATGTAAAATTTTAAAGAAATATTTGTCCATTTGGTATTCGTTCTTTAAATCATCGATCTAATTTCATAAATTAAATAGAACTAGCGTATGGTTAATTTACGCTGTTACTCGTTACTATCGGTGCAGTCCCAACATGCCTTGGTAGCGTTCTTTTCGATATGGGAATTAAAGTGTAGGCTATTATTCGACAACAACTAATTTATATGGGAATTCTAGTTTTAGTAGCATTTTCATTTATATGTTCCTATTGTTTACATTTACATATATAGATACGTTATTGCTATATCTGTTCTTTTTATCATTACAACTCGCTTGTTTTTGAAAACCCTTTGAATTAATTGTGGATTACATTTGTTTTCCCTTTTTTCTGTTCATTTTAATCTTTAACGTATAACTTTCCCGGCGTTTGTATGTAACTGCCGGGTAGGTATTTATGACATTTAATTTTACCGGTGGTTATATGTAACTACCGGGTGAGTGTCTTCAACATCTATTTTTAATCTCAACTCTTGCCCGGTGGTGTTTTTTTCTTTTTGTGACCGCTGGGTAAGTATGTTTTGAAAGTTTATTTTATTATGGAAATGTCAGTTTAATATTCTATAAAAATATTTTTGTTACAGTTTATATAGCTAGTACTAGAGACGATTTTGCTTTCTCATTCAAGCCCGTGGCAGAAGAATAAGTTCTCTTACAACGGGCAGGACTAATTATGGTTTTTTTGGGCTCAAGCCATGGCGTCTTGATGGAAGGTTCCTTTTTGGTAGCTTCCTTGGGTAATCACTACTAGGATTTTCCCAGAGAATTAAACCACAGGTTATCACAGAATTCTAACTTCTGGAGCGAGTATCTTAAGGGTTTCCCCTTAAGACATCGTGTATCAACAGGGGACACGCATGTATAGACGTGCCACATAGCTATCTGCACCCCATACAGAGTTAACTCTTCAATATGGCGGACAGGGAGTGGCTGGGAGCTGAGCCGCAGCCAATCTAGATGTGGCGATATCGGTACTCGCGATGTAAACAGACGGACGCCATTGCTTTTGATGACGTCACGTCCATCCTCATTCCTTTGCTAGTAGCTCGCTTGATTGGATGTGTTTTTTCCCTTTGTGCGACTTTATCTGCTTGCATCCTCGCCATGTCTCAACCTTCAGCTTCACCTTCTTCTGGAAAGTTGAGTACAAAGGTTTAAGTATTGTTTAAATAAGCTCTGACCTTAAAGTAAATCTTACTTTCGAGATATTTGCATATTTGTGGCAGAGCTTTGCCAGACCGGTCAGCGCCATTTTATGACGCTGCTGTTGCTTGCATGCCTTATTTAGTTAGCCGCAACAGCCTTACCGGTATATAAATCACTAATCAGCGCTATTAGTTATTTAGTCTTCATAGCTAGGAACTTTATATCGTGTTTTTGACGCATTAGTTTGGGTCTTCGCTGACCCCATACCAGTAGGCTTTGATTAGCCCCTAGGCCAGTGAGCCTATACCAGTGTTAATGCATGATATTTCAGTGATCCTAGTGTTAGTTATGAAGATTTTGGCATTATTTTACAATACCATTGACAGTGATGCAAGTGTTTTTCGCCTTCAGGGACCATATAGGGGGTAGGTTATCTTGAGTGCCTTGCTAACCTAACCTTATGATAGGACCCCTATATGCTCTCTTCATCCCTAGCCCTAGGGCTTCCCTCTGGTAATCTTGTACCCTATTACATGTGATAGGACAAGACTCCTCAGAGTACTGTATCGCCTCCCCACCTAAGGGAATGACCCCTCCCTTAGTGTTGCGGACCTTAAAGGTAGGATCACCTCCTTTAAGCTGAATCGGTCCTTGACCTTTTCCTTGCGATACGTCTTCTCCCTTCCTTGATTAGGGTCTAACAACCCTAATCCAGGTTAGGTTGGGAGGGCTGGTTTATGTACCTTGCTGAAATATACGAGTGCTCCGTTTTTCAGTTGGTCCACCTTCTATAGGTTAGGGTGAGCATCTCCCTTCCTAGGTGGCCGCTCTGGTGCATAACCCATCCTTTCTTATAAGAAGACCCTTTCCCCCCCCCAACCTATCTCTTGCCTAGCCTAACCTACCAGTAGGTTAGGCTTCATATGTCCCCTGTCCTACACTCCACCCTAGGCTGGAGTGCTGGACCCCGTGGTGCTCCCAGTGTTGTCCGCTCTGATACATAGACCCTCCATAGTGCTATGGAGTCAGTTATCATTTGGTCGACATGAAGAGTCTCCACCCCTTCTTTGGGTACACCCTGTCCTCTCTTGGACTGCCTTAGCCCCCGGCCATTGCGGCCCCTGCTTAGGATGATAGATTCACCTCTATCATGGTGGTACCTTTTCCAGAGGTGTCTTGACTAGGCTAGTACAGCCTTGCCATCCCACCTCCATCTTTGGTGCTTGTCCCTTGCCGCCTCTACCCCGGCATTACCGCCGCTACGGGTGACTTCCTTATCCTTGCCGCCTTCCCCCGAGTGCCGGGGGATCGCCGCCGGCCGCCGGCTTACCGCCGTGGCCTCGGCACACTGCCGACCCCTCCCGGAGTGCCGGCACTAGCAGCCGGCCCCCGGCCCCGGCTATGCTCCTTTATCCTTACCCCTGTCACCCTCCGACTGCCTCCGGCTGCCGGAACCGCCGCTCCTTGCCGGCGGCCGCCGCTACCGGCTGCCGCCACCCTGGCTTCTTTGACCATAGAATGATCATTCTTGAATGCCAGAAACTCTGCTCGAGCGGCTTCCGGCGTGCCGGGGGGTATGCCGGACCCGTCCGGAGGCGGCAAGATGCCTTGCACCCCTTCTCTCAGCTATCTTTACTAGCGATAGCTCCCAAAAAACCGCACCTAGACGGCTTGTTAACGCAGACAAACTGGTACGGAATCGTACATTTTGTTCAGTTTTCACTCTGTCTTCTTGTGTGTATCATCTTTCCAGCACGCTACGTGTAATTGGCACGTCTGGTTGCCGGAACCTTACTAGGATCTCATGATCCCCAGACTTTCTTGATAAGATTTCAAGCCTAGTCTATAATATGGTTATTCTAGATGGAATTCCCATTATCAAGACACCTTCCATGGAGGCCTACGGCCACCTGGGACTGTCCGATGCTACGGCAACCAGCCGGGCGGGTTACACGAGGCATGCGTCTGTCTCCTTTCACCCACCCTTCTGTGCATCACAATTAATTTAAGTTAATATTAACTTGTTAATAATTAACTTTATATACGAGCCATATTATGACTCTACAATACTCATCGTCTCTTTCCTTTACAGGAGGAGTACGTCATGTGTGACCACGACTTCTGCGCGGTCCGTCGGCCACACTTCTATGGACACACGGCGTGTAGGACACACGCCCCTTGTGCTCACAAGAGAGGGGATCTCAAGTACTGGGGCCCCACCACCTGTTCGGTCTGCCAAGAATGCTTACAGAAAGCATTCCATGATTCTCCCTCAACGGAGATTCGGGATACTGCTCGGGACAACCTACGCAAGTGGGTACGTGGCTTTCAGAAGAACGCCACTGGACCATACCTAGCCACAGAAGAAATGAGGTCTTTGCTGTTCCCAAAGGCCTCTCCAGACTCAGTGGTCCCAGTCGAACAGATCCCCGTAGTCCAGATTACAGTGGAACCTGATGTTGTCGTGGCTCAGTCCATGAATGATTATCACCTGGATTCAGAACATGATGAACGTATGTCAGAGATCTCGGAGGACACCGAGAAAACCCTTATGGCCCAGGGTGAAGGGGAGGATGATGAAGAAGAGGACCGGGTAGTGTATACCGAGTCCGATAAGGAGGATGCCCCTCCCTCCATCCCCCCTCCTACTCCTACACCGACGAAAGTGTCTCTCCCGTCTACGTCCTCCACCACGACTCCTCTACCTACGGCACAGGATATGATTCGGCTCATTGAATCCGTGATGGAGCAGAAGCTCCAAGAAACTCACCAGATCATTCGGTCGTTGGGAGGTTCCAAGGAATCTCGAAAAATCTCCATCGAGGACCTCCCCGCATGCTCGAGCGACAACCCGTGACGATTCGCCGAGCATATGGTCATCGCTGACGACAAGATCTTCGTCAGCGATAAGATCGGTTCCATACCCCTGGAAGAAGTGGAGTTCTTCCCCCGCTTTGAGGCGTATCCGGACTGTTACGTCCGTCTACGTTCAGAACCATCTTCAAAGGAAGAGACCGAACCGGAGAAAATAGTGTTCGATCTCTCGAAGGCCCAGGCTATGCTTGCCAAAGCGCTTAAGAGCAGAGGCTTTACCTGCTCTGGACTTCCGGCTCTGAGCAAGAAGTACCCCACCTACGTTGCGCCCGATGAAGTGATGATACCCTTCACGGAAAAGGCCTTCGCTGCCTGCTTTAAGGCTGTAGAAGAAGGGAAATCCTGCCCTGCATTGGAGGAATGCAGGCCTTTCTCCGCAGTCACCCCGCCCGACACTAAACACTGGAAGGATGTGCAACACACCTTCGTGGTGGGCAAACTAGATCCTGACGTTGCTGGACGTCAGTTTAATGAGGACCTCCCCAAGCTAAACAATCACCTCCTTCGTAGGGAACAGGAAACGAAGGAGAGGCTGGCAGCATCTCTCACTCTCCAGGTCCAGATGGACGTAATGGCTGGCGACACCAGAGTCCCTGACCATTACATGGTCCTCGCCAAATCTCATATGGCAACCTTAGTCAAGGATCTGTACCACTTCATGCGAGCTCGTAGAGCCAGCAGAGAACTCGTGTCCTCCAGTGCCACTGTCAGACACGAACCCCGGAAACTGATTTCCTCCAACATCTGGGGCAAGTACCTCTTCCCGTCTGATCTAGTGAAAGAGATCACAGACAAGGCTGCATCTGAGAACAGGAACCTTCTCAACAAATGGGGCATGTCTAGGAAGAGAAAGCCCTCTCAGGATGACGGTCCTCAGCCTAAGAGGAAGCAGTCGAAGCATAGACCCCAGCAACGTCAGCACAGACGTCAGTTTCCGGCACCCGCTACTCCCCAAGTGGCCGCTCAGCCGCCACAGACCTTTCAGTTGGTCCCACAGCCGGTTTTGTCCTCACCACCGGCCTTCAACCCCGCCTTCGAGCAGCACTCCACTACCTTTCGTCCCAAAGGTAGAAGATCAGGCAGGGGTTCCGGCAGAGATTCCTCTCGCCGGCCCTCCAGAGGCAGAGGAGGACAGGGAGCTAGCGGCCGAGGCAGCAAGTCCTCGGGACCCCAGAAGCAATGAAGTGCTTCCGGTGGGAGGAAGACTCCGCCACTTCCAGGATCGTTGGACCTTCGACTCCTGGGCACACAGCATCATCAAGAAAGGTCTGGGCTGGAGATGGGCGCAACCGCCCCCAACCTTCCAGCAATTCTTCCAACGTTCAACCCCCCTCCTGGAAGAATATGTGCTAGACCTCTTGAACAAGAAGGTGATAAGAAGGGTGAAGTCCACAAGGTTCCAAGGGAGACTGTTTTGTGTCCCCGAGAAAGTCTCAGACAGACTCAGAGTCATTCGGGACTTATCCCCCTCAACATATTCATATCGAACAACAAGTTCAAGATGCTGACTCTTCAACAGATCAGAACCCTCCTGCCTCGAGGGTCTTTCACGGTCTCGATAGACCTAGCGGACGCATACTGGCACATACCAATGAACCATCACGCTTCCTCCTACCTAGGATTCCGACTCCAACGGAAAAGCTATGCCTTCCGGGCCATGCCCTTCGGACTCAACGTGGCCCCTCGGATATTCACAAAGCTAGCGGACGCAGTAGTACAACAGCTCCGCATCCGAAACGTCCAGGTGATGGCCTACCTCGACGACTGGCTAGTGTGGGCGCCCTCGCCCGAGGATTGTATAGAATCCTGCAGAAAAGTTACCCAGTTTCTCGAACACCTGGGATTCCAGATAAACGCGAAAAGTCTCGCCTATCTCCAGCTCAGAAGTTCCAATGGTTAGGCATCCACTGGAATCTTCAGTCACACCGCCTTTCCATTCCAGCAAAGAAAAGGAAGGAAATAGCAGGGTCTGTCAAGCGACTGTTAAAATCCAAACGGATCTTAAGACGCCAGTAGGAACAAGTTCTAGGCTCTCTACAGTTCGCCTCGATCACAAACCCAGTGCTTCGTGCACAGCTAAAGGATGCAGCGGGAGTCTGGAGACGTTCCGCATCCATCGCTCGAAGAGACCTCAAGAGACGGCTCCCAAGCAGACTTCGACTTCTTCTCAAGCCGTGGTCAGAAGCGAGGGCCCTAAAAAGGTCCCTTCCTCTCCAACACCCACCTCCATCTCTCAACATCCATACGGACGCTTCGTTGGAGGGTTGGGAAAGGTCACTCCCACCAAAAACAGGCTCAAGGCACTGTGTCTCCCCTATTCAAGATGTTTCGCATCAACATCTTGGAGGACATGGCGGTTCTTCTGACGTTGAAGAAACTTTCCCCGCCCCCGTCGATACACATTCGCCTGACCCTGGACAGCTCTGTGGTAGTGCGTTGTCTCAATCGCCAGGGCTCAAGATCGCCCAAGATAAATCAGGTGCTCCTGACAATCTTCCATCTGGCAGAAAGGAAGAAATGGCACCTGTCTGCAGTTCACCTACAAGGATTCCGCAATGTGACAGCGGACGCTCTATCTCGGACAAACCCGATAGAGTCGGAATGGTCTCTAGACGCAAGATCATTCGCCTTCATCTCTCACCGAGTCCCAGAACTCCAGATCGACCTCTTCGCGACGAGCGACAACCATCAACTTCTTCAATATGCCGTACGAGGACCCCAAAGCGGAAGCGGTGGACGCCATGACCTTGGATTGGAACAGATGGGCCAAGATTTTCCTGTTCCCTCCCACCAATCTTCTGCTGAAGGTCCTCTCCAAATTGAGAACCTTCAAAGGGACAGCAGCTCTAGTGGCTCCCAAGTGGCCCCGCAGCAACTGGTACCCCTTGATCCTGGAGATGCAGCCAACGCTGATACCCCTCCTGGACCCAGTTCTCTCCCAGCAAATACAGAAGTCGACTGTCTTTGCTTCATCATCGAAAATCAAGGACCTTCATCTCATGATTTTCTCACCCTAGCCGCTAAGAAAAGGTTTGGGATTTCGAAGAAGAGTCTAGACTTCCTCGAGGAATACAAGACCGAATCCACGAGAAGGCAATACGAATCGTCTTGGAGGAAATGGGTCTCCTTCGTCAAGGCAAAGAACCCCTCGAAAATCACCATAGGTTTTTGCATGTCCTTCTTCATTCACCTTCATGAACAAGGCTTGGCAGCCAACACGATTTCTACTTGCAAATCGGCCTTGACTAGACCTTTGTCATACGACTTCCAAATAGATCTGTCTAGCGACATCTTCAACAAACTACCGAAGGCCTGTGCCCGTTTACGACCGGCACCCCCTCCGAGACCAATCACTTGGTCTCTAGACAAAGTTCTCCACTTCGCCTCCAACTTGGACAATGATTCATGCCCTCTTAAGGACCTGACTCAGAAAGTTATATTTCTCTTCGCTCTAGCTTCGGGAGCCCGAGTCAGCGAAATAGTGGCACTATCTAGAGAAGAGGGACCTATCGTTTTCAACGATTCAGGAGACCTCTCCCTCTTCCCTGATCCGACGTTTCTCGCAAAGAACGAATTACCTACCAAACGGTGGGGCCCGTGGAGGATATGCCCCTTGAAGGAAGATGCCTCTCTATGTCCAGTAGAGAGCCTTAAGGTCTATCTTCATAGAACTTCAATCTTTGGTGGAGGCCAACTCTTCAAAGGAGAAACATCGGGCAGCGACCTGTCACTGAAACAACTGAGAGCAAAAATCACCTACTTCATTCGCAGAGCGGATCCAGACAGTACACCCGCTGGTCATGATCCTAGGAAAGTCACTTCGTCTCTGAATTTCTTTCAGAGTATGGATTTCGAAAGCCTCAAGAACTATACAGGCCGGAAATCCTCGCGTGTTTTCCTTAAACATTATGCGAAACAAGTGCACGAAGTGAAACATTTTGTGGTAGCCGCAGGTAGTGTTATGAAACCTGCTCTGAACTCTGCTTAGAACAGTGAGTTATTAGGGGGACTAACTCGTCGGGTGCCTATGTTGACCCTCAAGTGATACGTAGTGAAGCAGAAACCACCTTGTGTTTCTTTAACTGTTCTTACCTCAGGTGAAATGTCATAGTAGATTACCACATGAGTGCTACATGCCACGTGCATGACGTGTGTTACATAAAGACTAACGTTCCGTAGAACGAGTGCCTACTAATACTTGATTCTTCCCTTTCAGACTCAAGAGCACGCCTTTATGACTATGTACATTTTTATCAATGTAAATGTTTTTTACCATTTATTGCATGACATGTATTGATTTACCTGCAATTATATAATAAAATGTCTATTTTATTATTTGTGCGTCTCCCTTGCTCCTTTCTTACTATGAAATATACTAATTGTCATAGTTTTATTACCCTTTATTCTTGGTTAAGGAAAATGCCAGGAGTTACTCCGGACATTTATTTATATAGAGCAAGTAAGTTTCCTTAGCGAATACTTACTCCATTATGAAGATGAGTCAACTCCATGCACAAAGTGTACAACCACCACTTCTTCAAGCTTGTTTCGACGCGAATACCAAATCGCTCTGACTTATCTTATGGATCTCACTGTTCCTTCAGCCTATATGAATAGCCTTCCCATGACCACTTTGATCTCAGCATAACCCGTGGGGACTTCCATGCCAGGGGGGCAGGAAGGCAACTGCCTCACGATAGCTCTAGTATAGACCACTATGCTTTCGGATCAATGTTTTAGCACTCACTTATAAAGGGGAAAAAGCCTACCACGATACACTAATTCTCTGGTACTCTTCCATCAGGACGCCATGGCTTGAGCCCAAATCTATTTTTGGGTGAGATAGCCATGGCGTCCTGATGGACCCACCCTGTCTGTTATCAGGTCCCGCCCTGCGCCGCTGTATCATGGTGATGAGCGAGCTCCAGACTTTCGGAATGAGGATGGACGTGACGTCATCAAAAGCAATGGCGTCCGTCTGTTTACATCGCGAGTACCGATATCGCCACATCTAGATTGGCTGCGGCTCAGCTCCCAGCCACTCCCTGTCCGCCATATTGAAGAGTTAACTCTGTATGGGGTGCAGATAGCTATGTGGCACGTCTATACATGCGTGTCCCCTGTTGATACACGATGTCTTAAGGGGAAACCCTTAAGATACTCGCTCCAGAAGTTAGAATTCTGTGATAACCTGTGGTTTAATTCTCTGGGAAAATCCTAGTAGTGATTACCCAAGGAAGCTACCAAAAAGGAACCTTCCATCAGGACGCCATGGCTATCTCACCCAAAAATAGATTTTTCGCTTCGCTCAAAATCCGTTTTTTGTGTAAGAGTTTAAGAGTGCAAGTTTTCACTGCTAGATTAGGCATTGGATTCTTTCAGCACAGGGACGTTGTTTTCCTAGCCTTAGACCTCTTCCAAGCTCCCCGGCCCATGGGAGAAGGAACGTCGATCGGCGAAAGGAAACGAGAGGCGTTAGCTCATGAGCAAACGCCCTCGCGAGCGTTCCTGTTAACGTTCCCAAGAATGCTCGCCCTTGCCATGGGAAAGCAAAGAGCGTTGAACGTTAAGATTCTTACACTGCTTTTAGAGTTTTGCATTGCATCACTTTTGATTTTAATGGCAATACTTTAAGTCATGGATATTCTCTGCTAATATCAATGCTTACAAACCATCATTGACTCGGTTTTTGTCCCAGAGCGCCAGTCGGCCTTATGAACCCTCTGGTCGGAACCGAACGCTCTGAGCGGCATAATGAATATCATTTTGCCTTAACGCTCGGCGCTGAGTCTTTCAAGACAGGACGAATGCAGCCTCGTCTTTCAGGGCGAATGCAGCCTCGTCTTTCAGGACGAATGCTGCCTCGTCTTTCAGAGCAAATGCAGCCTCGTCTGTCAGGACGAATGTAGCCTTGTCTTTCAGGCCGAATGCTGCCTCGTCTTTCAGGACGAATGCAGCCTCGTCTTTCAGGACGAATGCAGCCTCGTCTTTCAGGACGAATGCTGCCTCGTCTTTCAGGACGAATGCAGCCTCGTCTTTCAGGACGAATGCTGCCTCGTCTTTCAGGACGAATGCTGCCTCGTCTTTCAGGGCGAATGCAGCCTCGTCTTTCAGGACGAATCTCCTCGTCTTTCAGGACGAATGCTGCCTCGTCTTTCAGGGCGAATGCAGCCTCGTCTTTCAGGACGAATGCAGCCTCGTCTTTCAGAGCGAATGCAGCCTCGTCTGTCAGGACAAATGCAGCCTCGTCTCAGGGCGAATGCAGCCTCGTCTTTCAGGACGAATGCAGCCTCGTCTGTCAGGACGAATGCAGCCTCGTCTTTCAGGACGAATGCTGCCTCGTCTTTCAGGACGAATGCAGCCTCGTCTTTCAGGACGAATGCTGCCTCGTCTTTCAGGACTAATGCAGCCTCGTCTTTCAGGGCGAATGCTGCCTCGTCTTTCAGGACGAATGCAGCCTCGTCTTTCAGGACGAATGCAGCCTCGTCTTTCAGGACGAATGCAGCCTCGTCTTTCAGGGCGAATGCAGCCTCGTCTTTCAGTGCGAATGCTGCCTCGTCTTTCAGGACAAATGCAGCCTCGTCTTTAAGGACGAATGCTGCCTCGTCTTTCAGGGCGAATGCAGCCTCGTCTTTCAGGACGAATGCAGCCTCGTCTTTCAGGACTAATGCAGCCTCGTCTTTCGGGACGAATGCTGCCTCGTCTTTCGGGACGAATGCTGCCTCGTCTTTCGGGACGAATGCAGCCTCGTCTTTCGGGACGAATGCAGCCTCCTCTTTCGGGGCGGGGGCAGCCTCGTCTTTCGGGGCGGGGGCAGCCTCGTCTTTCGTGGCTTGGGCAGCCTCGTCTTTCGGGGCGGGGGCAGCCTCGTCTTTCGGGGCGGGGGCAGCCTCGTCTTTCGGGGCTTGGGCAGCCTCGTCTTTCGGGGCGGGGTCAGCCTCGTCTTTCGGGGCGGGGGCAGCCTCGTCTTTCGGGGCGGGGGCAGCCTCGTCTTTCGGGGCGGGGGCAGCCTCGTCCTTCGAGGCGGGGGCAGCCTCGTCCTTCGGGGCGGGGGCAGCCTCGGGGCGGGGGCAGCCTCGTCCTTCGGGGCGGGGGCAGCCTCGTCCTTCGGGGCGGGGGCAGCCTCGTCCTTCGGGGCGGGGGCAGCCTCGTCCTTCGGGGCGGGGGCAGCCTCGTCCTTCGGGGCGGGGGCAGCCTCTTCCTTTGGGGCGGGGGCAGCCTCGTCTTTCAGGATGATAGGACGATCGCCGCCTTGTCCTTTCAGGACGAATGCTGCCTCGTCTTTCAGGACTAATGCAGCCTCGTCTTTCAGGGCGAATGCTGCCTCGTCTTTCAGGACGAATGCAGCCTCGTCTTTCAGGACGAATGCAGCCTCGTCTTTCAGGACGAATGCAGCCTCGTCTTTCAGGGCGAATGCAGCCTCGTCTTTCAGTGCGAATGCTGCCTCGTCTTTCAGGACGAATGCAGCCTCGTCTTTAAGGACGAATGCTGCCTCGTCTTTCAGGGCGAATGCTGCCTCGTCTTTAAGGACGAATGCTGCCTCGTCTTTCAGGGCGAATGCAGCCTCTTCTTTCAATATCGAATGCAGCCTCGTCTTTCAGGACTAATGCAGCCTCGTCTTTCAGGATGGATGCTGCCTCGTCTTTCGGGACGAATGCAGCCTCGTTTTTCGGGACGAATGCAGCCTCCTCTTTCGGGGCGGGGGCAGCCTCGTCTTTCGGGGCGGGGGCAGCCTCGTCTTTCGGGGCTTGGGCAGCCTCGTCTTTCGGGGCTTGGGCAGCCTCGTCTTTCGGGGCGGGGGCAGCCTCGTCTTTCGGGGCGGGGTCAGCCTCGTCTTTCGGGGCGGGGTCAGCCTCGTCTTTCGGGGCGGGGGCAGCCTCGTCCTTCGGGGCGGGGGCAGCCTCGTCCTTCGGGGCGGGGGCAGCCTCGTCCTTCGGGGCGGGGGCAGCCTCGTCCTTCGGGGCGGGGGCAGCCTCGTCCTTCGGGGCGGGGGCAGCCTCGTCCTTCGGGGCGGGGGCAGCCTCGTCCTTCGGGGCGGGGGCAGCCTCGTCCTTCGGGGCGGGGGCAGCCTCGTCCTTCGGGGCGGGGGGCAGCCTCGTCCTTCGGGGCGGGGGCAGCCTCGTCCTTCGGGGCGGGGGCAGCCTCGTCCTTCGGGGCGGGGGCAGCCTCGTCCTTCGGGGCGGGGGCAGCCTCGTCTTTCAGGATGATAGGACGATCGCCGCCTTGTCCTTTCAGGGCAACACCACGTCTTATAAGATCTTTGTCAAGGATGACCTTAGTGATCACTTCTTCTCCTGTTGAATTGTTTGAGGTTAACAGAAGGAGAGGATCCTAAGTTCTGTTGCTCCATGTTCCCCACCCTCTGAGTTTTCACGTGGTCATTAATGGAGCTTTAAGAATACAGTATATTAATTTTTGTTTCTTAAAATTGAAACCTTTGATGACTAACAACAGTAGGAGCCAGACTTTGCTACTTCTGGCGGGCCTGGGAGAGGAGAAGAGCAGACCTTAGGTCCGTGTTTTTACTAGGATGGATGCGAAGTCTTTTTCCTAGTGAATCCTCCTTTGTTAGTTACTCCGATAAGACTTTTCTGCCTAACCGACTTTGCAACTTCAATGTTTCTCTTTTGGGAGAGGGAGTCTCTTGCCCGGTCCTGGACGTAAATGCTCTTTACGCCTTCGTTCAGAAGTCAAAGTTCTCCATGGAGACATCTAAATCTTTGGAGAAGAGGGGAGCAGACCTTTGGTCTCAGCTCCGCCCCTCTCATGTTCACGTAACTTTTGCTTTTTGTAGCGGAATACTGCTCTCTGGAGAAATCAGAGCGTCTCTGTATCTGGATTTTTAGATAACGTTGAGCCTATCAAATAATTAGGTCTTCCTGTCAACAAGAAGAGTCTCTTCTGACACCAGGACGCTCAGCACCTTGTCTTTTAGAACGTTCAGCGTCTCGCTCTGTTAACCTCTAGGCTCCACGTCTTACAGGACTTTTGGCACCGCGTCTTACAGGACTATTGGCGCCACGTCTTCCAGGATGATCGGCGCCTCGTCTTTCAGGACGCGCAACGTCGAAACTCCAGCATGAGGCATGACTTTGAACATGAGAATCTAGGACTTCGTGATGACACTAGTCGAATCGTGTGTCGAGATCAAGGACGCCTTCGTTCTGATTTCTTGGACCTAGAAAGGAGGTTTGTTCTAGGGCAAGAAACATCGGGGCAAACATGCTCAGCAGGAAGAGACTTGTTTTTCCTTCAGAATGGTCTCTCAACCCGCAAGTCTGTCAGTCTCTGGATGTTGTGGGGCAGACCTGTAACAGACCTTTTTGCCTCCAACTGGAAGAAGAGGATCCCCTGCTGCTGCTCCCTAGTCCCGGACGAGGAAGCTGTAGCAGTGAACTCCTTCCTGATGGATTGGACGGGGGTGGACATGTTCGAGATCATCAATCTGGTCTTCAGTAAATTCGCTCTCCTCGATTCGGGGCGAATGATCCTAGCGGCTCCATTCTGGCCTGCTAGGGAATGGTTTTCGGAAGTGATGGGCATGTTGATGGACTTCCCAAGAAGACTTCGGCAAGTCCAGATCTTCTCAAACTGCCCCACTTCGAGAGGTATCATCTTACCCCCCTTGCTCTCAACTGACTTCCTTCAGACTAACTAGAAGCTTGTCAGATCTCGAGGTTTTTCGGCACAAGCGACGAAATCTATCGCCAGAGCAAGGAGGATCTCTTCACAAAGAGTCTACCAATCTAGGTGGGAGACCTTTAGAGCTTGGTGCAGGCGGCACAAGTTTCCTCATCCACTACCTCTCTGAGCCAGATTGCAGACTTCTTCTTGTACCTCAGACAGGATGCTAAGCTGGCTGTATCTACCTTCAATGGATACAGCAGTATGCTCTCCGCCGTCTTTAGGCATAGAGGCCTAGAGTTGTCCCAAAATCAAGGTTTGCAGGATCTCATTGGGTCTTTTCAGACGACGTAATAGGTACTCTTAAACCTGGATGTGGTGTTTAAGTTTCTGTGCTCCAAGAAATTTGAACCTATCTCGCTAGCCTCTCTTCGGGTTGTAGCGAAGAAAACCCTCTCCCTTATGACTCTAGCGAATGCCAAGAGGTCAGCGAAGTCCTGGCGATTGGGAAGAGGGTGAGCTTCAATTAGGTTAGGGCAGTTTGTGCCTTAAGGTTCATCTTTCTCGTAAAGAGCGAGAACCCTTGGTAACCCTGTCCTACGACGTTTGATGTCATTAACCTCACGAACCTAGTGGGTTGAGAGAAGGAAAGACTCCTCTGCCTAGTTAGGTCCCTCAAGGTTTTTTTTGGCTCACACTATGAACGTGAGCTGTGCATCCAACTTGTTATGGTGTTCAGTGAAAGATCCGCCAAAAACCCCTGTCTAAGTATGCTTTGTCCTTTTTCCTGAGGGAGAAAATTAGGGAGGCCCACCTCTTATGTGAGGAGGAACACTTCGCCCTGTTGAAATTACGGGCTCACGAAGTAAGAGCCATTGCTACCTTTCTGGCATATCAGGAATATATGTTAGTTAGGCTATTCATGGATGCTATTTTCTGGAGGAGCAACTCTGTCTTCGCTTCTCATTAACTTAGTGAGAGTAGACTTTGGCAAGTGCTATACCTTGGGCCCATACATAGCTGCGGTTTCTGTATTAGGCAAAGGAGTTTATAACCCCACTCAACCTTCGTTTATATGCATGTATGAAGGTTTGTGTTTTTATGATGGTCTGAGGACTTCGTCTTGTGCGGTTCCCTCAATCTAGATAGATAGTTTATGTCTATGTTGCAGGGTTAGGTGGTTAGTTTTAGTAAGGTTGCAGTTTTTATTATATGGGGCGAAGGTAGTTTCTGAAGTCTAGTCAAGTTGTTGGTCTTATCCCTTTGACAGACTCGTTTGAGTTTTTTGCAGCATTGCAGGCTTACTCCTGGTTAAACACTCCTAAGGGAAAGCCACTCTATAGGCTGTTCCTTTGAAATCAGCTACCTTAGCAGGCAAGGAATCAAGGTGTTTTTATCTCCTACAACCCTTTTGTTGTTTCCCCAACGATGTTCACTGTCTGTTTCCCTCCTCCAAATGTGTGAATCAGCTATATATATATAACTGCCAGGTAAGTACTATTCATAAAAATGGAGTTTTTATGATAAAACAAAGTTTTATGAATACTTACCAGGCAGTTATATATAAATTCGAAGGCCCACCCACCTCCCCTCAGGAGACAGGTCGGGCATAGATGAACTGAAGTCTTGGACACGGGAATGATTCCTTGGACCACCCTGTGACGGGTGTTACCACCTACCTCCCAACCACCACAAGGCGGTTGCCTCGTTTTGAAAAATTCTGCCGATTTAGAGATATCAGCTATATATATATAACTGCCAGGTAAGTATTCATAAAACTTTGTTTTATCATAAAAACTCCATGTTTCAACTAATGAAGAGCATCAAGATTCGTTAAACTTTAAACACTTGAAGTCACCAATTTCTATTGGTAGAGTGTCTTGGGACAGAGCTTGAGACCAAAGAACATTTTAAAATGGTTGTGTTTGACTGTAATTCTTAGATTTTTTTTTTTTTTATTAAAGGCCAAATTAAAACCTAGGCTAATAGGTTTAAAAGACCTTACAAAAAATTATCGCATACATAGGGAAAACCAAACCTGCAAAATGGCTAAACTCAGGGAGACATGTAATGCTTGTGCAGCAAGCAACACACATACAAATGAAAAATGACCCCTATGATTTTTTTCTGTGTAGCTCCCCCAAGATCTACATATATAAGGTTGGCCGGACAGAGGTACTATTTAAGCCATTTCTGCGCATGACGTCATTGACGCCTTCAGGAACCCTTGCGTATTTACCTTTGTTTATTCACTCTTTACCCTTTCCTAATCAATTGATTTCCTTATTGGATCTCTCTCTCTCTCTCTCTCTCTCTCTCTCTCTCTCTCTCTCTCTCTCTCTCTCTCTCTCTCTCTCTCTCTCTCTCTCTCTCTCTCTCTCTCTCTCTCTCTCTCTCTCTCAGAAATTGGAGATATTGTTTTCTTTTTTATTTACTAAATTACTCTTCAGTAATGTAGCATCATTAGAGAAAACATGAATTAAAAGTTTTTTCATTTCTTGTATAAAAGTATAAATAAGATATAATATATATCATAAATAATTTCTCTATTTACAGTGTTTCTGTACTATAATTTTCATATATAAAGGAAATATAATTTGCAGTTTCATAAATAAGTTATCAATTTATTTACAATGTTTCCATTAAACAATTTTAATATATAAATGAAATATAATTTGCAGCTTCATAAATAAGTTATCAATTATTTACAATGTTTCCATAATACAATTATCAAATATAAATGAAATGTAATTTTCAGGTTTTCAAATAAGTTTTTAATTTATTCACAATGTTTGTATTATATAATTTTCATATATAAATGAACTATGATTTGCAGGTTCATAAATAATTCAATAATTTATTTACGAAACTTCGACAGTATTTTACAATTTTCATATATTTCCAATTTATACTTCTGCAATCTGTTGACGTCTTTTATTGAAATCAGTTTTTCTGTTTAGATGTCTAATTCTATAGAATACAGATATTCTAGCAAAGAAATATATAACATCAATCGTTAAGGCCATTCTAGCAAGTTTCATCTCGTCAGTAAGAGTTCCTAAACAATTATTTCATGCTCTTAATTTTTCACCATGGACAGCTAAAAAGATTTCTCTCATTTTTCTTAATTGGGAAAAGAAAAAATCTGAGGGTACATGAAGGCCGCCTCTGTCCATTACATCTATCCAACACTTATCATTTGCAACAATACCGAACCTTTATTTTCCTAATTCGTGATATTTCAATGAAATGTGTTAACTATATAACCTCCTATATACATAAAAGATTCCTCCTGTGTTCTGGAACTATGTGTAATTGCAGGTATTTCATTAGCTTTTTGTGTTTCAGTTAATTTAAGAATCTTATCACCTTCTATCCATGATTCTTGATTGAATTCAATATCCCTTGAAATGAGACTAGTAAGAGAAATTTCCAAGTCAATTTTTCATCCTTTATTTGCTGTTTACCTGCATTGATGAACACTTGTACACTAATGTATTAGATAGGCAGTCTTGGTTTTCATCGCATCTAGTACTATTACACTTTTCACTTATCAGGGCTACTTCTTTCCCTAACAAATCTTTTTCAGTCTGTATTTTAAATTTACTGCATTAGGATCATCATGTGGGCCACTCATCTGCTTAATACAAGCAAATAAATCCTCCAGACTATCTTCATTAAGCCTCCTTGTTAGGATATAATCGACCTCTTAAGATATCTTGAGCATTTCAAACGAGCCTAGAAGAGAGTAGCAAGATGAAATTATTCCCTTTTGAAATTGATAGATTTTGTTTTCTAGCAATCCATTGACTCGGTTACTGAAAACTTATTTGTTCCGTAACTGAATACAAACCAACGCTATTTACATAGGGTAATTACTTTGGCGACAGCCGATGACGAGCCATAAAGTTTTAACGAGGGTTTCCTACCCCACCGCTAGTTAGCGGGGGGTAGGGAGGGGTAGCTAACTACTCCTCCCCCCTCACACACACCAGTGAAGATCCACTTTACTTCTGGCTCGGGAAGAGAACAGACCTGTCTGTGCTCTCCCTCGCTTTGACCGCCATATTAATCTGTTTTTTGCTTTCTCTCGTTTGCAGTGTGTGTGAAGTTGGCCTCTACTGACAATGCGTACTTGCCCTGGACTTCCCGGCCGCCCTTGCGGGACCTTTATGTCGGCCGTGGAAACGGACCCGCACTCCTTATGCCCACAGTGTAGGGGCCAACGGTGTGATAGTTCGAATTTGTGCATTGAGTGTAGGGAGTGGTCTACCTCCCAGTGGGAGAGGTTTGCCCGGCAACGTAAGAAGAAGGCTAAGAGGGATCTTTCTCCTTCCGAGGTTTCTCGGAAGAGAGAAAATCCTAAGCCTTCCTCTTCTGCCGCCCATTCCTCCTCTTAAGCTCCCGCTCGGGCGGCCTCTTCCGAGAGGCCGGCGAGAGGTAGCGTAGACCGTAATGTTGATGTCATTAACCGATCCCGTGGTGAGGGAGAGGTCGTTGCCTACCATAGCGAGGCGGCTGCCCCTCCCCCCTCGGAGGAGGTATTTGTTTCTAACAATGACCTTTTTCAGCTTTGGGCTTCCTTGGGGCTGCAGGGTTCGCCCTCCAAGGAAGACTTGTTTGGTATGATCAAACGGGGTGCGGCTGCCGAACAATCGTCAACCTCAGCGGACATAGATCCTCTGTCTATGGTTGACGTTGTTGTGTCGGAAACATCCCGTGGGTCTGACCAAACTCCTGTTTCTGTGGCTGCGGTAGCAGAAGGCTCCGTCTCTCCCTCTGAACATACTTCGAGGGAGGAGCTTAGTCCCATGGTCTCTCCTTCCGCTGAGACTCCCTCTCGGGGGTGTTTTTTGGTAGAGACGCCTCTTCGGAGGCCTGTTGCTGGTCAGCCTGCTGATCCCACGGCCCCTCGTGGGCATATAAGGTGGAAGGCTCGTCCTCCCCTTCGCCGTAGAGGCCTTCCTTCCCCCTTCAAAGGGGTTAGGAGGCACCTCTTCGGCTCGTCGTCACCACAGTCCTCTGTGGAGGAGACGACTCGCCGTTCTCCTGATCTACCTGCTACCACCCTTGACCTCTCCAGGGATCGTTCGCGATCCCCGTTGGAGGATGGTCGTCCTTCGGGACAATGTGAGCTGTCTTCTCAACCATCTACATAAAATGCTGCTGACGCGCTTTACGCGCCGGAGACTGCCACTGCGCAACCTCCTGACCCTTCGGGGTCTCAGGAACTTGAGCGCGCAACTGCGCCGCTCGCCCCTAAGCGTAAGGCTCCGCCTGCGCTACCTGTTGCTGTTGTTCCTGCCGTTCCTGACAAAGCGCCTCGCCGCTCACCCTTAGGCGTTTGCGCCACTGTTCCTGTTGCTCGCCAGGGTTCCCCTGCGCGCCCACCCCCATCGGCGCCCCGTCGCCCTCCTGCAGTTCCTGATGTAGCGCGTAAGCGCCCCCTGCTCCTGTTGTAGCACCGCCGCGCTCTCCTGCGCACTTGCGGCCAGTTCCTGATAAGGCGCCTACGCGCCCACCGGTGCCCCAGCGGCCTTCAGCGCTCACGCGCCCTAAGGCACCTCGCCGGCCCCCGGTTCCTGTTTCACCGCGTGCGATCCAGGAGGTTCCTGAGTTGGTGCACAGGCGCCCACAGGTTCCTTCGGACTCGTCGCGCCCTGCGGGGGAAAGTCGCGAGACGCGTCCCCGCACGATTCCAGCTCCAGCGCTCATGCGCACCCCAATGCGCCCACGCACCGCTTTGGGCCCATCGCGCCCACCTAAGGAGGTTCGCAATACAAGGGAATCTCGTGATACGAGAGAGGTTCGCGATGCGCGTCCGCGCGCAGTTCCTGTTACAGCTCCAACGCGACCACGCGTCGCGACGGCTCAGCTCATCGCCCCAGGGGTTGCCAAGCCAGCGCACGGGCACTCACGGCCGCCTCTGGAACCGCGTGAATCTGTTAATGCTACGATCGCGCTTGATGCGCCCCATCAGACCTCTCGTTCCCTGGTCGCTCGCGACCCTGCTCCCGCACTATCGCTCCCTCGGCCAGTCCTACCGGACACTCGCTGAGGCGCTCCTGTTATCTCTCGCCCTCCGGGGCTGCACCAAATCACTGCTTGCCCGGGCGTTCGGCCGCCTCCTATTCCAGCTCACCGCACGCCCACGCCATCGCCCACTCGCGCTCACAGGCATGGTCCCGCTCAGGCTTCCGTGTGCCCCATCGGCCAGGCTCCTGCTCTATCTCCAGCACGCCATTGCACCATCGCTCCCGACCATCCTCCTGCGCACCATCGCGCCCCCCGCGCCCGCCCCCGCCCACGCATAGGCGCGCGCGCGATTTTCAAGCTTCGCGCCCTTCTCTCGCGTGCGATTCTGATCTGGGCCCGGTTTACGAACCCCAGCGCGATCGCCGGCAGGCGGTTTCTTCTTTGTCGCGCTCGCCAGAGGGGGAACGCTCCTCTGACAGGTCTAGGGATTCTTCTCTTACAGCCCGACAGGCGAACCCTCGTGTGTCGACTCCTCTTAGGGATCCGTCGATCCCTTTCCTTTCAGAGGGAGTATCTGACATCGCTGCTGTCAGTCAGCAGCCCTGGTTCGACACCCTACTCAGAGCTCTCGTGCGGGCTATTAAGCCAACACACTCTGATTCGGGTCGCGAACCAGCGGCAGCTTCCTCCCCCATGAAAAGGAAGAGAGGAGTCTCTCCCGTGGATCCTCCTCCGAGGCCTGTGCTGTCCCCACGTAGATCCTTGCGCAAGGTTCCTACTCCCCCTCAGACCTTCTCGCCCTCCCCTGTGGAGGAGGATTACCCCTCCTCAGGGGAGTCGGTAGAGCAGGAATACTCCCCCATCGCACCAATGGTGGATGTTCCTCCTCCTCCCGAGAGGTCTCCTCGTCCTGAGGTGGAGAAGGACTTGCCCCCTTTGCTTTTAGAGTCCTGCATCCCTCCCAGGAGGGAACCTAAGGACTCTAAGACGATCCCAAAATCGTCTTCTATGATCAGACAGGAACAGCCCAGAGCCGAAGAGGATGCCCACGTTTCCCCCCAGGAAGAGCCTCTGGGGTCAGGAGACTTCGCTGCGAGTCCGTCTGGAGGCGAGCCCCAGGAGTCAGAACACGCATTCTGGCAAGTCCTGACTCTGTTGAGGAACCTTAATGGGATCCCAGACCCGGAGGTCCCACCTCGTGAGGGTAAGGACACGGTCCTGGATCGCATCTATGGCACTCAGAAGCCCTCTAGAGAAAACGCAGCATTGCCCTGGTCCCAGGGGATGAAGAGCGCCAGAGACAAGATCGAGGGCCAGCTCGCGGAGCTTGCCTCCTCCAGTAGATTCAGTGCTGGAAGCAAGCTCCTCCCTCCTCCTCGTGTTCATCAGAGGAGGTACTTTGAAGTCCTTGAGGAGTCTGCGCTGAGCCTTCCCCTACTGTACATCATTCCGTGGAAGGACTTACAGGGGGAGTCCCTCTCGAGAGGCTCTCCAACCGGCACGTATCCTTCTCAGCCACTGAGATCCAGAGCCAGGAGAAGGTCATCAAGTGCGCTATGCAAGTCACTTCATGGCTTGACATCTGGCTGGGGTCTCTGGGCATCCTGGTGCGTTCCGAGGATCTCTCCAAGGAAAGCACCAGGAAGGCACTGGAAACTTTTCTCCTCTCGGGTACTCGGACCATCGAGTTCCTGTCCCACCAAGTCTCAAGCCTGTGGGCCAACACGATCCTCAAACGCAGGGACACTGTTGTCGAGAGGTTCCACCATAAGGTTCCCAGCGCCGAGTCGACCAGGCTCAGACACACTTCCGTCCTCGGTAAGAGCTTGTTTGAGCCTAAGGATGTGGAGCTCTCTGCCGAGAGGTGGAGGAAATCCAACCAGGATTCCCTCATCCATAGGGTCCTAACATTGAGGCCCTATAAGCATTCGGCAGTTCAGCAGCCCCGTCCCGTCAAGGATACGAAGAAGACTACCGTAGCAGCGAAGCCCAAGGTGTCTAAGCCCTTTCCTGCCAAGGGCAGGAGGGGGAAAAAGTCCTCCAGGGGAGGCAAGAACCCTAGAGGCTCCGGCCGAGGCCGGAAGCGCTAGGAGTGGCATTCCCCCTCGTGTCCACCAGTTGGGGGATGCCAGCAGAGTTGCGCAGCAAGGTGGCAGCAACTCGGGGCGGATGCCTGGACGGTCTCCGTGATATCCCTAGGGTATCGCGTCCCGTTCACAGCATCTCTCCCTCCCCTGACAGCGAATCCAGTGTCGTTGAGCTCTTTTGCCATGGGATCGGCAAAAGGGCAGGCCGAAGTCCAGACCATGTTGGAGAAGGACGCTCTCCAGGAGGTTGTGGACGGGTCCCCAGGCTTCTACAGTCGACTCTTTCTTGTGAGAAATGGGTCTGGAGACTGGAGACCAGTCATCAACCTCTCGACACTGAATGGGTTTGTCAAGCAGACTCCGTTCAGTATGGAGACGGCAGACACGGTCAGACTTGCAGTGAGACCGCGAGACTTCATGTGCACACTGGATCTGAAGGATGCGTACTTCCAGATCCCAATCCATCCGTCTTCAAGGAAGTACCTGAGATTTTGCCTAGACAACAAGATCTACCAGTTCAAGGTGCTGTGTTTCGGTCTCTCCACAGCCCCTCAGGTGTTCACCAGAGTCTTCACCATCATCTCTTCATGGGCTCACAGGATCAGCATCCATCTCCTGCGTTACCTGGATGACTGGCTGATCCTGGCAGACTCTGAGGCATCCCTTCTTCGCCACAGAGACAAGCTCCTCAAAGTTTGCCAGGATCTGGGGATCGTGGTAAACCTCGAGAAGTCCTCTCTGCAGCCCTCTCAGAAGTTGGTATATCTAGGCATGATCATAGACACCAATCTCCACAAAGCCATCCCATCAGACGAAAGGATAGCAAGGCTGAGGAAGGTTGCGAAACCTTTCCTCAATCGAGAAGAACTCTCAGCCCAGTCGTGGCTTCGTCTCCTCGGCCATCTCTCCCCCCTGACCCGTCTCGTCCCCAATAGTCGTCTCAGGATGAGATCCCTTCAGTGGCGACTCAAGTCTCGGTAGAGTCAAGGACTCGACTCCCCGGACATCCTGATCCCCATGGGATCTGCGGAACGAGCGGATCTCAGATGGTGGGTGGCAGACGAGAACCTGCGAAAGGGAATGGATCTTCTCGTCTCTACCACGGATTTGATGCTGTTTTCGGACGCATCAAACAAGGGATGGGGTGCCCACGTTCTGAACCACAGGGCCTCAGGCCTGTGGTCAGAATCAGAAAAGTACCTTCACATAAACCTGCTAAAGATGTAGGCCATTTTCCTGGCCCTTCAAAAGTTCCACCAAGTCCTGGCGGGCCACTCCGTAGTAGTGATGAGCGACAACACTACTGTGGTGGCTTACATCAACAAGCAGGGAGGTACCTTTTTGGAACAGCTGTCCCATCTTGCAGTAGAGATCCTGAGATGGTCCGAAGCCCGCTCGATATCACTTGCGGCTTGCTTCATTCCAGGCAAGAGGAATGTGCTCGCCGACAGTCTGAGCAGATCGACGCAGATAGTGAGTACCGAGTGGTCTTTGGATCCTCGGATAGCCAACAAAGTCCTGACTTAGTGGGGTTCCCCGACTGTGGACCTGTTCGCTACAGCATTGAACACCAAGCTTCCGCTGTACTGCTCCCCAGTCCCGGATCCCAAGGCCCTCTGGCAAGATGCCTTCCAACAACGGTGGGACAAAGTCGACATGTACGCCTTTCCCCCGTTCTGTCTGATGAGGAGGGTCCTCAACAAGACCAGAACATCGGTCAACCTCTCGATGACCTTGATAGCTCCGCTCTGGCATCACGCAGAGTGGTTTCCGGACCTTCTGCAGCCCCTCACGGAGATTCCGAGGGAGCTCCCTTCACGTCACGAGCTACTCAAACAACCAAACTCCAACATCTTTCACAAAGCCGTAGCTTCGCTTCGACTTCACGCCTGGAGACTATCCAGCATCTCCTCAAAGAGAGAGGATTTTCGCAACAAGTTGCGGAAAGAATGTCTGCCCACCTGTGCAGGTCATCCGCAGGAGTCTACCAGGCGAAGTGGAGAGTTTTCTGTGGTTGGTGCCTTGGAAGGGGTATCTCTCCCCTCGATGCCACTTTACCAGCAATAGCGGAGTTTCTTGTGTATCTGCGGGAAGAAATGCGCGTTTCAGTCTCGGCAGTGAAAGGCTATCGCTCAGCCTTAAGTCTTGCCTTCAGGCTCAAAGGAATGGACATTTCTTCCTCGCTGGAACTGTCTCTTCTCATACAGAGTTACGAACTTACCTGCCCTCAGTTGGAAGTGAGACATCCTCCTTGGAACGTGGTTCGGGTTCTCAGGTCTCTTAAGAGGCCTCCCTATGAACCATTACGCCAGGCTTCTGATCGCCACCTTACCTGAAAGACGGTGTTCCTGCTAGCTCTGGCCTCGGCCAAGCGAGTCAGTGAACTGCATGGTCTCTCCTACGACGTCACCCATTCAAGGGGATGGGGGGAGGTAACGTTCGGCTTCGTCCCTGAGTTTGTTGCTAAGACTCAGAACCCGGGAGTGTAGGACCCTAGGTTCGACTCTTTCTAGGTCTCGAGTCTTCGTTCTGTAACAGATGACCCAGACCATCTCCTACTGTGCCCAGTCAGGAGTCTGAGGTTGTATCTCAAAAGAACAGCTGCAGCCTGCCCCCAGGTGCGGAACTTGTTCGTTAGCACTGGGGAAACGAAGAGGAGGGTCACCAGGAATACCATCTCGGCCTGGATCCGCAAGGTGATCCACCTGGCCTTGAGTTCTGACCCTCCTCCGTCACGGCGCCCTAGGGCGCATGATGTCAGGGGCGTTGCTACGTCCCTGGCCTTCAAGAAGATTTTTTCGGTGACGCAGGTCCTGCAAGCTGGGGTGTGGAAGCGTCAGACCACCTTCACGGCCCACTACCTGCAAGACGTGACACACAGACGGCTCGATACGTTTTCTATTGGCCCTGTGGTGGCTGCACAACAGCTGGTCTAACCTCAGACTCCTAATTGGACAAGTAGCTGAGGGTTGAGGGCATTGTTACCCGGTTTTAGTCTGTGTGAATGAAAAGTTCTGTCTGGCCTTTTTCTTTTCTTCATCCTCTCCTCCCTTGGAGAAAAACAGCATCCTGGGTCCTTTGCACAGCTGACCTCAGACCTCTGCAGGTAAGCCATGCTCCCTTGTATTCATAGTATTAAGTTGTAATACTGTCATGTCCCCATACCCTGACGAGGTGGTATTGGGTAGTCCTAGCCTAGATTTCCCTCTAAAGAACTCCAGGTCAACTTCCTAGGACGTGTCACTGCTCAGCTTCACACATGACTTACGTAGGCCGCAGCAGCCCCTCAGCTGTCTGCGAGGCGCAGGGGCCCCAACCCTTGAGTTCCTTTATGATCTCGGGTTAGGAGCCCCCGGGCAAGCCAAAGCCAGTATGGCAGGGGCCTTACCTCCCTTCCTAAGGGTTAAGTCACCCCATGTAAATAGCGTTGGTTTGTATTCTGTTACGGAACAAATAACAAATTCGTAGATAATTTGTATTTTTCCTAACGATACAAACCTTAGCTATTTACAGTTATGTGCCCGCCAGCCCTGTCCCCCAAGATAAGTCTTACCTCTAAGTAAAGTGGATCTTCACCGGTGTGTGTGAGGGGGGAGGGGTAGCTAGCTACCCCTCCCTTCCCCCGCTAACTAGCGGTGGGGTAGGAAATCCTCGTTAAAACTTTATGGCTCGTCATCGGCTGTCGCCAAAGTAATTACCCCATGTAAATAGCTAAGGTTTGTATCGTTAGGAAAAATACAAATTATCTACGAATTTGTCATATCACCCGCATTTTGGAAAAATTAAATGCTTAATGTCTGAAGCTTTTGCTGTCACTTTTGTATTTGAGCATCCAAAGACTGAACAATTTTGGGGCATTTTTGTAAGAAAAGCAACTGAAAAATAAAAAAAAAACACAATATCCCAGGACAAATATAGTAAATGGATCTTGAAGACAACTTTTGGCTTGGCGTGGTTGACGTCACTGACTGAGGCCTTTAAATTATAATCTGCGTGCTGTCTGACTTTTTTCTAGAGACTTTGACTGCCCCAACCAGATTAAATGAATAAACCATTGAATGTATCATTCTAATTTCAACTCTATTTTCATTACCATTATTATGTTGTAAATTTTTATGCCAATGTCAACCTTATTGACAAGGCCTTGAATTTACACATGCTATTGTCACTTATGTAACCCTGTGGTGCCTATAGATACCTGTGTTGTTGGTAAATGAAGTTGTTATTTGCGAACTCATTTGATCCTTGTGTCTCTCTCCTGTCACATTGGTGAGTTCCACTGTGGCAGCCTAGACAGATGAGTCAAGGTTTTTGGTGGACATTGGCAGAGGATACATCAGACAAAGCAATTACCTGAGAGGTAGGCTGAGTGTTCAAGTCACTCGAGGGTCATATGTAGGTATGCGGTCTTGTCCAGGAGTTTTCCACTGGTGGTGCAGAACCTACAGGAGTAATTTGGCCATTGATCTCCATTCATTGTATCCTTCTTGCAAGGGTCATGACTGCGTCGATCTCCCTGTGTCAAAAGTACAGTAGGAAGATAATGAAGAAGGCCAAGCAAGATTCTTCATTTTCAGGGTTTTCCAAAAATTCTAAGAAATCTGGTGGACTTCTTTGTTCTCGGGGTACACTGGCTTCTGATCCTTTGCTGTCAACCTTCTCCATGGGGAAGCCGTTGAAGGCTGACAATATTAATTTAACCTAATGGTAAGTTCAATGTGTCAGCATATCTGTTTCTCCAGAGAAGCAAGTATTCCTTCTCCTTGCAGTGAACCCGTAGAAGTATTATATTTTGGTGACAATACAGACAAGGACAATGACCTAAGAATGTTATGGCCATCTTTAGGAGTGGAAGGTATTCTGCTGAAGAAAAGACTTCTGCTGGCCCTGGTACCTTATAAGCCAAATTCTTCTCCTCTTCACCAGTCTTCTTCTATTGTATCATTGAAACAAGTACTTGGCATGACCCCCTTCCATCCTGCCCTCCTCTTGGAATTGGTCGTCGATCCTTGCCTTCACGGGTGCTATCACCTTAAGACTTGAAATCTTAGTCTACAGTACTACTGTACATTGGATCCCTCTCTCTTGTTAAGGCTGTTTTTCCTTTACCTAGACATACACCAAATAGTCCAGCCTATTCTTTACACCTATATTTTTTCCTCATACACCTGACAACGCTGAAATCAACAAACAATTCTTCTTTACTCAAGGGGTTGACTACTGCACTGTGATTGTTCAGTGGCTACTTTCTTCTTGTAAAGGTAGAAGAGACACTTTAGCTATGGTAAGCAGCTCTTCTAGGAGAATGACACTCCAAAATTAAATCATTGTTCTGTAATACCATGGTCTTCCACTGTCTTTAGTTAAAGTTCTCTGCTTGAGGGTACACCCGGAGGCACTTTTCCATCTTATCTCTCTTCCTCTTTTGTTTTGTTTTGTTTTTATAATTTATAGATGAAAGTTCTATTTTAAGCCTGTTACTCTTCTTAAAATGTTTTATTTTAATTTTTCATCACTTCTCTTGTAGTTTAATTATTTCCTTATTTCATTTCTTCACTGGGCTATTTTTCCATGTAATAGCCCTTGGGTGTATTATCATCCTGCTTTTCCAACTATGGTTGTAGTTAGCTAGCAATAATAATGATGATGATAATAATAATAATAATAATAATAATAATAATAATAATAATAATAATAATAATAATAATAATAATAATAATAAAGATAAGGGAAGAAAGTTTCTACGGCCTCCTATGTCTCCCAGAACATTCTCTGGAACATTGTAATTGGTGGTTGTTTCACTTAATTCTACTCATCTTAGAAGATGAAAAAGAGAGATTTCCTTCAATGCAGTTTGTCAATTTCTCGGAAGTAGGACAACACTGTCATTCGTTTTTCCAGGGATCCATCCACTCCAGCTGACGAAAGATATAATATTACGTCCTCAGAAAAGAAATCTTCGCTCCACAGAATAAATTTTACAAGAACCTTGAATGACACTCATACTTATAAGCAATCATCTGTTCGCGTGCACTTTTCTATGAGAACGTGCTCATTGTATTTGCCTGCTCTGCATTTGGCATGCATTATGCAGACTTGGAACATGTATTTTCCTGTTCTACGCAGGCACCCCTTACGGCACGCGCTCTCATTTGCGATTGCATCTGCTCTTTGGAGCTTACACTCTCTTCAACAGGTGGACATGTTTTTGATATCGTGCATGCACTCTCCATGTAGCGCACATTCATAGTGCGCACCCCAAAGAGGGCATGCTCCAGTCTATTTTTGTAGTAGCTCGCTCATCTGTTAGCATGTGATTCACTGATTGCATGCAAACGCACTTACCGATCTAGAAGAATCTCTTGTCGGCAAGCACATCCCAAGACTAGCAGGGGAACAAAGGGGCCCTCGAGGTCAGCAAGAGATGCCTGCATCCATGAAAAATCTCCAGATTACCAATTAGGCTCAGTATTAGGCCCAGAGAGGAATTCCTCTAGATCTCGCCAACCTTCCTCATATCGTGATGACTCCCCTTTCGGCTGAGGAATCATTAGACACAATTAACACTGCAGCCTCTGATTCAGTCCCTATACCCGCATAGACAGAGGACCCCGAGTCTGAAGCAACAGTTTTAAAGGAGTTGGTACCCAATATTCAGGTTAATATCTAGGAGAAGCAACCAAAGCACTGAGGAGTTGAAGGAAAACTAGTGTAGAGAAGGTTTTTGCCATGCATTACTACTCAGGTCAAAACTTGCTATGGAACTCTCCTGGTCAAAATTGGGCAGGAATGCAATTAACAGTAAGGATGCACAAATCTCCAGCCAAATTAGCTTGTTTCATACGAGCCACTTGTCGAGAATCCTGCCCCCTGTGTTCTCTAGGCAAATATGATTTCATGTCCCAGAGAAATTCAATCTTTCTGCTCTGAAAGTCGACACAGCAGTCACAATCCTAATACCTATAGTCTATTTTTTATAGCGGTGCATATTTGCCCTGACTTACAGGGGTGCCTTTTTAGCTCGGAAAGGTTCCTGATACCTGATTGGTCGGAAGTATTTTTGTCCGAACACCTTCATTATTCTCGAATGATTACCAAGTAATGTGAAACAAAACTTATTTTTTAACCTATATTTCTCCTTCAGATATATGTTTTGTCAATAAAAAATGTGAATGAATAAATACATTATAAAGAATCGTCTTGGTAAGTCTAAATTTAATAACACAATCCACCGAAGTCAACGACAGCAGCTTGTTTTCGGATGCACGCTTTGTAATTTTGTAATTTTTCACATATTTTAACACAAATTGGAATAAATTACACTCAGCATAAGTTAAACATGTTATTATAAACCTTCTTTGAATACCAGAATTTACCAAATTATGGAATTAATAAAACCCAATATATGTGAAAACTTATGGGGAGGTGAAAGAACAGCCTGTAGCAGCCTAGCGGAAAAACGATCCCTTCTGACTCGTAGACGCAGTTTGTTTATTCTTTCGTAATATAGTTCGGCCTATTCCTTTCAGTTTAAATAGTCTTACATTGTTTCAGTTCGTATTATTTTGCTTAGTATTTTCCCACATTCCTGTTCCTCACCTAATATCTATTTCCCCCGATATCCCTTCTTTCATATAGGCCTATGTGATATCCGCACTACGATTCCTTATGTTTTTTACCTTACGTCAGTAAGTATATAAATAAACGGATTTTGAGCGAAGCGAAAAATCTATTTTTGGGTGAGATAGCCATGGCGTCCTGATGGAAGGTTCCTGTTTGGTAGCTTCCTTGGGTATAAGACTACTAAGATATTCCCAGAGAATTTAACCACAGGTTATCACAGAATTCTAACTTCTGGAGCGAGTATCTCAAAGGTTTCCCTTTAAGACATCGTAATACAACAGGGGACACGCATGTCTGGTCGTGCCACATAGCTATCTCCACCCCGAACAGAGTTAACGCTTCGGTGTGTAAGGGCTGAGAATAGCTGGGAGCCGTTCCACAGCTAATCTCACTCGTGGCTACTACTGATACTCGAGACGTAAACAAACGGACGCCATTGCTCTAATGACGTCACGCGCGTCTTTATCCTGGCGCCAGTTGCTGCCCATCACCATGATACAATTGTGTAGGGTGGGAGCAAACTGAACGAAGTAGTAGGGAGGGTCCATCAGGACGCCATGGCTATCTCACCCAAAAATAGATTTTTCGCTTCGCTCAAAATCCGTTTTTTGGGCTCAAGCCATGGCGTCCTGATGGAAGAGTACCAGAGAATCAATGTATCGTGGTAGATTTTCCCCCAGAGTTAAGTGCCTAGGCATTGACAAAACAGCAAAGTAATCTTAGGTAAGAACCATAGGAACGAAATATCCTGCCCCCCATTGGTAGGAAGTTCCCATGGGCTATGCCGACGTCAAAGTGGTATTGAAGGGCTATTCATCTTGACAGAAGAACTTTTTAAAAGCTTAGAGATGAAGCAGAATGTTTGATATTTGTATAGGAACATTCTGAAGTAGGCCAGTGGTGGTTGGGCACTGTGCGTAGAGTTCATCTCCTGATTATCAGAAGTAAGTATTCGTGTAGGAACCTTACTGAGGCAAGGTGAATATAATTTAGGAATGGACATCTTAAATTCTTCATGACCATAAGAAAGGAGGAGTAAATAAAACTATGACAGTATGTATTTCATAGTAAGTAGGAGCTGAAAGAGACGCATAAGTAATAAAATAGAAATTTTATTTCACAATGCAGAAATTAAATAATTTACAGCAAAAGTAAAGTTCATTTACAGTAATAATAATGTACATAGAAATAAAGGCTTGCTCTTGAATCTGAAAGGGAATTTCAGGATTAGTAGGTACTCGTTCTCGAGGAACGCAAGTCTTTAAATAACACATCATGCTCAAGGCATGCGGCACTTGTGTAACACTATGACATTTCACCTGGGATAAGAACAGTTATAAAAGCACTAAGTGTTTTTAGACATCACTATGAATCACTCGAGGGTCAACATAGGCACCCGAAGAGTTAGAGTCCCAAGTAACTCACTGTTCTACGCAGAGTTAGGTGCAGGTTTCATAACACTACCTGCGGCTACCACAAAATGTTTGATTTCGTGCACTTGTTTCGCATAATGTTTAAAGAAAACTCGCGAGGACTTCCAGCCCGTAAAGTTTTTAAGGCTCTCAAAGTCCATGCTCTGAAAGAAGTTCAGAGAAGATGCCACTTTTCTAGGATCATGACCAGCGGGTGTACTGTTCGGATCCGCTCTGCGAATGAAGTAGGTGATTTTCGCTCTTAATTGTTTCAGTGACAGGTCGCTGCCCGATGTTTCTCCTTTGAAGAGTTGGCCTCCACCAAAGTTTGAAGTTCTGCGAAGATAGACCTTGAGGCTCTCTACTGGACATAGAGAGACATCCTCCTTCAGGGGGCATATTCTCCAAGGGCCCCATCTTTTGGTGGGTAATTCATTTTTGGCGAGAAACGTCGGATCAGGGGAGAGGGTCACTTCTCCTGAATCAGCAAACAGGATGTGTCCCTCTTCTCTTGATAATGCCACTATTTCGCTGACTCGAGCTCCCGAGGCGACAGCAAATAAAAATATAACTTTCTGAGTCAGATCCTTGAGGGGGCATGAATCGTTGTCCAAGTTGGAGGCGAAATGGAGCACCTTGTCTAGTGACCAGGAGATCGGTTTCGGAGGGGGTGCTGGGCGTAGGCGAGCACATGCTTTCGGCAGTTTGTTAAAGATGTCGCTGGACAGATCAATTTGGAAAGCGTATAGAATTGGTCTAGTCAAAGCCGATTTGCAGGTCGAAATCGTATTGGCTGCTAATCCTTGTCCATGAAGGTGAATGAAGAAGGACATACAGAAATCAATGGTGATTTCTTTAGGATTTTTTGCTTTAACAAAGGAGACCCATTTCCTCCAGGATGATTCATATTGCCGTCTCGTGGATTCGGTCTTGTATTCCTCTAGGAAGTCTAGACTTTTCTTCGAGATCCCAAACCTCTTCTTTGCGGCAAGGGAGAGAAAATCATGAGATGAAGGTCCTTGATTTTCGATGATGAAGCGAAGACAGTCGACTTCTGTACTTGTTGAGAGAGAACTGGGCCCGGGAGAGGGATCAGCTTGGGCTGCAGCTCCAGGACCAGGGGGTACCAGTTGCTCCGGGGCCACTTGGGAGCCACTAGGGCCGCTGTCCCTTTGAAGGTTCTCAGTTTGGAGAGGACTTTCAACAGAAGGTTGGTGGGAGGGAACAGGTATATCTTGGACCATCTGTTCCAGTCCAGTGACATGGCGTCCACCGCTTCTGCCTTGGGGTCCTCGTACGGGGCTACGTACAGAGGAAGATGATTGTTGTCGCTCGTTGCAAAGAGATCTATCTGAAGTTCTGGGACTTGATGAGAGATGAAGGAGAATGATCTTGCGTCTAGAGACCATTCCGACTCTATCGGGTTTGTCCGAGATAGAGCATCCGCTGTCACGTTGCGGAATCCTTGTAGGTGAACTGCAGACAGGTGCCACTTCTTCTTCTCCGCCAGACGGAAGATTGGGAGAAGCACCTGATTTATCTGGGGCGATCTTGAGCCTTGGCGATTGAGACAACGAACTACCACCGAGTTGTCTAGGGTTAGACGGATGTGGATCGAGGGCGGCGGGGATAGTTTCTTCAGAGTAAGAAGGATCGCCATGGCCTCCAAGATGTTTATGTGGAACGTCTTGAATAGTGGAGACCAGGTCCCTTGAGCTTGTTTCAGGTGGGAGTGACCTCCCCAGCCCTCCAGTGAGGCATCCGTGTGGATGTTGAGTGAAGGAGGAGGGTGTTGGAGAGGAATGGACCTTTTCAGGGCCATTACTTCCGACCACGGCTTTAGGAGGCGTCGAAGTCTGTTTGGAAGCCGTCTCTTGAGGTCTCTTCGAGCGATGGATGCCGATCGTCTCCAGACTCCCGCGGCATCCTTTAGCTGTGCACGAAGCACTGGGTTTGTCACTGAGGCGAATTGTAGAGAGCCTAGAACTCGTTCCTGCTGTCGTCTTGAAATGCGTTTGGATTTCAGTAGTCGCTTGACAGACCCTGCTATTTCCTTCCTTTTCTTCTGGGGGATGGAAAGGCGGTGTGACTGAAGATTCCAGTGGATTCCCAGCCACTGAAACTTCTGAGCCGGAGAGAGGCGAGATTTCTTCTCGTTGATCTTGAATCCCAGGTGTTCTAGGTACTGGGTAACTTCGTCGCAAGACTTTGTACACTCTTCGGGCGATGGAGCCCAGACTAGCCAGTCGTCGAGGTAGGCCATCACCTGGACGTTTCTTAGGCGGAGCTGTTGTACTATGGCGTCTGCCAGCTTCGTGAAGATCCGAGGGGCCACATTGAGGCCGAATGGCATGGCCCGGAAGGCGTAGCTTTTCCTTTGGAGTCGAAATCCTAGGTAGGAGGAAGCGTGATGGTTCATTGGAATGTGCCAATAGGCATCCGCCAGGTCTATAGAGACCGTGTAGGAACCTTGAGGCAGAAGGGTCCTTATTTGTTGAAGCGTCAGCATCTTGAATTTGTTGTTCTCTATGAACTTGTTGAGGGGGGATAAGTCCAGAATGACTCTGAGCTTGTCTGAGTCCTTCTTGGGAACGCAAAACAGTCTCCCTTGGAACCTGGTGGACTTTACCTTCCTTATCACCTTCTTGTTCAAGAGGTCTAGAACATATTCTTCCAGAATGGGGGTCGATTGTTGGAAGAACCGCTGGAAGATTGGGGGTGGTTGCACCCAACTCCAGCCTAGACCGTTCTTGATGATGCTGTGTGCCCAAGGATCGAAGGTCCAACGATCCTGGAATTGGCGGAGTCTTCCTCCCACCGGAAGCACTTCATTGCTTCTGGTGTCCCGAGGACTTGTTGCCTCGGCCGCTAGCTCCCTTTCCTCCTCTACCTCTGGAGGGACGACGAGAGGCGTCTCTGCTTGCACCCCTGGACGAGCCTCTACCTCTGGCATGAAAGGTAGTGGATGGCTGCTCAAAGGCAGGGGTGAAGACCGGTGACTGTGACAACACCGGTTGGGGGACCAATTGAAAGGTCTGTTGTGGTTGGGCAACCACTTGGGAGGTAGCGGGTCCCGGAAACTGACGTCTTTGTTGACGTTGCTGGGGTTTCGGTTTCTGAGGTTTCCTCTTAGGCTGAGGTCCATCGTCCTGAGAGGTTTTCCTTTTCCTGGACATGCCCCATTTGTGGAGAAGGTTCCTATTCTCCGTGGCGGCTCTGTCCGTTATTTCCTTGACAAGGTCCGAAGGAAACAGGTGCTTTCCCCAGATGTTGGAGGAAATCAGCCTCCGGGGTTCGTGTTTCACGGTGGCACCGACAAACACGAATTCACGACAGGCTCTACGAGCCTTTATGAAATGGTACAAGTCCTTCATTACCGTGAGTAAGTGGGATTTGGCCAGTACCATGTAGTGATCGGGTACTGCTGTGTCACAGGCCATAACTTCAAGTTGGACTTGATGAGAAAGAGACGCTGCAAGCCTCTCCTTCGTGTCTTGTTCCCGGCGAAGGAGGTGATCATTGAGCTTAGGGAGGTCTTCATTAAACTGACGTCCGGCAACGTCAGGATCGAGCCTACCCACAACGAAAGTATGTTGGACATCTTTCCATTGTCTAGTGTCAGGGGGCGTTACGATGGAGAAGGGTCTGCACTCCTCCAGTGCAGGGCAGGGTTTCCCTTCTTCCGCCGCTTTAAGGCATGCAGCCAAGGCCTTTTCCAAAAATGGAAGAATCGCAGTGTCGGGAGCGACATAAGTAGGATGCTTCTTGCTCAAGGCAGGAAGCTTAGAGCAGGTAAAGCCCCTGCTCTTAAATGCGGAGGCTAGCATAGCCTGGGCCTTTGCGAGATCGAACACTATCTCTTCCTTAGGTTCGGTCTCCTCCTTCGAGGCAGGTTCAGAACGAAGCCGGACGTAACAGTCCGGGTAGGCCTCGAAGCTTGGGAAGAATTCCACATCTTCCAACGGGACCGTGCCGATTTTGTCACTAACAAAGATCCTGCCGGTCGCAATAACCATATGCTCTGCATACCTCCACGGGTTGGCATGAGAGCAAGCTGGGAGATCCTTAACCGAGATCTTCTTCGGTTCTCTGGATCCAATCATAGACCTGATGGACTCCTGGTTCTCCTTCAGTCTGTCGTCCATGACAGCTCTAATCAGTCGGATCAGTTCTTGTGTAGAAGAGGAAGGATCCGGGGTCGAGGAGGTGGACGGAATGGACACATCCGTCGGTGTAGGAGTAGGCGGAGGGATGGACGAGGGAGTAGCTCCAATCTCCGACTCGGTGTATTCCACCTTGTCTTCGTCCTCTTCGGCTCCTTGAGCCATAAGCGTCTTCTCCGTGTCTTCCGAGACGTCAGAGATCTGTTCATCCTCTTCGGAATCTAGGCGACACTCGTGCATGGACTGAGCCATGACCACATCAGGTTCCACCGTAATTTGGACAGTGGGGATTGCTTCCTTTGGAACCACTGAATCAGGGGAGGCCTTAGGGAACAACAGGGACCTCAGTTCTTCGGTGGCCAGGTACGGTCCAGTGGCATTCCTCTGAAAACCACGCACCCACTTGCGCAGTTTCTCACGAGCAATGTCTCTAACCTCCGCTGAGGGAGGGTTATGGAAGGCCTCAACTAGGTAGGCCTGGCAGACCGTACATTCCAGTGGATTCCAGAACTTCCAATCCCCTTTCTTGTCTGAGCAAGGGGCGTGAGTCCTGCACGCCGTATGTCCGTAAAACTGGGAGCGTTTCACGGCACAGTATGCGAAATCGCACTTCATCTGCTCCTCCTGTGGAAGAAAGAGAAAATGAGTATGGGGGAGTCATAGGAATGGCTCTTAAATTAAGTTAATATTAATCATTAATTTTAACTTACAGAAGGTGTGATGCATAGAGAGTGAAACAGTAAAGGAGAACACGCTCCATGCATCTCGCCCGGCTGGTTACCATAGGCTTGGTCCTGGGATAATCCAAATGACCGAGATCATTGGATATAGTTTCTTAGGATTCCCATTATATTGGAACTCCATGGAAAGCCAAGGACAAGGTTGGGATCGAATTCATTCGGTTCCCAGATAAGAGCCAGAAGGTCTCATTAAGGGTAACTGCTTCTGGCAACCAGCCGTGCTAAGATGCACATAGCATGCTGGAAATAGAAGAATGCAAAGAGACAGCATGATCACTAATAGAGCAGTACTAGGTACTGATCTTAGAAGCAAAGCAGCTTATCTATTTGCCAGGTAGGGCTATCTTAGTCTTATGATAGCTACAGAGAGGGGGTGCAAGTATTCTTGACGCCTCCGGGGTATCCGGCAAGCCGCCGGCACGCCGGAGCTCGCTCCAGCATAGATTCTGGCATTAGAACAGACAATTTTCAAAAGTCAGTTAGATACCAGGATGGCGGCCGCCGGCACAACGGCGGCACGCCGGCAGGGAGCGGCGGCTCCGGCAGCCGGAGGATGCCGGATTGGTGACTGGGGTAAGGATGGTACAGGTAGTATCGGGTTGCCGGCAGTATATGCCGGCACTCCGGAGATCGACCGGCAAGCGGACGATTAGATAGGAGTAGGAGAGCCGCCGGTAGTAGCCGGCGGCAGCCGGCAGTCCCTCGGAACACGGGGGGCTGGCGGCAAGGGTAGGGAAGTCACCAAGAGGCAGGTATTGCCGGCATAAGAGGCGGCAAGAGACCGGCACCCGGATAGATAGAGAGACAGGGGGAGGGGGGGAAGGATGCAGGAAGTACCTTCAGGGTTCCAGACATCCCTCCCCCTCCCTGAGGGGGTGTACCCATGATAGAGACAGGCTCTATCATCCATATGCAGGGGTCACTAGGGACCGGGAGCAGGTAGCCCAAGGGAGGACTAGGGAACACCCAAGATGGGGGGGGGGAGACTCCCTTATGCAGAGCTACACTAGGAACTAACCTTATAGGACACTATGAAGGTATATGTACCAGAGCGGACTGCACAAGGAAGCTCGGGTAGCCCTACTCATCCACCCTAAGGAGGAGTTGTAGGACAGGGGACAGATGAGTATAAACTAACCTAAGCATAGGCTAGGCTATACAAGAGATAGGTGGGGAGGGAGAAGAGAGGGGTCTTCCCAGGAAGGGTTTCTGTACCAGAGCGGCCACAAAGGGAAGGGAGGACACTCCCTAACCTAAGATTAGGCTGATCGGCTAAAACGGTGCAAGAGTACAGTTTCAGCATGGAACAGAGAAACCTTCCTAACCCGACCTAGATCAGGGCTAAAAGTCCTGAACTAGGCAAGGAAGAAGACGTATCGCTATCGCAGGAAAGTCGCAGACTATCCTAGCCATAGAGGTAGGCTAGCCTAACCTCACTCTCAGACGCAATCCTAAAGGGGGTTCATTCCTTTAGGGAGGACTGAGAGGCGATATAATACTCTATTAGACAATAAATCCCTTTACTCAGAAAAGGGATCAAGGCTAATTAGAGGGAATGCCAAGGCAGAGGATGAAGGAAGCATATAGGGGTCCTAAGGTTAGGTTAGGCTAGTAAGAATCACTGACTAGCCTATCCCCTATATGGTCCCTGAAGGCGAAAACATTTGCATCACTAGTCAAAAGTATTGTAAAATAATAATGCCACTATCTTCATAACTTAGTCTAGGATCACTGATAAATCATGCATGAACACTTGTATATAGGCTCCTGGCCTGGGGGCTATAGTAGCCGACTGGTATGAGGTCAATCGATGACCGATAAAAAGCGTCTAAACACGATATAAAAGTTCCTAGCTATGAAGACTAAATAAACTAATGTATTCGATTAGTATATAAGGCCGGAAGCGTTGTTGTGGCTAACTAAATAAGACATGCAAAACAACAACGACGCCATAAAATGGCGGGTCCGGTAGAGGCACAGCTCTGCCACAAAACATCAATTATTTCGCAAAATAATATTTACTTTACGGCCAGAGCTTAATTAAACAATACTGGAACCTTGTACTCAACTTTCCAGAAGAAGGCGAGGCTGAAGGTAACGACATAGCGAAGATGCAAAACGATAAAGTTCACACAAGGGAAAATCCGTCTCAGTAGGGCAGCTACTAAACAAAGGATAAAGACGCGCGTGACGTCATTAGAGCAATGGCGTCCGTTTGTTTACGTCTCGAGTATCAGTAGTAGCCACGAGTGAGATTAGCTGTGGAACGGCTCCCAGCTATTCTCAGCCCTTACACACCGAAGCGTTAACTCTGTTCGGGGTGGAGATAGCTATGTGGCACGACCAGACATGCGTGTCCCCTGTTGTATTACGATGTCTTAAAGGGAAACCTTTGAGATACTCGCTCCAGAAGTTAGAATTCTGTGATAACCTGTGGTTAAATTCTCTGGGAATATCTTAGTAGTCTTATACCCAAGGAAGCTACCAAACAGGAACCTTCCATCAGGACGCCATGGCTTGAGCCCAAAAATAATAACAACATAAATTTTAAGCTGTGTAGCAAGTATAACCTATTCTGTAAACCTGAAATTAAGCATAGTATTTTTTTATTCCCGCCTCTACACTATTTTAATGAGACTAGCACGCGCTTCCCTTCAAGCCATCACTTTCGACAGAGGATAAGAAATAAGGAATCGTAGTGAGGATATCCCATATATGAAAGAAGGGATATCGGGGAAAATAGAAAGATATTAGGTGAGGAACAGGAATGTGGGAAAATACTAAGCAAAATAATACGAAGAGAGACAATGCAAGACTATTTAAACTGAAAGGAATAGGCCGAACTATATTACGGAAGAAAAAAAAAACTGCGTCTATGACAATCAAAAGGGATTGTTTTCCCGCCAGGCCGCTACAGGCTGTTCTTTTACCTCCCCATAAGTTTTGACAAATATCGGGTTTTATTAATTCCATGTTTTTGGTAAATTCTGGTATTCAAAGAAAGTTTATAATAACATGTTTAACTTATGCTGAGTGTAATTTATCCCAATTTGTGTTAAAATATGTGAAAAATTACAAAATTACAAAGCGTGCATCCGAAAACAAGCTGCTGTCGTTGACTTCGGTGGATTGTGTTATCAAATTTAGAATTACCAAGACGATTCTTTATAATATATTTATTCATTTACATTGTTTATTGACAAAACATATATATGATGGAGAAATATAGGTTAACCCTTTTACCCCCAAAGGACGTACTGGTACGTTTCACAAAACCCATCCCTTTACCCCCATGGACGTACCGGTACGTCCTTGCAAAAAAATGCTATAAAAATTTATTTTTTCCTATTTTTGATAATTTTTTGAGAAAATTCAGCCATTTTCCAAGAGAATGAGACCAACCCGACCTCTCTATGACAAAAATTAAGGCTGTTAGAGCAATTTAAAAGAAATATACTGCAAAATGTGCTGGGGAAAAAATAACCCCTTGGGGGTTAAGGGTTGGAAATTTCCAAAGAGCCTGGGGGTAAAAGGGTTAATAAATACCGGTAAGTTTCGATTCACATTACTTGGTAATCATTCGAGAATAATGAAGGTGTTTGGACAAAAATACTTCTGACCAATCAGGTATCAGGAACCTTTCCGAGCTAAAAGGGCACCCCTGTGAGTCAGTGCAAATATGCACCGCTATAAAAAATGGAGTATAGTACATCAATAGAGAGACTAGGAGTGTAATTTAAAAGCTTCCTGGCATCAAAGTAAGTGAATACGGCAATGGTCAGTATCCAGGTTACATCATGGATAGACTGCTGGTTAGGAACAGAGGCTTTCTTCATTTCCTCTCAGGATTTCTCCAAACCTGAGAAGAAGTAGTAGTTCATAGACTTAGCTGTGTCTTGAGTGTAGGCAGTCATCTTCCTGGCATGAATGAGTTTATGCTACAAACTCCATTCAAGATGGAGAAAGCAAGCTCTGCAAGAGTGGCCATTACTATGGGTGATTATAAGCTCTTTGTATTAGCAGAAAGAAGACATACTTCAGAAAAAAAAAACTTTGCATTGTGTGTACTATACTGTACTTCCTTCATTAAATTTGCAGGGACAAGTATGAGAATAAGCCCAAAAGTTTAAATAAGAAAGCTATGGGGACCAAGCCAATTAGTGAACTTGACACTATAACAAGGAATACAGACCTCTCTTTACTGTATGCTATGTACCTTAAGGAGAGTAGTATAGTAGTTCACTTGAATTTAGTTTCATTCCTTGTCGCAGGTAGCTGTAACATACTCCTCCTTAACTACCTGCCTTAATCAGAAATAGATTAGGCCTAGTATTAGCTTTTGCTAGGTAAGACTTTATCCAAGTGGTTATTTATAACTATAAGGCAAGTGGAAAGTACAGTGTGCTGCCTTTTATTGATAGTTTCATCCCAACTCTCCTTCAAGTAATCTGCTAAAAGAAGTATTTGGCTACAGTTGAGAAAGATGTTTATATCTTGGTATGAATCATATACAGTAAAACAAATATTTTTAAGAGCAAAGTCTGTTTTTTTTCTGAATACTAATAATTATCTTCCATTGAGATATCTCATCTCGGATGAAAGAATACATTTATGAGAGGGGCATAAAAAGATTATATAAAGAAATACAGGCTGAGTTTAAATATCCTGTATATTGTACTATGAAACATAGTTTTGGTAATAGTGTATGTACTTTATTTTTTATCAATGGAAATTCATGTTACAATGCTATCCATTTAACAGAATCTTAAGGAGGAAATTTATTATTCAAGTACTTAACCAACATTCATTCTGTTATAAGCATTAAAAGCTCAGCTCTGGTTGATGAACTTGGGAATTAAAGGATTAGTTGCAGATGTTTGTAACTAACCCTCCTATACGTTGCTTCTACTAATTCAATGAATGATCATTGGTGGCTAAAGTTTTGGAAAATCTCATTATTTCTTTATCCCCATTTAGATGTGTGGAGAAGGGTAGGATGGAATAATTGTTTGTATGTATTGAAATCATAAATTCTATTTCTGGATTTTACTTTTTCAATAAATCTTACCAACATTCACTGTATTGAATCCCAAATTGATTGGAAGTTGTAAACAGTTAGGAGGAGCTCCTCAAGTTATGAACGAGATCTGTTCTAACAATGCGTCATAAGTTTATAGTCAGCACTCCTTATTCACGGGTCCAATCTTTGGAGATCGGTCATTCAGAAAATGTTTAGCATATTAAAGGAAAATCAGCTATTTTGGATTTTGCAATAATTACTTTCACAAGCGGAAGCTTTCAAACCGACGGCGCAAAACAGAACAGCCCAACTATACAGGTAATGCATCTAAATCATTCCGTGATACACCAACTCTTTTATCTAGTATTCTAACAGTGATAATAATATTTAAAAGATGTTCATACATAAATTCTGTTTTAAGTATTGTAATACAGTATTTGATATATATGTAGTATATAATGCTGATGTAAAATATAAATGCAGTAGTGCCTTAAGATACAAAATTGATTTGTTCCGGCGTGGCTTTCATTTCATGAAAATTTCTTATTGTGGGGCATGTTTTACTTGTAGATCTCCTGATTTGCTCTAAACCCTACAAAAACACCACATTAGATTTTATAATAAAGCTATAACCACAATGAAATACTTTATTGTACAGCCAAATACATTTGAATCATTCAATTTCCTAACCTAATTGTTAATACATGTAAGTTAAGTAGTAATTAGAACATAAGGCTATAATAAATGGAAAATAATACAATACATTCAGTACAATACTGACATACTGTACATATACAAAATATACAGTACGTACTATATATACTGTACTATTATTATAGTTACCCTTACTATAGAGAAGTACATTTTCTGTTATGTATGAAAACCCATTTTCTTTAACTGGCTCATACTTTTGATAGGTTACTATTTTATTGTCGACCTGGCTGGCGAATCTCTTCGTATCATGAAAATTTTTCGTAATATTAACGATAAAATTTTCGCATCTCCTTTCGCTTCATGAAAATTTTGTATACAGATACATTGGTAAAGTTGTACTGTATTACAGATTCTCATTTGGAACAGAAAATATATGTTTTCCTGTAGGAAATGATGTGATTTAACAGAATTTGACCTTCATTTCAACTGCAAACAAACAGAACAACCAGTTCGACTAACTTCAAGTAGCCGAACTGGTTGTTGTTGTTGCGGATGAAATGAAGGTGAAAACTGGTTAAATCACGTTATTTTCTACAGGAAAACATATATTTTCTGTTAAAATGTTTAAATATAATGGCTCTTGTTCAAATTCCATCCTCACTTCACTCATCAAGAATGTATGTACTGCGTACGCTAACGTTAACAATATTACGCTGACATTGCTAACATTAGCAATGCTACGCTAATATTAGCATGTGTATTTTAAAGCATTTTTCCTTATACCCTTTACACAATATATAAATGGGTACAAAGGGGTACAGAACCTAACAAACCCACCTAACCTAACCTAGTACAGTAGTTCCCAGGTCACAACACCTAGCCCGGGGGCAAGCCCCTGGACCCCCTTCCCTGGTCACAACCCTTAGCCTGGGGGCGAGCCCCTGGACCCCCTTCCCAGGTCACAAACTTGTACTGGCAAGCGGTAATGTTGAGCTGCACACGCTAAAAACATTTAAATTAAAGAAATTAATGACTTACTTTTATGACCCAGACGACAAAACTTGTGGGTCACCGGGGTGTTGAGACTATGACATATTAACTTCTATGAACGGCATTTGGGACACTGTAAACGTTGGGTATTACATTGTGTGATTTAAGGAAATTATCAACACTAGATGACGTATCAAAAAATTCCCCATGAAATTAGCAAATGCTTTTAAGTATGGAATACTGCAGCCTTTACAAGTTTCTATAACTTCCATCGTGAAATACGAAAAAAAACCTCACTTGACATAACAAAGACCTGACTAGGACAAAGGTTTCCACGGAAAAGGATTTGTTGGAAGGGGTATGAAGAGACCACTTGAAGAGATATGGGTTCATGATTGGTTAATGGAAAAACAACGTAGTCTAGAGAGTAAACATGAATGAATTAGAATGGGAAACTTGTCCAAAGCAAGTATTTATGTGAAATCTGGGTGTGACAAGGTAATAACAAAATGTATAAAAGTAATATAGCAAGATAAAATGGAGTGTATGATAAATAATATATAATGGGAATATAAAATGAGGTGATTTTATAAGATATCAGATAATAAAACGAGTAATTCTTGGGTCAAACGTAATATGTATACGAGGGTATTACATAAAAGGTATGGTATAGTTGTACTAGATCAAGTCAAATACTTGATCCAGTCGAATAGTTAAATGTGGCGGGTAGAGAAGAAGTAATCCTATTGGTGGAGGAGGATTCTATGCGCAGAAGGTCGAAACCTGCTATGTACTAACGAACGAATGAGAGCGACTACAACCGACCCGTAGAATGTCAAAAAATAAATGAAAAACACTGATAATGTTAGCATGTTACGCTAACATTGCTAATGTTAGATTGCGCAGCTCAATATTACCGTATTTTTTTCATTGGTTTATTATATATCCAAGAACGTAATGTATAGAGAAGAAAAGGCTTGTTTTACCTTTATATACCATTTCCCCAGTATGTTTTCCCCACCCAAAACCCCGAGTTCCCACTGGGGGTCCCCCATTATTGTTGGATATAGATATACAGTGAACCCTCGCTACTTCGCGGTTCGACCATCGCGGATTCACCACTTCGCGGATTTTTTTCATAACGCATGTATATACATATATCGCGGATTTTCCGGAAATTTTGAAAATACCGCGATGTGACCGATGGTGCGAGATAGGAGAAAGTAAGGAAAATTGAATCATGATTGATTTTCAATATAAATGAAACTTTGAGGAGCAACAAAGATATCATTTGTTAGAGAGATAGAGAGAGGTAAGGAATGGGAGGTAGTGAAAAGTAGCCCAGAGAGAGAGAGAGAGAGAGAGAGAGAGAGAGAGAGAGAGAGAGAGAGAGAGAGAGAGAGAGAGAGAGAGAGAGAGAGAGAGAGTGTGTGTATTGTTTTAAATGTAATAAAAAAAAAAAAAAAATTTGATAGGTTATAACACATTGGTGCTTATGTAATATCAACTGTATACTGTAGACGGTTTGAATAAGTTAAGAAATGAACGGTAGCTAGACGTCAGCTGATCTAATCACAGCCAAAAGTAAAACAAAAAGAAGTCAACAATACTCGATTTTTAAAACACACCCGAAATTTAAAAACAGAAGTACATGCTTTCTTAATGTGCAATTAACTATTTAAAGAGTAGCAATTTTCTAGAATAAAATGATGTTTCCCAAAAAGTAGTGGTTTGCTGATGAAATCGGATGCCGTATTTTTAGCAACGATTGAAATGGATGTAAACTCGGCATAATTTTTTCATTTAGTATTTAATTGACACTAAGAAAAGTAATTTTAGTTTCTTCATCTATATGTAAGTATTGTATAACACGAAGAGAGAGAGAGAATGAATCAGCTGTTGTAATTGAATGCCGTGTTTTTGTTTCTTGAGAATTTCATCGCCACTACTATAACAACAACATACTGTACTGAACTTTACAGTATTATACAGACTACTGTAATATGATAAAGTAAAATATTTGTAATAACCTATTTTATATGAAATGGGGCTATTTTTTTTTTATTTACATTTACGTACGTAAAACAACTCTCTCTCTCTCTCTCTCTCTCTCTCTCTCTCTCTCTCTCTCTCTCTCTCTCTCTCTCTCTCTCTCTCTCTCTCTCTTAAATTGTTTTCCTGCTTTGCTACGTATGTATGATTTTATATAGATACGGTAAATAATATTTGTAATAACATATTTTCTAAAAGCTATTACTGTAATATCATTATTTATCACTTTCATCATGCGCGTTAAATGCCTTCATTTGTTTACTGAGCGTACTTTATTACGCCGTCGTTTCAGGCGGCGTCATAAAGAAAAACATTTCATTTGGAAGTCCTAAGAAAAGCGGCGTCATAAAGAAAAACATTTCATTTGGAAGTCCTAAGAAAAATTAAGTAAAACATTGGTAATAACAAAATCAACATACTGTACTGAATAATCAATATAATCGATGCAAAAACTAACCTATACACAGATGTGTAAATTTGTTTGTTTCTTCATTATGATCAGAGATAAACGTAAACAAAACATTGGTTGCCATTTTTTATCGTGCTTTTTGGCGTGTTTAGGAAACGCATGATATAAAATCGCCTTTAATATTTGTGCCTGTTTTAGTTTAGGGTACTGCAGTACATGCATTAAGTGTTTTGTACATTAAAGGGTAGTTTGTTAACAGTACTACGTACAAGGGAAGGTTTTAAAAGTCTGAATATACATGTTAAATAAATAGGTAAATATGGTGTCACTACTTCGCGGATTTTCACCTATCGCGGCCGGGTCTGGAACCTATCTACCGCGATAAACGAGGGTTCACTGTATATATATTTTTGGGCTCAAGCCATGTCGTCCTGATGGAAGCTTTCTAAGGGATATTTGGCTATAGTGATACTCCCAGAGAATTGGCCATAGGTCTCCAGAATTCTAATTTCTGGCTCGAGTATTCTTAAAATTTCTCTTAAGGATATCGCATAATATCAGGGGACGTATATCTTGATATGACACATGGCAATCTTCACCCCGAATAGCGTTTTCGCTTCGAGGGGGAAGATTGGCGAAATTGAAAGGGAGCCGTTATCAAGGTTGCCCTTCCTCCCCTACTATTACAGGGCTCCAAGATGGCGCTTATTCCTACTTAGGTAGCGATTTCGCACGGTGTTCTCCCTGTTCATCTAGCGTTGTAGATCTTTTCTTTTGGGGATTAATTATGCATTCTCCAGCATCTTCTGCCTCTGGAAAGTTGAGTATTTAATCTTTACGGTGTATAATTTTTAGCTCCTGCCTCACAATGAAATTATCATAATTTAATGTGTTTATTAGAGCGTAGCCGGTCACCGGAGGGGCCATTTTGGGCGCTGTTGTTTGTCATGTATGCTTTATTTAGTCAGCAGAATGACATTCCCGGTATTTAGCTTTAATGAATTATAGCTATTTAGGCAAAATTATATTAGTGAAGATATGATCATGCAAACAATTTTCCTCTTCCTAAATGTGTAGATCGTATATGTTAGTGTCTCAGTGATATAGGTAGCCGAGATCTCGCCCTGCGCTAGGCTAACCCAGTCTATGCTCTTTAGTATACTGTCATACATTATCCCCGTTTACCCTCGTGTATAGTTTTATCAATTCAACAGGAGATATATCTCCTAAAATTAATTATATAACTCGATAATCATCTCCTTCGGAGATTTAAGGGTAAACCCTCCTTCCCTCTGAGTGCCGCCATAGGTGACAACCCTATCTTGGTCTTGCCATAGAGTAGTACACTCCGGCTTGACTAGGCTAGTGTTTTCTGTCTTTTCCCCCCTTGCCAGCGAGTATCCTGGCTTGGTATTACGACAGTAACTCAGAGTATTCAGTCTTTATGCCGACAGCTTGGCTGCCGGGTGAGTAGTCACTCCCCTGCCGGCTTACAGCTGTCAGCATAGGAAGCTTAGCTTCCCTAGTCCCCACCTGAAGTGGTAGTATAATGCCGCCACCTTCTCCCCTGCGGTCTAGAAGACAAGTCTTGTTTCGGCAGACCCTAGGCTGAAGAATAGACATTCTTCTGCTGCCTAGGATGGCGCTGATATTGAAACAAGGTTTCATCTATGTTTGGAAATGGCGGCAATCCTGCCGCCTTCTCCTGACACAGCATACAAGACCCTTTCCCTGCCCCTCTCTGTCCTTTAGCGATAGCCTAGCCATCGCATGTCTGTGGCCGTTGTCTTACAATCTCCCCACTTGCCTGGTAGATCGTGGCGCCGACCGGGCTCCTACATAGGCGGCTTGATAGATGCTCCGACTTTCCCCTACGGACGCAAGGCTCCAGGAAAGGTTGTGCCGGCTGTGACGGCTGCCGGTGGTTGACCCTTTTGTCTTTGAGTGTTCTTCAGCCCTCCCTTGGACTGCCATCCACATCCCTGAAACCGTCAGTGACCGGCAACAAATCTTGTGGTTGGATGGAAGCTAGAATGATTCATTCTCCCCTTCCATTTGAACCCTCATTCTGGAGGAAGGCAGTAGGAATAACATACCTACACCCTTATTTATTGTACTAAAAATTACATTAATAAGGTAGCCCTTCACTCCATACTTTCTCTCTCTCTGTCGGCTAGTGCCGTCAGGTACTAACCCACCAGGTACTAGCCTAGCCTGCAACATGCCCGCTGAACTACAGTATATGCTTATACAGTTGCCAGTATTTTTGCAGTATAGTACATACTGCAAACAGAAAACTATAGTATATGTTATACAGTAGTTTATATTTCCAACATACCCTGTGTGTCCTTTCACAGTCTATTGTTGAGACCACCTTTATATTGAAGTGAAGTATTCCTTTAATACACTGATAAAGTCATCAGTTCATAACTTACCCCACAATATTAATACTTTTATGGAAGGGTTAGTGTTAGTATACACTAATTCTAACACTAGAGGTTAGAACCCTTCTCCCTTGATTTTCCCTTAATAAAAAAATTCTAACATTAATATTGGGGTAGGTCGCAGTAATTGGATGGACAGAAGACACAAGTATGTGTCTTAACTATTTCCTTTCTAGCTTACTATACTAAGCTATAATGGTTAAGTTACCAAAACATTTATTGCATGTAACTTATTTATCAAATGCGATAAATAACCGCATACTCATTTGAATTTTCTTTCTTTACAGGAGGAGCCCAAAATGAAGTGCGAGGTGATATACTGCAACCACAAGAGTAGGAACTTTTGTTGTCACACTATGTGCAGGACTCATGCCATCTGCGCCATTACCACTACCACTAAAACCTTGCGGTATTGGGACCCCCAGAACTGCAACGTCTGCTCGGCCATGGTGGTCGAGGGTTTCGACGACCCCAAGTCAGCGGAGTCGAGGGATGTAGCACGATAGAAGCTTCGCAAATAGGTACGAGGGTTCCAGAAGAACTCTCCGGGACCATACCTTCCAAACGACAGGATGCATAGCTTGCTGTTCCCCAAAGCGGGTAATGAAGCTGTCGTGCCCCAGACACGACCCGGACCTCCAGATTGCAATTGAGGAGGATGTCAGTGAGGCGATGCAAGGCATGGACATCCACCAGGAGGAAAGGATGTCTGAAGTGTCCACGGACACAGAGAAGGATCTCCTTATGGACGATCCCGAGGAAGAGTCTACTCTACCTCCCGGAGGAGGAGAAGGCCTTGATTCGTCGGAAGTGGAGGAGTCCCTTCCACCCGTGCCAGCACCAGAGCCGACACCATCTACATCTTCAGCTCCTACCCCTCCATTGGATGCCGTAGGCCAGTCAGTTTTGGCTCATATTACCACGCTGATGGAGAATCTTTGCAAAGAGAGCGAAGCACAGGAAGCAAAGCTCACAAGAGAGCTCCGTGAAGTGACACAGACCACCGCCTCCCGAGGGTCTTACAAGCGACCCAGAGTTCAGGACCTGGCAACCTGCTCCGAGACCAAACCCTGGAGGTACGCGGAGTACATGCCGATTACCAACGGCAAACTCTACATCTCAGAGGAGATGGGAGCCATTCCCTTAGATGACATTCAGTTCTGGCCGAGCCTTAATGCCTACCCTGACTGCTTCATTCAACTGAAGCATGAGCCAGCGTCAAAGAAGGAAACGGAACCATAGGAGGTCATGGTTTTCAACCACGACAAGGCACAGGCTCTCTTATCGAGCAGCCTGAAGAAGGCGGGTTATACCAACTCGAAAGTTTCTTCATTGAGCAATAAACACCCTACCTTTCTTGCTCCTACTTCCAGAGCCTTCCCCTTTACGTCGAAGGCGTTCCAGATTGTTGCCAAGGCAGTTGAGGCAGGCAAACCGTGCCCTACACTAGAGGACTGTAGGCCTCTGTCGTTAGCCCTGCCCACGGATGAGAAGGAATGGAAGGAGGTCCACCTAACCATCTCAGTAGGAAAGCTAGATGCAGATATCGCGGGACGGCAGTTCAGCGAGAATCTCCCTAAGCTGTTGGACTTTCTCTTGCGGAGGGAGCAAGTGACGAAAGTGAGGCTTGCCACCTCTCTGTCCCTCCAGAACTGCATCGAGATGTGTGCAGGCCACAAAAGCATCCCAGACATGCTCATGGTCCTGTCCAAGAGGCAAATGGCCACCTTAGCAAAGGACCTGTACACCTTCATGAAGGCTAGGAGAGCCTGTAGGGAGTTCATGTTTGCTGCTGCGACAGTAAAACACAAACCCAGGAAGTTGATTTCTTCCAGCATCTGGGGTAGTGAAGCGGTCAAAGAGGTAGTCGAGAAAGTTGCCACAGAGAATAGGAACCTTCTCCAGAAGTGGGGCATCTCTTCAAAGAGGAAGTCTTCCCTGGATGCGGATCCCCAACCAAAGCGGAAGTCAAAGAAGCCAAGACTACCCTCTCGGCCTACTCAGCAACATCACACGGTCACCATGACCGCGATGCCCCAAGTGGTTGCTCAGCCACAAACCACCTTCCAAGTGGTACCTCAACAGCTGGTTGCCCAGTCACCATCTTTTAACCCAGGGTTTGAGAGGCAAACCACTACCTTTCGTCCGAAAGGAAGAGGTTCTCGACGGGGCTCCTCAAGACACCCCTCCCGAGGCAGGGGAGGATGCGGTCAGGGTGGCATGCCCTCTGGACCACCTAAGCAATGAGATGCTTCAGGTGGAGGGAGATTCCAACACTTTCGAGATTGTTGGACCTTCGATCCCTTGGCCCACAGCCTAATCAAAAATGGACTAGGATGGAAATGGATCTAGTCTCCACCTTCATTTCCTCAATTCTTCCAACACTCCACCCCCTTACTGGAAGAATATACCTTAGAACTCTTGAGCAAAAAGGTTATAAGGAAAGCAAAGTCCATCAAATTCCAGGGAAGGCTGTTTTGTGTTCCCAAGAAGGACTTGGACAAACTCAGAGTCATTCTGTACTTGTCGCCACTCAACAAGTTCGTCGAGAACAAGAAGTTCAGGATGTTAACCCTTCAACACATAAGGACCCTGTTTCCAAAAGGGGCGTACACAGTCTCAATAGACCTGGCAGATGCTTATTGGTTCCTCCCAGTTAGCTGTCCCCTCTCCTCCTACCTAGGATTCAAGTTACAGAAGATGAAGTATGTCTTCAGAGCTATGCCTTTCGGACTAAACATAGCCCGAAGGATCTTCACGAAACTTGCAGACGCAGTTGTACAACAACTACTCCTAGAAGGTGTTCAGGTAGCAGCGTACCTGGACGACTGGCTGGTGTGGGCAGCATCCAAGACTGCTTGTCTGCAAGCATCCAAGAAAGTGATCCAGTGTCTGGAACATCTGGGATTCAAGATCAACTTCAAGAAGTCTTGACTCTCTCCAGCTCAGGAGTTTCAATGGCTGGGAATCCATTGGAACTTGAAGTCATACCGCCTCTCCATTCCACCAAGGAAGAGGAGAGAGATTGCGGGGTCTGTCAAGAGACTACTGAAATCTGACAGGATCTCAAGATGCCAACAGGAAAGAGTACTGGGCTCTCTCCAGTTTGCAGCAGTAACAGACCCAGTGCTAAGAGCACAGCTGAAAGATGCGTCAGGAGTCTGGAGAAGATGCGCATCAAACGCTCGAAGAGATCTACAAAGACCGATACCGACCTTGCTACGATCACTAATCAAGCCGTGGTCGAAGGTCAAGAGCCTAACGAGTACCGTTCCCTTTCAACCACCTCCCCCATCGGTGACCATCCACACGGATGCCTCGACGGAAGGATGGGGAGGTCACTCCCATCAAAGGAAAGCCCAAGGGACTTGGTCATCCCTGTTCAAGACCTTTCACATCAATATTCTGGAGGCCATGGAAGTCCTCTTGATGCTGAAGAAACTATCCCCTCACAGATCAGCCCACATCAGATGGTCTTGGACAGCGAAGTGATAGTGAGATGTCTGAACCGACAAGGCTCTAGATGGCTCCACATCAACCATGTGATGTTAGCCATCTTTCGTTTAGTGAAAAAGAAGAGATGGCACTTATCAGCAGTTCACCTACAAGGGTTCCATAATGTGACGGCGGACGCTCTATCCAGGCTAAAGCCGATAGAGTCAGAGTGGTTCCTAGACGCAGACTCATTCTCCTTCATCTTGGAACAAGTCCCGGAACTGCAGATCGACCTCTTCGCAACGAGCGACAACAAGAAACTACTTCGATATGTAGCCCCATATGAGGACTCTCTGGCAGAGGCGACGGATGCCACGTCCTTCGATTGGAACAATTGGACCCGGATCTACCTGTTCCCCCCAACCAATCTCCTGCTGAAGGTCCTCAACAAGCTGAGATCCTTCAAGGGAACTGCAGCACTAGTGGCCCCCAAGTGGCCCAAGAGCAATTGGTTTCCTCTAGTGATGGAACTGAAGCAAGGGTACCGCTGGTCGGGCTCCTGTTGTTCCTGTGCAGCCGAGACCTGCTCCTGTTCAGAAGGGTTCTGCTCCCAAACAGACCTTTCAGCCTTCCTCGGGAGCTCCTCCACGTCGTGGAAAGAACAGGGGCAAGCGAGGGAAAGGGAAACGCCGAGCTTTGCTTTCTCTTTACCATGCTGCCGAAGGTAGGGGGATGCCCATTACGCCATTAGGCGATGTGTCAGCACCTCGGGGCCGAGGAATGGATAGTGTTGACCCTTCGTGAAGGAAGCAAGCTTTCATTTGTGCTTCATCCCCCCCCTATTCTCCACTCCAATAGCGTTCCACTCGTACGCTCCAACATCTCCGAAGGCTCAGGCCTTAGAGGCGGAAGTCCAGGAAATGCTGGAGAAGATTGCACTAGAAGTTGTGCACGATCAGTCACTAGGGTTCTACTGTCGTCTTTTCCTTGTCGAGAAGGCGACACGAGGTTGGAGACCGATCATCGACCTTTCGCCATTGAACAAGTTTGTTCATCAAACTCCGCTCAAGATGCTGAGAGTTCGCGCTGTGCTGTTAGCCATCAGGCAGTACGACTTCATGCTTTCGATAGATTTGAAGGACGCGTACTTTCAAGAACCAGTTCATCAGTCGTCCCGAAAGTACCTCCGATTCCCCTTCCAGGGCCCGGTGTACCAGTTCAAAGTCTGTGCTTCAGACTGTGCACAGCTCCCCAAGTGTCCACGGGAGTGTTCACGATGGTAGCAGTTTAGGCCCACTTGAGGGTCATCCGCCTACTGATGTACCTCAACGACTGGCTGATTCTCGCTCCCTCGCAGGAGCAGTTGATTGAGGACCGAGACTCGCTTCTGGCAGTTTGTTACGATTTGGGGATCGTGGAAAACTACAAGAAGTCGAACTTCATTCCCAATCAGAAGATGAAGTATGTGGGAATGCTGATCGACTTGGCAGCAGCTCGTGTTCTTCCCTCGGAAGAATGGATCAGCAGATTCAGAGAGGTTGCGCAGCCGTTCCTGTCGCAGGAACAACTTCCAGCCCTCCAGTGGCAAACTCTTCTAGGTCACCTCTCCTCGCTGGAGAAGTTCGTTCCTTTCGGGCGGATCCATCTCTGCTCCCTTCAGTGGTGTCTGAAGGAGCAGTGGTTGGCAGCCACCCATTCTCCCTCTTGCCCGGTTCTCATGGAACACGAGGTAACAGAGTATCTCCTTTGGTGGCTAAACGAGAACTTCACGAGAGAGTTTCTCGTAAACCCTTCTCCACCTCAGTTCCGTCTGTTCACAGATGCGTCCACGGAAGGTTGGGGTGCACACCTGGACGACTTAGTCGTGTCAGGTGTGTGGTCGGAAGAGGAGAAATACCTGCACATCAACGTGCTGGAAATGATGGCAGTCTTGAGAGCACACATTCATTTCCAGGCTCGTTTGAGAGAGCACTCGTTAGTGCTGATGAGCGACAACATGTCCGTGGTTGCATACGTCAACAAGCAAAGGGGCACGCTCTCACGTCCCTTGCAGTAGTTGACGAGGCAAGTGTTTCTGTGGTCAGAGAGTCAACACGTAACCTTGTCAGCTATGTACATTCCAGGCAAGAGAAATGTTCTGGCAGATGCCCTAGGTTGTAGAGAACGGGTAATAGGGGCAGAATGGACTCTTCACCCTTGGATAGCGAGTCGAGTACAGTACTCGACCTCTGGGGAAAACCTCGCATCGACCTATTCGCAACACGATACAACGCCAAACTTCCCGTGTTTAGCTCTCCAGTACCAGATCCCGCGGCTGCGTTCGAGGACGCACTGCAACATCCTTGGGATAGACTGGATTGCTACGCGTTTTCCCCCTTTTGCTTGCTTCGCTCAGTCCTGTCATGGGTCCTAGTAACCCCTGGACTCAGGATGACTCTCATTGCTCCACTATGGTCAGACATGGAGTGGTTTCCCGATCTGTTGTCGCTCCTGGTCGAGGCCCCGAGAGAGCTACCACACTGGCCTAATCTCCTTCGGCAACCCTTGTCAAGCAAGTACCACCAGGCGGTACAGTCGCTCAGACTTCACGTGTGGAGACTATCCAGTATCTCTTCAGAATGAGAGGCTTTTCGCGACTCGCTGCGAGAGAGATTTGTCAGGGTACCTTAGAAGATCCTCCTCTTCAGTCTACCAGGAGAAGTGGTCGGTCTTCTGTGATTGGTGTAGTGGAAGGGGTATCTCTCCTGTCGGAACCTCTCTTACTCAAATCACTGACTTCTTAGTCTTTCTTCACTGAGATAAGCTCCTTTCGGTTTCTGCCATTAAAGGGTACAGGTCTGCCCTTGCAATGGTATTTCGTCTGAAGGGCATAGATATCTCCAATGCCCTCGAGATTTCTATGCTCATTAAGAGCTTCGAACAGTCGTGTCCCCCGAGGGAACTTCGAGTTCCCCAGTGGGATGTCACTCTAGTTCTCGGGTCTCTTACTCGTGCTCCGTACAAACCCTTGAGCTGTGCCTCAGACATGCTCTTGACCCTTAAGACTGTTTTTCTGCTAGCCTTAGCATCGGCGAAAAGAGTCTGGGAGTTACACGGCCTCTCTTGTAATGTCACTCACCGAGAGGGTTGGAAGGAGATCTTGAGTTTTGTGCCAGAGTTCGTGGCCAAAACTCAGAACCCAGCGATCCACGATCCCAGGTTTGAGGCCTTCACTATTCTTTCCTTACCGGATGCGGCGAGTGGCGGTTCAGGTGAGAGGCTTCTCTGTCCCGTCAGGTGTCTCCGGTGCTATCTTAAACAAACTCGGCATCTCAGACCTGAATGTTGATGACTCTTCGTTAGCACCGGCAGAGCCAAGAGGGAGGTGTCGAGGAACACAATATCCTTCTGGATCCGTGAAACCATCCGCAAGGCGTATGAGACTCCCTCAAGAGTCTAAGCACCAGCGATGGTTAAAGCTCACGAGATCAGGAGCATTGCCCCCATACTCGCTTTCAAGAGAATCTTGCAGTGGGCAAAGTGCTGAAGGCTGGCGTTTGGAAACGCCAGACCACCTTTACGGTATTTTACTCGGGAGTTTACGCACAAGTCCTTGGACACCTTTGTTCTTGGTCTTGTGGTAGCAGCTCAAGCTATTGTCTGACCTTTCCAGTTCCTCCGGGACAGGGAAGTCTCTTGTCTTGATTTTTATGATATGTTTGGCAGTTTGAAAGCAGTATGCATATGTTCCGCCTTTCTCTCAGTCTTCTGCCTTGGAGTCCCATACATCAAGACAAGTCTTCCCAGGTAAGTTTGCTAGAGTTTGTTTACAGGTATTCTCCCCCGTCTTCTGCTAGGCAGGGAAGACAGTGGATGTATAACCCTTTACCTTTTGGTTATGGAGGTTCATCCAGTCACTGCGACCCTAGGGTCGAGTTTCTCTTACATTCACGCTCACAGGTCGCACGAGGCTCTTACCCATCGCGCGACCCGACTCCCAGTCTCTCAGATCCCACCATCATCATGTTGGGTCGAGAGTCAAGGGTGGGTGGATTTAGTCCTCTGCTCTCATTCGAGACCAGGTCTATATCTGGGCAGTTAGCTGTTCACAAGCAGCAAAGGCAGACCTCCCACCAACCAGTGAGTCTTCTTATATTAAATGATTTTGAGGTTTGTATATCGCATCGGAACAAATTACAATTTGTTCTAATTTGTATTTTCCCTAGCTATACAAACCCGTAATAATTTAGTTTAAATCCCTGCCTCTACCACCCCTCTCATGTTCCACATTGAGCCTAAAGCGTTTGAATGAGGAGGGTGGGCTGGGGGTTGGGGGGGCTGGAGCTAAGCTCTGCCTCATACTGCCAGCTAACCAATCAGCACGACTGCCTGGTTTTCTTTTTCTTCGGCTGTTTCAGCTGCGCTAAAGCAAATTCCTGTATTAAATGATTACGGGTTTGTATAGCTAGGAAAAATACAATTTAGGACAAATTGTCATTTTAAGAAGTGTAACATTAAAATGAATATCTCCTATATAAAATATAAAAACTTTTAACAGAATAGGAGGAAGAGAAATAAGATAAAATAGTGTGCTCAAGTATACCCTCAAGCAAGAGAACTCTAACCCAAGACAGTGGAAGACCATGGTTCAGAGGCTATGGCACTACCCAAGACTAGAGAACAATGGTTTGATTTTGGAGTGTCGTCCTAGTAGAGCTGCTTACCATATCTAAAGTCTCTTCTACTTACCAAGAGGAAAGTGGCCACTGAACAATTAGTGCAGTAACCCCTTAGGTAAAGAAGAATGGTTTGGTAGTCTGCGTTGTCAGGTGTATGAGGACAGAGGAGAATATGTAAATAATAGGCTAGACTATTCAGTGTGGATGTATGTAGACAAAGGGAAAATGAACCATAACCAGAGAGAAGGATCCAATGTAGTCCCATCTGGCCAGTCAAAAGACCTCATAACTCTCTAGCGGTAGTATCTCAATGGGTGGCTGGTGCCCTCGCCAACCTACTACCTATAAAAACGCACTTACTATCAATGCAGCAAAAGCTCAGTTACAATACTGCAACTAGAAATTGTGAAACCTCTAGGGGAAGTATTGCAACTAGAACTTAAGAAATTTCTAGAGGAGAATGTGATAGAAGAGATCATAAACCCATCCCTGGGGTTCTGTAACAGGTTATTACTATTCTTCAAAAGCTCAGGGTTCAGACCAGTTCTAGATATCTCGGCACTCAAGTTCACAATGCATATACAGTTCTCGATGGAAATACACTTATTGGCTCTTAAGAGCAATCAAACAAAAGGATAGGATGTTCATGATAGACCTCTGAGATGCATATTTTCACATTGTGATTCATCTAACTTCAAGGAAATGCCTTCGCTTTGTCAACGAATCAAAGCTTTATCAGTTTGAGTGACAATGTGACGGGTTCAGGACATCCCTATTGGTGTTCATCAGAATGATGGCCCCTATCTCAAAATGGTTAAAGTCACTGGGACTAAGAGTTCTTTAGTGCCTGGATGACTGGCTAATTTTAGGCAATCTATTGGAGAGGATTTAAGTTCAACAATTTTGGTTACTCAGGTCATTGGATCGGTTGGGGGTCATAGTCAATGTCAAGAAATCTCTCCTGAATCTGACTCAGATTATAAATTTGAGAATGATAATAGCAACAGTTTCTTTTTAGGTTTTTCTATCAGAAAATGGGATGAAGTCCTGTCTGTGTTTCCTACAAAAATTCAAACATTGAAAAACATGTTGGTGCGAATGTGGATGAGTTTTTTAGGAACTATGGGCTCCTTAGAGATGTTCATCCCATTGGACCATGTGAAATAAGGGTATTTCAACTTCATCTCAAATCCCATTAGATCAAGATGACCAATCAAGATGCAGTAACTATTCCACTGATGGTAAAGGAACTTCACGTACTGAATTTGTTGGGCGATCACAGTCGCATGTCACAAGACGTCTTTAGAGTTGAATCTCTGTTCACAGATGTATCACAGAAATGGTGAGGAGCAATGCTGGACCACTTACATCTCTCAGAGAAATGGAATCCGTAGGAGACAACGCAGCACATCAATTGCTTAGAGTTGCTAGCAATATTCAAGACTATTCAAGATCAGGTACAACTAGTAATGGGAAAGACGGTGTCAGTGTTTTCAAACATTATGACACTACAAGCCTATATCAGGAACCAAGAGGGTACAAGATCGTCTTCCCTACACAGGATAGCAGTCAAACGATTATCATGGAAGAATCCAAGAGGAATCGCTCTACTTCCGCAATGCATTCCGGAAAAATCAATGTTTTAGCGGACCAGTTAAGCATGAAGAATCAGATTTTGCCATATGAATGATCTCTACATCTGTTGATTTGTCAAGATATTTGGAGGTGGTGAGGGTTGCCAGAGCATAGACATGTTTGCCACATCACTTAACAAGAGTATAGAAGTTTTTTGTTCACCTGTGCCACATCCTTAGTTTGGAAGGTAGAGGCTGGATCTTTACACATTACCTCCATTTGCCGTTATTCAGTAGATACTAAACGAAGTTTAGGAACTCTGTGAATAGCAATAAGTATTTTCTCGTTGTTCATTTAGGGGAAGTAATGCAATAACCAAATGTATCTCTGATATCAACAGTTTGGCTGTCTAACAGCTTTAATGATGGTAGGTGTCTAAACTTTTATTGTAATTAACCAATTTTTATTAGATTGAAAAATTATTAAAAAAATAAAGGAGATGCTTGGTCATCGATTGCTGGATTATTGAGGATAGACCTTAGTAGTTAGTTGTAAGTGGGTTAGTTATACAAATCTTCCAATTTTAGAGTTTGTCAACCAAAGCTGTGATTTCAAAGCTCATAGGCAATGAATGTTGGGTAAGACTAATTGAAATAATTATTATTTTAACGTTTTGTAGGTAATTTGTGTGTAATTTCAGGTGTGTGATCTTGAAATGCAGCAGGGATGGTTAGAATGTGGCATATTGTCTTCCTGTTGCAGTGTAGTTTTGGTCACCTGTGCATTGGTGATTGCATGATTTATCTTTATTTCGTGGAAATTCCGGAGATATTTCTGCCATTTTGTACATACAGTATAACAGCTATTTTTGGCCTTTATATGATGCAGTATCATAAGCTAACAAATTTTATCTGTTATTTTCAAAAAATTATTTATTTTATTTTTTTCATTTAAGCTGGTTGTTTTAGAAAAATTTTAAAACATGTTTTATGTACTGGCCATTTATTCAAGATATCTTCATTGTAGATTATATGTTCTTTTACACTGATAGTCTTTGTAGCTTTTTGCATCATAAAATTTCTTGCCCGGTACCATTATTCGATTGAGTTGTTTCAGTAAAAACTAGCTGATGGGGTAGTTCTCTTGATGCTGCTTATGTAAGGTGTGTTTAGCTGTGGTGATTACAATATAATTCCTAGTAGACTATGAAGTTGTCAAGTCTTTTATTTTTTTATTGCATTCTTCCTTTGCTCCTCGTGAAATCAGATAAGTCAGAAAATGCTCTAGTCACATCTAATTGCCATAACAATTATTGTAATGCTGGAGAAGCTTATGGAATTTCAAGTAAAACAGTTTACTGCTTTGTAATATCTCAAAATTTCTCATTAGGCTTACATGTCTTTGTCCTCTTTTCAGCTAGGTTATCTGTAGTGCCTTTAAATTACTAAGGGCAGAAGTCCTTAGATATAGGTACATAGGAAAAAAATTCTTTTACAGTAGATATATTTTAGATATGTTTACATGTGTACAGCAATAATTATTTAGAAAGATAGGATGCAAAAGAGAAAAGACTTTTTAATGACAAAATGGTCAGTTTGTTACTGATAATTAAAGAATCTCATTTTAAGTACTATACAGTACAATAAATTAGTTGCCATTGCTTGATACAAACTTGCTCCTAAGTTATTTAAGTCATTATAATATAGAATACTACTCTTTTCTGTATTAGACATTGGTTTGGTAGTTTTTCAGCATTGTACACAGAAGAGGTGTACTCAGGAAGATTTTGGAGCAATGATAAACGGTGTCACTTGTGTACTACAAACCATCATTGCTAATATAGTGGTCCCTCGCATATCCACTCTTCTCCTGAGCCACATTCGCCTGTAACCAGTACTCATCCTTACCAGCATGGAGTGTGGAAGTGCAAATACCAAACCTAGTGTAGATCCTAAGAAAACCTGCATGAGAAAATAAGTTCATGAAATGTATATAAGGAGCATACAGTACTTGAGTAAGATCGTGCTTACGTTGTACAAAGGTCAAAGATGTTTGTAGAGAATGTACCACATATACAAATAGCAGCAGTCATCATTCTTACACATATACATGTACATTAACAGTTTCAGTGATATATCCGTGCTTTAAAATTCTTCTCTTGATCAATTTGGGATTTTGGTAGCCTATCAAGGCAGTTTTTTAATACATATTTTGCTTGATAAAATTGTTTTGTTTTTATACTTACTCGAATGATAGTTAATTCTTATTTCTTTGGATTCTAGGTGTTATTATTAACCAAGTATGTTTGCATAATCTAGACATTGTTGGGCTATGGTTTTGGGGTAACTCAAACTGATTTGTCTGCATCAATATTTTAGCCCAGTCCGCATCCCTTTTGTGCTTTTATTATCTGTGCGGGTATGAGAAGGATTACTGTTTAATGATATATTCTATATATCATTTCTTTAACATGGAGTAGTTCTTATTTGAAATGTACAGTGTGATTGATATGTATTTTCTACAACATTCAACCAAGGTAAAGAAGTATACAACCTGAATTTTATTTTGGATAAACCAAAAAACCCTGAATATTTAGGAAGCATAAGAATTGATAGTCAATACCTGTAAGCAATAATAAACTTGTGGAGAGAAAGAAGAAATTTATATTTTATAAGTTCTCATCAGCATCTTGAAAAGTTTGGTTGCTTTTTAATTGAGAAACAGTATGATAATGAGGAAAAGGCATAGAATTTAGGTGAAGGCATTGAATATAGAGCATGCAGGTTTATGAATATTGAGTCTTTAATACTGATATTGCAACTGATAGGATTTTATTTAATTAAGTAGAAGAAGGTTTTATACTGTACTTCTCATGTTCTTCTCATTTGTTTCTTCTTAATAAAAAGGGAATAAATCATCTCTTATTTTCTAGTTTTTGCTCAATTCCTCAATATTCTTCAGTTTTTATCACACTCATTGGTTTAATGGGAGCAAAGGAAGGTGCTCAATTGTATACTGTACATGGTACAGGGACAGACAAACATATTTTATTGTTATTGTTTTATTCAAATCTTAAAATGTTATTTTCATTAGTAAAATAAATTTTTGAATATACTTACCCGATAATCATGTAGCTGTCAACTCCGTTGCCCGACAGAATTCTATGGAGGGATACGCCAGCTATCACAATACTAGAAGGGGGTGTACTTACCAGCGCCACCTGTGGCCAGGTACTCAAGTACTTCTTGTTGACACCTCCTCAATTATTCCTCGGTTCCACTGGTTCTCTATGGGGAGGAAGGGAGGGTCAATTAAATCATGATTATCGGGTAAGTATATTCAAAAATTTATTTTACTAATGAAAATAACATTTTTCAATATTAAACTTACCCGATAATCATGTAGCTGATTCACACCCAGGGGGGTGGGTGAAAACCAGTGTACAAGATTAAAGGATAGCTAAGTATCCCATATTTCATATAACAGTTATCTCAAATAACAATGAAATAATAAGTACCTGGTAAGGAAGTCGAATTGAACCGTTACTCTGTCTCTTTTTTAAGTTCGTCTTCCTTACTGAGCGCAGCGTTCCTCTTGGAGGCTGAATCAACCCAAAGGTGCTAAAGTATACAGGGCTGCAACCCATACTAAAGGACCTCATCACAACCTTTAACCTCGGCGCTTCTCAAGAAAGAATTGACCACCCGCCAAATCAACAAGGATGTGGAAGGCTTCTTAGCCGACCGAACAACCCATAAAAAGTATTCAAGAGAAAGGTTAAAAAGTTATGGAATTATGGGAATGTAGTGGCTGAGCCCTCGCCTACTACTGCATTCGTTGCTACGAATGGACCCAGGGTGTAGCAGTACTCGTAAAGAGACTGGACATCTTTGAGATAGAATGATGCGAACACTGACTTGCTTCTCCAATAGGTTGCATCCATAACACTCTGCAGAGAACGGTTTTGTTTGAAGGCCACTGAAGTAGCCACAGCTCTCACTTCATGTGTCCTTACCTTCAGCAAAGCAAGGTCTTCTTCCTTCAGATGAGAATTTGCTTCTCTAATCAGAAGCCTGATGTAGAAAGAAACTGAGTTCTTAGACATTGGTAGAGAAGGCTTCCACTGACTTGCTTCTCCAATATTGATAGCACACCATAAGGCTTCTGATTGTCCTCGTAATGGTTTTGACCTTCTTAGATAGTACTTAAGAGCTCTAACAGGGCAAAGTACTCTCTCTAGTTCGTTCCCCACCATGTTGGACAGGCTTGGGATCTCGAACGACTTAGGGTAAGGACGGGAAGGAAGCTCGTTTTAGTCAAAAAAAAACCGAGCCGCAAGGAACATGTAGCCGTTTCAGATGTGAAACCTATGTTCCTGCTGAAGGCGTGGATCTCACTTACTCTTTTACCTGTTGCTAAGCACACGAGGAAAAGAGTTTCTAATGTGAGGTCCTTAAAAGAGGCTGATTGGAACGGTTCAAATCCTGATGACATTAGGAACCTTAGGACCACGTCTAGATTCCAGCCTGGAGTGGATAACCGACGTTCCTTTGAGGTCTCAAAAGACCTAAGGAGGTCCTGTAGATCTTTGTTGGAGGAAAGATCCAAGCCTCTGTGGCGGAAAACCGCTGCCAACATACTTCTGTAACCCTTGATCGTAGGAGCTGATAGGGATTTTACGTTCCTTAGATGTAACAGGAAGTCAGCAATCTGGGTTACAGTGGTACTGGTTGAGGAAAACTGCATTGGCCTTGCACCAGCTTCGGAAGACTTCCCATCAAGACTGATAGACTCTGAGAGTGGATGTCGTCCTTGCTCTGGCAATCGTTCTGGCTGCCTCCTTCGAAAAGCCTCTAGTTCTTGAGAGACTTTCGATAGTCTGAAGGCAGTCAGACGAAGAGCGTGGAGGTTTGGGTGTACCTTCTTTACGTGAGGTTGACGCAGAAGGTCCACTCTAGGAGGAAGAGTCCTGGGAACGTCGACCAGCCATTGCAGTACCTCGGTGAACCCTTCTCTCGCGGGTCAGAGGGGAGCAACCAACGTCAACCGTGTCCCTTTGTGAGAGGCGAACTTCTGAAGTACCCTGTTGACAATCTTGAACGGCGGGAATGCATACAGGTTGAGATGGGACCAATCCAGCAGAAAGGCATCCACGCGAACTGCTGCTGGGTCTGGAATCGGAGAACAATACAAGAGGAGCTTCTTGGTCATCGAGGTAGCGAATAGAACTATGGTTGGCTGACCCCACAGGGCCCAAAGTCTGCTGCAAACATTCTTGTGAAGGGTCCACTCTGTGGGGAAGGCCTGACCCTTACGGCTGAGGCGATCTGCCATGACATTCATATCGCCCTGAATGAGCCTCGTTACCAGCGTGAGCTTTCGATCTTTGACCAAATGAGGAGGTCCCTTGCGAACTTGAACAACTTCCTCGAATGAGTCCCTCTCTGCTTGGAGATGTAAGCCAAGGCTGTGGTGTAGTCGGAGTTCACCTCCACCACCTTGTTAAGCTGGAGGGACTTGAAGTTTATCAAGGCCAGATGAACTGCCAACAACTCCTTGCAATAGATGTGAAGTGTCCTTTGCTCCTGATTCCATGTTCCCGAGCATTCCTGTCCGTCCAGTGTCGCACCCCAGCCCGTGTCCGATGCGTCCGAGAAGAGACGGTGGTCGGGGGTCTGAACAGCCAAAGGTAGACCTTCCTTGAGAAGAATGCTGTTCTTCCACCACGTTAGAGTAGACCTCATCTCTTCGGAAACAGGAACTGAGCCCGTCTCTAGCGTCATGTCCTTTATCCAGTGAGCAGCTAGATGATACTGAAGGGGGCGGAGGTGGAGTCTCCCTAACTCGATGAACAGGGCCAGCGATGAAAGTGTCCCTGTTAGACTCATCCCCTGCCTGACTAAGCATCGGTTCCTTCTCAGCATGCTCTGGATGCATTCTAGGGCTTGGAAGATCCTTGGGGCCGACGGACAAGTCCGAAAAGCTCGACTCTGAAGATCCATACCCAAGGAAACAATGGTCTGGGATGGAACGAGCTGAGACTCCTCAAAATTGACCAGGAGGCCCAGTTCCTTGGTCAGATCCATAGTCCATTGAAAATCTCCAGACAGCGACGACTTGTGGGAGCTCTTAAAAGCCAGTCGTCTGACGGAGCCGGACACAAGATCATGATACTGCTGCACAGTCTGTAAACTGTCAATCATGGGCAAGCGAGGAAGTACAGTGACAACCCGAATCTGTCTAGACTATCTGGGTCGTACAGACAACTCCTTAACGGGTTGCTGAGGTTGCCGCACTGCGTCACAACAAGTCCCTTCTGTTGGTTGTTGGACGTCTTCCCCGTGACACATTGACTCCGTAAACAAAAAATCCTCTAACAAGGACTAAGCTTGGACTGCATGTCATGCAACACAGCTCAAGGTCTATGGGAGCAGGTGTGGTAACAGACGGGATTAGCGGCTGAAGTGGAACCATTACCTTCCCTGTAAGCATGTTATGCTTAAATAAAAGTCCATAAGAGGTTATGCAGCTAAAGGCTCCCTCCAAATGACAGAGTCCTCAAGGGAATATCAGCAGGAGGGAGAAAAGAACTTTCTCATCTACAGGGACCTTATCCTAGAAAAGCTAAGTTCTCTGAGTGAGGGTTCACTGGTGCAAAAGCAGCAGACTAGAAGGCAACGTTATGAAACTGCTTGACAGTCTAGTGAGTTGGCAACAACCCAAGATATGTTGAGAAGCATGCGGTAAGGTATGCAGAGCATGATGAATGCAGAGTATGCTGTATGCAGAGCATGCTGTATGTAGAGCATGTTGTGAATGCAGAGCATGCTGTATGCAGAGCATGTTGTATGCAGAGCATGCTGAATGCAGAGCATGCTGAATGCTGAGCATGTAGTAAGCAGAGCCTGCTGTAAGCAGAGCCTGCTGTAAGGAAAGCAGAGCGTGTGCATGGCGTTTAACATTCTTAGAAATTCCATGACCAGTGCTAGAGTGCTTTATGCATGCTTGCATGGGGTTTAAAAATCAACATAATGTTTACCTTACATTCATAACTCATGATTCATATTTTTGCCATGGTTTGAAAATGGAGGTAAGGTATGCTGAACAGCAGAGTCAGAACGAGCTGGAACAACAACAGTGGAAGGTGCAGAAAGTTCCTGTTCCTGTGGTATGAGTGGAGCGTGAAGAGACCGAGGTTGCGCAGAACAAGGTAAAGTTCCCGCAAGCAGAGGTGTCTGAGGCGCAGGAACAGGGTGCACGGGTTGAGCTCGGTGCAGCAGCTGAGGAGACTGACTCACAGGTGGAAGAGGTTGTACCTCCACCGAGAGTTGCACCACCGGTGGAGCAGCCAGGGGAGGAGGAGGAAGAGTGGAGTAATCCTCCTGATCCCAAACCGAAGGTTGCCTTAAAGAAGGCTGAGGCTGAACAACACTGGGAACAGCGAACACAGAAAGAGGTTCAACATCGTACGCCTGGCAGAAGGTGCTGCGACTGGGTGCAGCGAGTGCAGGCGGGTAGAGCACAGGCTGAACGGGTGCAGGTGGAGGTGCAACACTCTCAGCCCGACACTCACGCAACAGGTCCGAAAGCTGTGCTTGCATGGACTGTAGTAGAGTCCACAACATCGTACGCCTGGCAGATGGTGCTGCGACTGGGTGCAGCGAGTGCAGGCGGGTTGAGCACAGGCTGAAAGGGTGCAGGTGGAGGTGCAACACTCTCAGCCCGATACTCACGCAACAGGTCCGAAAGCTGTGCTTGCATGGACTGTAGTAGAGTCCACAACATCATACGCCTGGCAGATGGTGCTGCGACTGGGTGCAGCGAGTGCAGGCGGGTGCAGCACAGGCTGAACGGGTGCAGCCGGTTGGTGCACCACCGGTGCAGGCGGGTGCAGCACAGGCTGAACGGGTGCAGCCGGTTGGTGCACCACCGGTGCAGGCGGGTGCAGCACAGGCTGAACGGGTGCAGGCGGTTGGTGCACCACCGGTGCAGGAGGAGGAGGAGGTGCAACACTCTCAGTACGACACTCACGCATCAGGTCCGAAAGCTGTGCTGCATGGACTGTAGAAGAGTCCACAACATCGTACGCCTGGCAGGTGGTACTGCGATCAGGCGGAGCAAGCATAGGCGGGGGGGAGTGTAGGCGCACTCTCAGCCCGACAAACTGATGACTGAGGAGAGTCAGAGCTAACCCAATGACTGCATCCGGGTTGTTGAACTTTACTTCGTACGTCTGGCATAGGTCTGGACTTTACGTTTAAGAGGTCTAGAGACCTGAGACCAGCGTTACTCTGCCTTTATTTTCTCCTCTAAATCTCTTCTGCAGACGAGCAAAATAAGGGCTCAATCGTCTGCGGGTGGGAGTGACGGTCTCGGTAAGACACGCCCACAACCACCGAGGATACTTCTGTGCGCCGATCAAGGCCTGCCGAACCCTTTTGCCCTTCGACATTGCTTCTCCCCTGGGCTTGGGAGCTTGCAAGAGGTCCCGGACTGGGAGGACGACTGGCGCGCACAAAAGTACCCTCACGCATAACACTGACATCAATCACTTATCACTTTGATTTCTGTTTGCACCTATTTCACTGAACTCGAAACTTTAAGTGGTTTGTACCTGAAACACGCAATTCTATCCTTCTCAAAAGTTAGTAATTGCGAAAACAGAATTACAATGTAACAGAAAAATCTAATGAAAGAAAATTCAGTGGCTGGAAAGAGACTAAACACTAGATCACTCTAGAAACGTTTAGTTTCTTCCCCTAAAGAGACTAGGGATAAGAGCAAAACGATAACGACGTAACTCGTACGCCTGGCAGGCTTGAGGGAAACGTTTATCCTCTTTCTCCCTCCGTCTCTATCTCTCTCTCTCTCTCTCTCTTGACTTAGAACCTGAGAGAAGAGCCCAATCATATATATCGTTAAAACATATTATTGTTAAAGGAAAAAACTGAAATATTTCCCAAAAAGAAAAGTTCCTTATTAGGATCAAAACCATTAAGTTAAGAAAGAATGAACAAAACGCTAGACACGGTTACTCTTACTGCAATGTGAAACCGTGAACATTCTTTCTCTATCGTAACGATAGAGTGCAAGTTGAAACGTTCTGAACGTCAACAACTGCCGAGACAAACAAAACGTTAGTTCAACTTTGAAAAAGTACGAGACTATCAAAGAAATTCTTTCAAAGACCTTAAAATAGCATAATATGTTAACAGGTAAAACCGAAATGACGGGCTCACGATAATTAACTTCGGTACCAAGAAAAGACCGCCTACTATTAGGAAGGTCGAATATAAACAAATATAAAAATTAATTTTAATAAGTTTATAATAAAAGGAAGTTAATCGAAGAGGCCTATAAGAGGCGGAGAGATATAAAATAAATCTATAACTTTTGTTAAGCAAAATTAAGAAAGAGAGTCTATACTCTCTTAGACACCAACACTTCCGTCTAAGGGAAGGGTCGGCCATTGAAAGGTGAACGAGAGTTCATACTCTCTTCGTCACCAAAATTAATCAAATTAATTCCAAAAGCTAACTAAGCTAAAATAGAAGTTTCCAGTAAAGCGACAGCCGAAATCAAAGAGAAATACTTCACCAAAGTCGTGAAAATACTCCAAGAACATAAGCGTATCCCAGAACGTCTTGTCAGAAGCACGACAGAGGAATAATTGAGGAGGTGTCAACAAGAAGTACTTGAGTACCTGGCCACAGGTGGCGCTGGTAAGTACACCCCCTTCTAGTATTGTGATAGCTGGCGTATCCCTCCATAGAATTCTGTCGGGCAACGGAGTTGACAGCTACATGATTATCGGGTAAGTTTAATATTGAAAATTTATCAATATTCTTATTTGGCCTATGCTGCATTTCATTAGTCAGTTAAGATTTTACTCCATGGAGCTTCACAAACTATTAGAAGACAATTCTTCCATATTTCCTTGGAAGGATATCAGTTTCTTTCCAGCATAGTACTGTATTGTCAAATACGAAGGAGTTTTGATAGAAAGCCGAAGAAAAGGTCTAAAATTTTGGTTTTTAAGGTTACCTATTTTTCAAAGGATAGATAGTAAGTCTAAAAAAAGCAGATCACTAATAAGAAATTACAATTTCCTAAAGGACAGGTCCTTTTCACTTAAGTAACTGAACTTCTTTGATGGCAACTATTAATAGTCCTTTCATAAGTTTGTCAGAATGTATTGACCTTTCTTTTTCTTTCAATGTTTTTTATCTAAACTTTGCAACATTTTTAATTATTTTGAGTGGAGACCCTGAATTATGTATTTCATCTTTGCCTACCTTTCAGTATTTTATTAATTGTGAATTCTGATATTTGTGTAAATGTAAGGGAGGTACCCATCTGTATATTCCAGTTCTTGGTTGTTAATTTCTTTTTTATCGCTCTTGGATATCATGATGAACATTTTTTATATGATCTTAGTTTTTTGGTATTGCTATTTTGTTCTCTCATGCCTAATATATGTTAGCCATTTTATTCTGTTTAAAGTATTTTAGGCATTGTTGAAAAACTGGAAGAATTTATCATAATGAAGAATTATTAGTACGGTATAGTAAATTCTTATTCAGATAGATGTGCCAGGAGTGAATCTTAAGAATTTTTATTGCTACTACTATATTTGTTCCCAATCTACAAACCCACAGAACATTTGAAAACTTTTAATTTTATAATAAAGATAAAAAGATAAAAGGAAAGAACCTTAACAAACAAGAAACATTCCAAAAGATAAAATTATTTCATAACTTATATATGAGCCTAAACTTAGTGTCCATGCTATTCCCAAGTTCAGTCCTTTGTCTGTCAAGCAGAAGATAAGTCTCACTGCATGCTCCATTGGAATAATTTTGTGCAAATCAATAATGCACCCTACTTTTTATAAACTTTCATAGCTGCCAAAGATTTACTTTCTTTGGTGTCAATATTTCAATACTCACCACCCACTATGTTTTAATTTTACCTCAGGTATTCGATGATTACTTGAGCTTATTTTCCATGTAGGGGTTACTTACAGGATAAAAGAATTACTTTTTTATTTAGCATGTACTGATCATTCACCAGTTTTGTGTTCTTTGTAGGCACATTTTTCTCTATGTAAGTCACTTTTCACTTACGATAAACTTTGTTCCTTTTCAGTGTTTGCTTAATTCTAATCTGGGTATTTAAGAATTGTACATTTTTATGTTACTATGAACTAGCTATCAAGTTATTGACTAAATAATTGTCAGGAGTTGGTTCTCATTCCCACTAACCCTATTTATTTCCTTATTTACTTACTGTGCTGCACTGAAGAGTGGGTGTACTGTTTTGCTGATTGCATATTTTATGATTTTTTGGTAATTCTGTCCCATTTTTTGGAGCCTGGCTTTGTCATTTTCCTACATTTACCCTGTATACTGTTGTCTCTTCTGAGTTCTGCTTTGGAGTCTTCTGTTTCCAGATCAGCAATGAAGTCATTTTCATTGCAGGGTCACAGTGAAAGAGTATTGGTTTTCTGATTATGTGTAGGCCCATTTCATGCTCTGTATGAACCCTTGCATGCTGTTTCCTCACCTACCTCAACTGCTAATTAGCCTGTTACTCTTTATGCACTCACTATACCTGTCTTGCATGCTAACTGGTCTATATCCTGTTCTACCCATTGCCCTTGGTATGTTTCAGCTTGAGGAAGCTCCAATTTGTGCAGTTTTAGGCATATTGTAAATGATATAGGTAGCTCTTTCCACAGTGACTTCTCTTTCATTGTCTGCTTAATTTCAAATGACTATGTATGATGGTAACTGCTACTCTGACAATGGACTTATTACAAAATATGACCACTTCTCCACGAGTCACTACTCTTGGGTGTTAAGCTGCGCTATTACCAAGTTGCAGTCAGTAGCCTTTGCTTGACTTTCTTATACCATTCTCTACATGCAGGCAGAGATTCATTCTCAGTCGGAGGATTAGGGTGGGGATTCCTTTGGTCAATCTTGTCAAATGTAATATTCTTGAGTGATAAGACCTCCTCCAGATATAAACCACCTTTTTGCTCCAGGGATGATTTTAATCTTGAGAATGAAGATATCTTTGCATACTGTGGTCTTGTCATATTCCTCCAGAGATGAAGCTTTGCCACAACATTTAGCTTAGATTGTTGATGATAAAGCAGAACGGGTACAGAAGTGTTAGTCCTCAAAGTCAGATTGGTGTGTATTTCTGTTGCTTTTAAACGTTATTTGAACTTATCCTCTTGTCTTCTTGCAAGTACCTGGATATGCTAGCCTACCTAAATTACATTTTGTCTTAGTGATATTTCTTATAACTAGTGAGCATTGTATTTGTTTGGACCAGTAGTCAAGATAGACTAAGGGAAGGAGTTTTTGGACTTAACCTCTTCCACTTATTCGTAACTAAGAACATTACATGCAACCCTTAAGTAGACTTCCAGGGTTATTGTTTAACAATTTCCTCCCAAGTCTGGAAGAGTGATGAAAGTGCATTGTTTTACATGCAATTGTTTTGACTTTATTTTGTAAAAGCATATAAGTATGAGAGACTTGTTTCCCAACTCATTTTAAGAATTGGAAAAGGAGAAAATATAGAGAAACAAATCTATACATTTACTGAAAAATCTCAGAAGTACATATGATTTGTCCACAAGAGAGACCAAAAATTATAGCTGACTTTATGGATGAAATTGGGATCCTGTATTAACTTGAATTAATTTTTTAATGTGATCCCTGATTACCTCATGCAGCTACTAAAGCCTGTTAGATTTCAATAGAAATATAGTCAAGAACATGAAGTACAAAAGATTGCAGACAATGATAAACCACTTATCTCCATTGGGGTTGTGATGAAAAAAACTGATGTTTTAATGCAAACGAGGTTTTTTATACAGACCCATAAACCCTCTTCCATACCTATGAATCTTACTGCCTTATAAACAGGTTACACAAAATGTTACATATATGATTGGTTAAAGAGATACCTAAGGGCTCATATTTTACATGTATTTTGATACTATATTCAGTCTGGAAGATAGAATGCTAGGAAACTGGGGACATTTGAGACATGAATAATAACCATATATATGAGGAAGTATTATTGGAGAAAACTAGTATTTTAGATTATTATTATCATTAAAGCTTAAGCATAGTATCTGAGTTCAGTTAATTTTAAAAGTATAGTATTTGATTAGATTACTAGATAAGGGAAAATTAATCCCAAATGGGGAAATGACAGCAGTGTTCAATATTTTTCAAACGAAAGAGTTTTTATGGTAGTATATTTTGCGCATATTCAAGAAGTGATGCAGTGTCAATGAAATGGGTAAGATTTTGTACTGGTATTCTCTTTCTCCATCCTAAACACAGCTTTAATGCTTTACTCGTGAAAGGGAAAAGGTATATCTGGGTGAGGGAGGCAAAGCTTGCTACAAATCAGTGGTTCTATGATATACATTAGTAGAATTGGTTGTGATTCTGTAAAATGAAAAAAATTCAAATGCTATTCTCTTTTTGAAACCTTATTGTGTAATAAGCAAAGAATTCTTCCCTTTTTCTGTTTCTTGTCTTCATTACTTTATTAGTTGGCTGACTGTAAGGAATTTTAATGGTTGTCAAAAACCTTTATAAGGAAATTATGAGTTCTTATTAGTGTATTACAATGTGAATTCTGTAATATGTTTAATAATGAGGAATAAACTTAGATGCATCAAAGCTACAAAGTTTTGTCATGTTTAATTCGTGTATGGTACTATGGTGGGAAAAGTTATGTTTTGCTATCTCTTGCAGAGAATAAAGAAGTGGAGAGTTTTACTGTCTGTTGTTTGATGGCTGCATATTGCTTAATACTGTATTGAAAATTTTAAGATGTAATCAGAATCTCTGGGTATGCTCTGAATGTGGAGTTATTTTGTATTTTTAGATATATTCTGATACTGTTAGGTATTTTTCTGCTCTCTTTTGTAGTTATAATTTTATGTTGTGGAATTGAACACATATTACAGTAGATAGTAGTGGATATCTGATCATATTTGATTTACATTGGGTTCGATTTCCTAATGCATCTTAGATGTGAGTCACAAAGTATGAATCTTTTTGTACAGATCTGATCTTTGTTTTCTTTATGTTCATTCAGTTTTATTGAGGTGGTGTTCACATATATTTTAGATATATTTACAATTAGGAAGTTGAAGAGTATACAACTATCAAAATGTATAATTGAAGCCCATAATTTTTTTTCTGTTTAAAACAATTGAGCTTTTTAGTTACCTAATATGGCTAAGTTCTATGCCATGCATTTAGATTTTATCCTTTTCCATTTCATTTATTCTTAATTTATTATTACTTTTGTTATCTCTGGTTTCTCCAGTTTGGAGAAAATGCATGAGAAATGGGAATAGTTGGCATATAAAAAGTTTGGCATATGTTTTTTTTATCTTGAGCTCAATGTAAGTAGGAGTCATTTTTGTATGCAGTGCAAGGTTTGATTTCAATCCCTGTCTTTGTTATAGTAAAAAGTCTGAATGGAGTTACTCTTTTAGGCTGCATTATTCTGCTTTATGCTAGGAAAGGGCACATGTAATGCTATCATAAAAATTTAAATCATGGCCTTTATTTTGGACATAGTTAGTAAATAGTTCTTATGACATATTATTTTAAACCCTCTGAGATCATCTTCGTAGTCTCTATTACCTTGGAATAATTACTACAGTAGAGTCCATAACCTTTATTCAAATTTAAATTCATGCAGTTTAATAATTTACATGTATACTGGAATAATGCATTTTACAGGCATAAACCAATTTGGAATCTTATTCAAAATCAGTCTTCATCTGTGAAAAACTTATTTTCATCGACTCAAATAGCATCCACTTGATCAAATTACTAGTCAAATAAGTTGACAATGAATGAATAGATGCAATAAGATGAAAAATTATATTCACTTACTCAGATGGAAGAATAGAATTTCTAATTCATATTTGAAATGCTTTCCATTAAATGAGCCACAACTCATTGGTAAGTATTAGTTTGAACGTGGTAATAGGCCAGTCTAGAAATTGTAGGAAATTTTTTTTTTTTCATCTTCTCATAAGCTAGTTTACATGAACCCAAAATATTCTTAAACATTACTTCATTAATATGAATTATCTTAGTGTTATAATTATATGATTAATGGAAATTGAGATTTAAAATGAGAAGAATATTGAATGGTGGAAGAAGAGACTTGGTATTCCATGAGTCCTTGATCCCTTTACAGTCATGCTTGCTGAGAGTTGCCGTTGACATTTTACCAGTGCTTATTAAGAAGGTAATTTTAAATCCTAGTCCCTTCAGTTGATTTGGCAATTATGCCAACTATTAACAAAAGTTGTTAGGAATAGCAGCTGTATGTTGCTCTTAATTTATTCATGTGCAATAACTTTGACTTTTATCTAAAATTATCAGTTTAAAATTGCAAATTCTTTGATGCAACATCCTGGCATCAGTTTGATTTGAGTTTCTTCCTATAGGAATACAAACCCTCGTCCTTTAATAGGATAATGATATCAGCTTGGCTGTAAATTCGGCTGTTGAAATTTATGATTATGTGTTGGCAGTTACTGGCTGGTAGTGGGAAAGCCCTAAGCCTCAGCTAGTACACTGAGTAGCCACTTTGTTTTCAGCTACCGGAGAGTAAAGACATACTTCTTTTTCTGATTTTCTGGTTAGCAATTTGTTATGCGCAGGAGAATTTAAGGAAGATGAACAGTTTTGTAGTTTTCCCAAAAATGTACCTGACTAACAGTTTCTGTGTAACCTGCTAATATACAAATATATTTCTATTAAACAGCATTGCTGTTGCTGTTTATTCCCTCATTAGTGTGTAGTAGTGTCGGTAACGGCATCATAACTAAGGATTGAACCACTATTGCACACCATTCATAGGAGGAAATCTTAAATATTCCTTCACCTTGCCACACCTTTGTCTCTTAGCGCCATAGCGGATCCACACATTCTTCGGACTTATAGAACACTGCTGGTTGACAAAAAAGGGGCACTGTCCTTATTTTACCCCTTCTTGGTCGGTTAGTCTTTTAAGCAGGATCGATAGCACTTACATATAAGTGTCTCCAACTATTTATCTCTCTGTGAAAGAAACATTGTTGCCCAAGTATTCACAGAGAATGGAGAAAGAGACAGCAAGATTGTGCCCCTTAACGCGCTACCATATGCTTTCTCACTTCTCAGAGAGCGCCAACTCATCTGTTAGTGATCACTCGCTCTTACAGGAGCTCCATTTCACCTGTTAGCGTGCCCTTCAGAGTACAATGTACTAGGTATTAGCATCTTCCGAAAAGCGGCACCTCATCTGTTTACAATTGCGAGCTCCTGCTGGAGCAACATTTCGCCTGTTCGCGACTGAGCACTCCCACGGGAGCGCCATGTCACCTGTTTGAGCTTGTACTCCTCACCTGCTCGTGATTGTTCACCCCTACCAGAGCGGCAACTCGCCTGTACTCGCTAGCACTCTCATTCATTAGACTTTTGACATTTATATGCTTGCATGCACCTGTTTATTTGCCCTCATTCATCGGACGTAGAGCATTCACATGCTTGCACACTCCTATCTATTGGGCACACAAGCATGCTCACCTGTTTTTCATGTGACTCTCTGACTGTGAGTACTCCCCCACATGGCGTGCACTTACTGGATCTTGATGTCACACCTCTACTCGGTCAAGTAAGCTTTACTGATGTTGTGCAATCTCCAGATTGGAAATGCTCTACTGTTTGCAAGTAAGGCAAGAAACTTGATAAATCTTCATTTTCGAGCAAATCTTATGAGGCAAGAGAATACCTATGGGGAACATTCCTTCCTTAAAGATATGCATTGGTATGCAATACATGTGCTTACACACCGGCTACATGTCCTCTCTCATAAGAACAAGCATTCACACTAGTGAGGTGTTTGCCCTTCTCTTCCTTTTCTGCAGGAATATGCTCTAGGGGTAATTTTTGTTAACAATGGAGATTATAAAGACATGATCATCATTTTTCAGAGTTATTTACTTAGCAGTGATGAGCCCCTTCCCTCAAATCTGTACAGTATACACTACATGTACCAAATGCCCACACGAGTAAGATGTTGGTAACACAATACTTTATAATGTATTCTTGTTAGCATATTTTCTGGGTAAATTTTATACTTTATTCATATTTAGTTACTGTCTGAAACTTTATGCATCCTTCACCATAACCATAATATAGAAATTGATTGAAATTACTTTAAAATGCATAAGCACAGTCAGCCCTCAGTCTTTGCGGAGATTAAGTAACAGAGACACCCATGAAAAGCAGAAATCCACTGCTTATGTGTAGTCGCCCAGCACCACAAATAATGCACCACATTGTTTTCAAGTAGCTCACTAATTGTACTGTAGGTTTTGTAAAAGTAATTTTATGACAAATTACTGTACAAACTTGTATTTATACATCCATTCCTTAATAAATGGCTAAATCATTTATAACACTGAATGAACGATTGCTAAATTTCATTCTGTTATCTTCACAATTCTAAATCCTTAGAATTTGATTATTCAATTATATTGTTAAGTTTAATGTTATAATTTAATTATGATTATTTTTATTTTTTATGATTTCCTTATACCCTCCCTTTACACTCATTTGAATTTATCCCTTCAATTTATTTTCCTTCCTTTCCTGATTTTTTTCTGATTATTTTTAGCGGTTTTCCCTTTAATGATATTTGATTCCTTCCTGCATAATAAATTACAGGCATTTTAGTTTTATTGAAAGGAAAAAACAAGGCAGTAGTCCACATTTGGTAAAATACTAAGCACAATATTTTATCTTTCATTCTTCCTTCTTTTCTGTTTGCTTATCAATCCTGTTATTCGCAAATTTTTATTCATTATGCCCTTTCTTATTGGGTATTATCCTTATTTCCTTTTCCTATTCCCAATATGTTATATATATTAATTCTATTTAATGCAGATTTTATATAGACAAATTTACTACATAAAACATGGATATTCTTTCCCATATCTGAAGAAGACTGGCCTAGTTCTGTATTTAGTTACTCTGTCCTCAAAGCTTACATCGATTTGTTTGTTTTATAAAGAAATATTTTTCTGTAATCTCTCTTATTTATTAACAGAAAAATTTGAACTTTTTAGAAAAATGAATTCTCTTTAAACATAGCATAAGCTAAGAGCATGAAATATGTTCCACTCTACTTTTCATTTCTTTTCAATTTGTGAAAAAAAAATCACAGTATGAACCAGCAACCATGAAAGACAAAGTTTTCACAGCTTTGATTGATTAATGAGCTAAAAGAACTGGTGGTCAGTAAAGGGAAATCTCATTTCCTGGTTGAGCGTGGTGCGTCATACTAGAAAATTATAATTTGAGTTTACTATAATTAAACACATTTCATATCATCATGTAATAATTTTAAAAAGTGTTCTTTGAAAAAAAGTGCAATAAATTAATAAATAGGGGAAAGTTACCGATTATTTTAAATTCTATATATTTTCCTTATTTTTCTTCATTGAAATAACAATTCTTAATAGAAAATTATTCAAGCGTACAATAATTAAATACTGTAGTGTAATGATGATCCAGTTTCAGAATCTTTACCTTTTTTTCCCATAGTGAAAGAGATTGGAATCACTCTTTTTTTTTATAACTGTAATGCAAATTTATATTTTTCGTCATGCATTTTATATTGCATATCAAATATTACTTAAACATACTGTTTGTATTATTGTCTTTTAATCATTTTTATTATTAGAATTTCTATGCAAAGGGTTTTACACTAAATAGTTTACATGTGTTAGCTATAAAGCTACCATGTATATTTGTTTGCTTTTCATTACTGCATTGAGCAGGGAGGAAAATGAAGTGAAGTCCAGGTGCAAAGAAAAGCAGGCAATTTTAAAATGGCATGCTGTGTGCAGCAGTCTTAACCATGAATACTCAAAACTTTATTTAAATATTGTAAGGATCTATGAACCGCTAATAACCAAAACTGTGAATACAGAACCAGAGAAGACTGACTGTAGGGGCTTTTAGTGGTAATTTTCCTCCACACTTGGGATCATAAGGACATAATCATCATATTTCAGGGTTATTTGCTAAACAGTGGTGAGCCTCTTCCCTCAAATCTATAAAGATATATGCTATACAGTATGTACCTAATGCCCACACTTAAGAGATGATTATTTTCTCTTGATTTTATTTTTAACAGGTGAATTTCATTTTTTTAGGAAATATTTTTTTTTAGAAATTTAAAAAATATAAGGAGATGGAAATTCCTAAAAAATAAAATATGTAAAATTTTGGAATGTCCTTGTGTTAAAAAAAGGATGCATAACAGAGTTGTCGTATAACAATTTTCAAACAAATTGGTATGATATTTTTCAAGATGATAATATTTTATTTCAGAAAAATCAAAAATCTTATTTTATTAAAAAGGAAAAAGTACAGTATTGGTCTAAATGACATAAAATTATAGTATGAAGAGTGCATAATGTATATCTAAAACAAATATAAATAAAAAATTTTGGAGCAAATGTTAATACATGGCAGCAGGTCCCCTTAAGTTTCACCTCCAGCCTTAACTGTAGATGAAGGGCAAAGCGGCAACTCAGTGTACTGACTTGGGAGCCAAGGCTTCCTCACCACCCGCCATTAACTACTGACACTTCGTTGTAAATTTTAATAGCCAAATTTCTTGCCAAACTGAAAGCATACGCCTATTAAAGGACTCAGGTTTTTATAGTTAAGCAAAATACATCTTTGAAATTCTGTGATTTTTCACCTTAGAAATAGTTTTGTGTATGGAGCTGGTTGATGTTGACTGTGCGAGACACGCTCTTTCATAATGTGATATGGTTTTGCTACCGACGTTTATATATATACAGTCAACTCTTGTTATTCTATTCTTGTGTTTGGCATTTGGGAGTTACTTACAATGCGAAAATGCTAGATTTGACACTACATTTCATAACTACAAAAAAATCACCACCCAATGTGAGTCAAAACGAGAAATTGCTAAATGCAGCTTAATATTAAAAAGCACAAGTCAAAACAGGAAATTTTCCTTTAGAAATCGCCCAGTAATACTGTTCAGTATTAAGAATCGCCAAAGAACACAAGTTAAAATGGGAAATGTAGATTTGAAAATTGCTAAATAACTATAAAGCGTAATGATGAAATGTTCTCGTCAAAATGTGAAAAATAGCAATAGAATTAACAAATTATACTGTACAACTTACATCAACATATAAATTATCGCCAAAGAACACAAGTCTTAACATGAAGCTTAAGAGAGTTAAAAATTGGCAATTGATAATGTATAAGTTAGGAACTTATATCAACAATATCATTTAATTATATGTGAGCATATTTTCTATACTGTTGTCACCTTGAGTTCAGCCGACGACAAAACCTAAATGAAAACAACCTATAATTGCTGCTGTTGAAATACATCTTTAATTGATAACAGAAAAGTACAAAATATTATGAATGAAGCTCAATTAATATCTAAAACCAGGATTATTATAGACTTCCTTTAGTACATTTACGTTATTTTGTCAGCTAAAACGAATGAAATGTCGTGTTTTAAGCCCAGCCTACTATCAAACATAGATTTAAGCAAAGTATAAATTTATTTTGTGAGTTTTAATTAGTTGAGACTTTAAGAAAACAAAGATATATGTTTCTTCTGCTATATGTATGTATTGTATGTCACCTCAGAGAGAGAGAGACGTATTCAAATGTCAAAGTGATAACTGAAGATAATAGCAATAGATGAACTTTTGAAAACTGTGATAGCTAATAACATATTGGCGCTGATGTAATATTTATTATGAAGATGTTCTAAATAAGTTAAGAAATTTTATAAACGATACTTTATTATTTGTATGTGTGCACAAGAACAGCATCTTAAGATCAGTTGATTCCAACCAAATTGTAAAAAAGAATGGTTAAAATACACTCGAAATTTAAAAAGAAAACGTACAAAATTGCTTCAATAAATTACGATTAGCTATTTAAAATATCATGATTTTCAAGGATGCATTATTGTAATGTTTGCTTTAGTGGTCAGCTGACAATATCGAATGCTGTGTTTTAAGTTACAATTGAAAATGTATTTATGCAGTGTAGTATGAATATACAGTTATTTATTTCAGGAGAAATACAGTTAATTTAGTTAAAATATGAGATTATTTGGGGTCCACATTAGACAGGCTTAACATGTATTCTTATGGGAAAAATTGGTTTTGTATGTGCGAATTTGGTAAACGAGTCTTTTTCATAATCTAATTAAATAAGGATAACGAGAGCTGAATGCATATTTTTTGTAGTTGTCCTGCTCAACCAGAAGATTATTTTTTCACCTAACAGACAAACTTGAAGGTGATGGACACCAATACTGCCTGCAATTTTACATTTCGATTAATTATATTTTATTAACTTAATACATTGAATTGTAACTAAAAATGAAAGAATCTGTTCTAACTTCAATGATAAGATTGTTTTTATATATTGCCTTATATTTGAAAGTGGAAATATTATTAGGAAAACGTTTCAAAATAATTGCTAACACTTCCAAAAAAGAATATTTGTCTGTATATTACATACCAGATCAGGGATTTATCATCAGAGGTTATCAAATGAGTTGGTTTTTAAAAATATCAGTACTGTACATATTAATCCAGTAAAACATCATTCCCAACATTTTTTCTTGACTTTTTCTGGCTGTGTATATTATACAGCCTTGCCATACATATGCTTTATATGGATTTTTTTCAGTAATTTTTCAACCTTAAAACATACATTCACAAGAGTGCAAATGAAATGTATATTTACTTCTTTATTTTTCATGTATTAAATTTAAAATGTTTATACTCACTACAGAATGAAAACATAATTAAAGTAATGCAAAAGATGAAGCAATGCAAGTATAATTATATAGAAACTGTGTGAGTTATAGCATTTTCTCTTCTCTTAAAAGCTTAGTGAAAAGGACAACATAAATGTAAAATGGTTAGAATGTTTTAAGGGTTTTATTTGATTGCTTATATTAATGTTTTATAACATAGAAACTTATATTTTGTTTTGAAGGCAACATCATACATACATATACCCAGGCAATTCCCCCAATTTTGGGGGGTAGCCGACACCAACAATGAAACAAAACAAAACATGATAACTGAAAAACATACTGAATCAATGACTTCCCTTATACAGGAAAACTCACTTTTAACTTAAAACCATTGCTGAACCTTATATAACCAGTAGAAGATACACGATGTATGGTACAATACTGTAATGTAAAATACCTTAAGAGATATTGAAATGCTTTAAGAAGATATAGATGCATCAAAAGGGTCCATTATCTCTGATAATCTAAATATAAGCAGCAGGTTCTCTAAGGCCATTATGTCGTCCTGTAACAAAGACTTTTTGTGATGACTGTCATGATCTATTGGATTCTGGAAATTAAGTCTTGATAGTATTGATCTAAGAAAGTGGTCTTATGGAATTTGTAATGGAGGTGTATTTTAATATTATTAAAATGAAGAACATTTATAATCAACAAAAGATTGTCCATTACAGCATTTACTGAGAATTTGAGTTAGTGGTCAAAGAAGACTATAAGTGATATTGAGTTAAATAATCATTGATTCTTTGAGATTATTTTAGTGTAAATAATGAATTCCATTTCCACATACTCCATTTACAACAAGTAGTGAGAGTACATGTGCTTTGGTTTGAAAAGCAAGGTTAACAGCAGAATATTTTTTGACTAGGTGACAATATTTTAGTCTGATTGATGGTCAAGCCAATTAACCCAAATAATTGAATAATTATTTGAAGATGGGGAAAATTTTGTTTTTAGAAGGAATGTTTACTAAGCTTTCAACTGTATAATCAGATTAATTTTTTTTAGATTTTGTTGGCCCCCTTGTATCATATTCAAACTTAGTTAAATATGGTCTTGAAACAAGGAAATTATAAGTCAAGTAAACAAAGAATATTAATCTTTTTATTACATAAATGATATAAGGAAAGTACTCTCAGCCTTTTATATGGCCAAAGATAAACTGCCATTTTGAGAAGAATTTACTTCTTTACTCCAAATTTACAATATGAGAGAATTTTACAGTATATGAATACTGTAATTAAAAATATTTTCCAAATGTTATACAGAACTGGCATTTGGAATTGGGTGTGTTTTCAAGTGACATATCTGGACTTTAATTTGCTTCTTTTGGTCATTAGTTGTTTTCTTTTATTTTCAAACCCCACACATTGTCAGTATCAGAGTTTTAATCTTCACAAATTGATATTAAAATGTTAAACAAATCATTATACACTTTCACTTTGTGATCTAGCCTATTGCAGAAATGAAACACAATAAGTAACAATTGCTAAAAAATAATTTTGTTGATGTAGTTGTACTTTTGTGTGTGTACTCAAATACTACAGTGAAAGGAGCAATAAACAAACAGGTCAGATAATCTCATCTAGCTAGAAACTGGTAGATTAATTAAACTTTTAACCTCTCTAGAAATGATGATATAAATGAGAAAACAATTTTAATGGTAATGAAACCTTTCATTTGCTACTGACTCGCATCTTCATTACAGAATGGCCATTAAGAAGTGCTATTATATCTTTAAAGAATAGGCCACACTTCATTCATGCATCACAAACATGCTGTGTTATCATTTCATGATACATCACTACAGTAAATTATTTGAAATAAAACACTGACTTCAGTATGCAAAAATGGTACCTAAACTCAAATATAACTTGAATGTTTCTTTTTTAACTTCTGTGTTTTAAATGCCTATTTTTTTCTTTTTTTAATCCTTTATTATTTGTTTACACATACAGTATGGTGGTACGTACATCACTGTATAGTACAGTACAGTATTAGAAAAATACACAGTACACTAGCAAGCATAAAAACAAAGTACACTGTACACAGTGATAGTAATAATAAGTAGTAGTAAATATAAGCTTAGATTTGCTGTGGATTTGAGCTACTTTATTCAACAGATTGACTGAACATACATGCGATCAAGACACAAGTAATATATTCAATATGATTAGCCTCGGCTATTTTTTAAAAATTCTAATAATGTAATTCAAATAGCCCAAATTAAATTCCAAAAATCTTAAATTCATAAGCTAGGAATATTTTAATTTCACCTAAACTAGTGAAATGTTACATGCAGAAGTGACCCCTACTTTAATGAGCTTCTTATGATTTTATTTGACATTAAGATATTTTGGGAAGTGACGTAAGTTTACCAGAAAGTTGTATATTCCTAAAAATTAAAATTACTTTGGTAATGTATTGATATTTTGTAGTGTACTTCTATACCTTTTGTATTTTTGTTGTTTTAATAATTTTACTTAGGTGAGTAACTTTATATTTTATACAGCATTTTCAATGATTTTATACTTATTGTTACTGTATTAGGAATACAGCTGTGATAACCTAATGAGGAAATAACTTTTAGCAATGTATTTGTAGAATAGAAGAAATGGTGTTGAATTATATCTGGTATGATAAAGGATGCTTGTGCGTCACAGTCAGTTGGTGGCACATTTTGTCATTTTGTATATGTAAAGCATACAATATATCTTTAGCAGAAATGTAGGGCAGGTATTTGTAATGGTGTATGTTAATCACTTCAACTCATCGGCTTGCTCTGGCATTAACTTTTAAAAGTATGCAGTTTTAATTGCCCATGTTACACATCTCGTTTGGCTTTATGAATTTCATGCAGTTAGAGAAATATCATTGATTTAAGTAATGGAGCATGGCTTACTATGAAGTGACTTATAAAACAGGATTTTATTCCAAAATTATTTGGAAAATTCCTTAGAATGCTGAAATGGAATCATAAAAAACAAGGAAATCAAGAGAATTGCATCATCTGTTACCTTAGAAAACATATATCTGTGAAAATATTTTGATTAAAGATTATTAATTGTTGATAATACTGGAAAACTGAAGCTTAGAAACTGCCTTTATTTTCCCTCTGGATACTGTAAGTTTAGGAAACAGTCAGTTGTGATATAGAGTGAAATAAAAGTCTTTAATGACTAGAATATTAAGTTGTGAAAAAATATACCCAAACTTATTTGATTTTTGCAATACAATATGTTTAGAGTTTTTAAACAAACACCCTGAAAATATATCAGAAGACATTGAATAATAGGAAACTTTTCACATTTGTTAAAGATTATATAATTCTGTAAAACAACAAGATAAAGTCAGGGAGTTCCTTCTTAGCTTTGCCTTTATCTAGTAAATTTGTCGGATGGTAATCTAATTAGAATTGCCATTAGACCATGAAAATAAAATTTTGGATGTTGACAATTAAATTTTATTGTCCAATTCATATGTCGAGTCAAGCATTCGTGTTTGCTTAAGTTACACAAAAATAGGAAATTGAGAAGACAGCACTATCATCACTAAAATCTTGGTGGTGGTTCTGATTTGCTAATCAGTGGTAAAAAATTTACTGGGAATTTCAGGGCTGAGAATTGGATAGAAGGTGGGTGTCCTTGAGGTCATTTATTTTCGTACATAGCACTGCTCCTACTATTAATGTACTATCTTTATCAAATCATTCCTTTAATTTTGATTAAACATTCAGCTGTGTATTATTATTCAGCTGCTCTTTTTTGAGGATTAAAAATTCATCCACATATTTTCCTTATAAATGGGAAGCATCTTTTATGGGAATCAAAGTCAAAGCCTTTCCCAAATATTTTTTTTTTTCTCAATTTTTATGGTACACAGACTGCATTTGTTTTGCATGGAAGTATAATCTTAATACAGGAAAGTGGATGCTAATAAATTCTAAATAACTTATTCATTTGCTTATTTGTACAATTGATATGTTTTTGTGTGAAGCTTTCAAGTGGTGACATAAGAGGAAAATATTTGTGCGAACTGGACTTCTCCCCCAACTCTGGCCCTTAAAGCTACTTGTAGCTCATCTTTTTTGGCTCATGAACTTTCAAAATAATTTCCTGTATGCAAAAGAAATACTTGTCTTTACCAACATGAAATCAATAAGGAGACTCAAGTATAATAGAAGTCATTATGTTAAACATGTCAATAATAGATAAAAGTGGGACTGTTATTATTTCTGTTCATATTTTTAGCCAGTAGCCTAGAAATATTTATTTTTGGTTTCTTTATATGCAGGCCCATTCTTGAACCTTTGTGTCACCGAAGGCATCTTGTGAATATTTGCAACATTGTGTTGACTCTTCATCATCAACAAAGAGCCTTTTTTATTTCATTTTTACCACACTTTTCCCAAGTACATGCAAATATAGTAGTGAGAGCTTACAGTTGAAAGGACCTTTTATAATATTAGTTGAGCAAACAGTTATCAGATTCGTTACATGAATGTATTAGATTTTAACCCAATGATTTGGGATTGCACAAGCTCTAAAAAGAGCTTTTCTAATGCATGGACATGATGAAAAGTACTACAATATTCATTATTCAAAGTGGATACAGTATATGCCAAGTGTAAAGACTCCTTTATGGAAACTAGTAATGCTCACCTTTTCATTTTCATTAAGAAGTTAGAATAAAAAAAAAATTTATTTACTTCAATTCTTTTTACATAATGTACAAGAAGTTTGTGTTCAGTGTGATTTGTGATAAGGTTTTTACTGTCATATGAAGAACCAAATTTTGTTGAAAACTTCCGAAATACTGTATGTTATAATAGAAGTAGTGTGATGAATTCTTTTTTTTTAGGACTATTTATATTCCGTTGAAAATGTTTCATGTATTGTTAGGTGTCAGTGATGTGTATCTAGACGTGATTATTCATTTGCTGGGGTCAGTTAACTGCTGGAATATTTTTTATAGCATTATAAGTAACAATGTGACTACTCAGCACATTATATTTTGGTTCTGACTCGTCGTTTCACGCATGAGCTGAGGGTAGATACAGTAACTGCTTTTTATCAGGAATTGTTAATTTCAGTGTTTATTTTGTGTACTATTCTAATAACTAATTACTGTACTTTGTTTCATATGATTTCTAATTATTACTGCCTCTATATATATATATATATATATATATATATATATATATATATATATATATATATATATATATATATATATATATATATATATATATATACACTGGTAGTTGAAGGGAAAATAAAAAAATATCATTAAATACTTTGACCTTTACTTGCAAATTTGGGAGGATATATTATTGATTTAAAATATTTAGTCTGTGTTATTTATATGAATCAGTGGTAGATGCTAAATCATAATTCAAGAACTACTCTGAGATTTTAATTTTTGTTATCAGAATATTTTGATATATACCATACCTGTATTACAAACATTATTGATGTATGTTGTGTGTAATTTAATAACTTATGTTAAATTAGTGCTGTAGCTCTAATATCCAGTTTTGATAATGAAGACAAGAAAATTTTTTTGCATTAGAAAGGGCCTGAAACTGACTATTATATCCTCAACCCTGTGAGCTGTGAATTTTCTACTCGCCTGATGTTCTTATACATACCCATCCTCATCTCAACTGACTTTTGGTATCAAGAGGATAGGGAATAGTTTTGACTGGAGACAAAGGCAGTGTAGCTTGCCCAAACCATTAGTTTATTTCTGTTAACCACTAGATTGTCTTATTACTTTAACAGAGGCATAAGTCTATTGGAGGGAAAGAAAACAGGAAATTTATTTAGTATTAGGGGTAAATGTTGATATAACAGGTTCTAGGTAGAAGCTGTGTGAACATCAGGTGAGTATAGAAATAACAAATTTTATTGAAATTCCATTTTTGATGTAGTGGTTTGGTTAAAGTACAGTACTAGACAATGATAAAATAATGTGTTCAGGAAACCTACTGTGTACAGAAATTCTTTACAATACAATCACTGTATGATGGGGTTTTCTATTGAATAACCTATTTATATTATAGAGTTCATGTTACTTATGGCACACTTTAGCTTAGATGTATAGAATGTACGCACTACTTTTTAGGGTGCTAAATTCAGGCTCACCAGGAAAGAAGTAACCTACTCTCCGTTTTCAGCGCGATCTGTAACATACATAATATTTTTATAGATGAGGGAAAAGAAAGGGTTTATAGAAATGCATGAGTTTGGTCGTATACTGTAGGGAATTGAATTAACACAATAAATATATAATGTGCATCAAATGTTCCTAGTAGAGACTGCAAACTGGAAATATACTTTTGATTACCATATCTTAAGTAATTTTATATGTAATATGAATTCAGTAGACCCTATGGAACAATCCAACTTTACATGATAATGGTACTGTATACTCATGAAAAAATGATGCAAAACAAATAAACCTTGACTAACTTGAAAAAGTAAGAGAATAGCAAGCATACCAGTTTCATTTGTAGCTTATCCTGCTGTTTTATACAAAGTGACGTGAGGGATTGAGATGATGTGATATTCACTTATATTGGTGCTGTAGCTTACGGTATTTGAGAGATTGCTAACAATTTTGACCATGTGGACATTCAGCATCCAAAACCAGGTTATTGATGACAGCTCTGTACATTACAGTATATTTTATGCAGAAAAGTTAGCTGGTGTATTGAATATTATTAACCGAGTACTGTACTCTTCTGAGTTATTATTAGCAGAATCATAACTTATGGTCCATGTTAAGCTCTCAAAATTGAGTTTTGCCAAAACACTGTACCCACATTGGTGATGAAGTTATGCTCTTTATCAATTTGATTATCTCATTACTGTTGAATATTTACACTAACACACGCATCCTATAAATATACTATATATATACTGTATATATAAATGTACATATTAAAGCTAATTCAGATTATAATTTACCTATCCAGAGTAAAGCTGTAAAATCCCCTCGGAGTACATTATATATAAAACTGTATATGATTAAGAGTACAGTTAAGTATGTACTATATGTTGTTCATTTTTTTGTCAGGGCTGGCAGTGGAATAAATTTTTAGTGTTCTTATCCTGACTTTTCTGTCTTCAGTTTTGGTTGCACTTTCTTGCTTTTAGATACTTCGACAAAGCAGGTCAATAAAACTGATTTATTATTCATAAGTAAGGAAATTCAAAATACTGTAGGTAACTTTTGATAGAAGTAATAATTGGGACTGGCATTTGTTAGAGGAAATGAAATTCAGTTGTGAAATTCCCATCCATTGATTCAGGTTATTCACAGTCTTGGAATTTGTATGGTAAAATTAGGTATAGATTTTTTTAGCCATATTGTATAGCAATGTACTTTTTTATTCCCATGTATGCTGACTGATGATGATAATTTACTTTTTTTACCAACTGATTTTTGCCTCATATTGTGAATCATACTTGTAATATAATGTAGAAAATAAAACATTGAGCAAAATTATACAGATTTTATTTTTCTTTCCATTTGTGTGAGAGTTAAGCCAATTTTTTTGCTAATATTATGACACTGTGAGCTAAATTAGGCTCTTATACTTTATCAATTTCATTTTATTATTATGTTCATATCAATGAAAATCCTTTTTGTCTTTTAATACCGGTTTTCCAGTATTTATTAAATTATTGATAAAATAAATGTGTTTTTGGAGAAATGAGGGAGCCATATAACATGTCGGATACCTTCAACAGTTCAAAAGCCTTATGTAAGGCCATCTTACTCCTGCCCCAAATTAAGAATTTTATAATAATATCTTTAAAGTCTCCATTTGACCTATGCCTTTAGAACACCAGCATCCAAAACAGATTGACCTTGATGCCTTATTTGCAATGTGGTCAACTCTGAGATTGTCAAATATCTCTAGAAGTAATTTAGAAGCCCATAAAAACTAATTTTTTTAGATAGTGCATGCCAAATTATGTATTCATTCCATACATTATATGAAGCTAATAGTATAAATATTGAAACCACTCGAATCTTTGTTTTTATGTTGCTATTATGAAAAAAAAATATACTGGTAGATCAAGCAAAACGGTTGCAACTACTGTACTCTATAAACTTCATTATCTTTAATTGTCAGTTTGGACGGGCTTATAACAAATTAAAAAGTAGTTATTCTTTGGCAAAAATACGAACCATTATCCTTTACGTAGAGATTATGTTTTCAACGTGAGCCGGCCATTTGTTCAATCATTTTAATAAGCAGTTAAGCGACAGGTTGGAGCGAGGGCGAGGAGCTCCGCTTCTTTGCCTGTCATAGTCTCTTCACTTATGTTTTCAGTCACGTTGAGTACAGATGTATCAATTCTTCCTAAATGGAAATTTTCAATTTCTTATTTGTTCAGGAAGTTAATTCTGGCTGTTGATTATTAAAATATGAAGCAAGACTCAATTGCTGGAGGATGAACTTTACCTCTGGATTTTTGTTAAACCAGGTGAAAATCCACACTGTATGCTCTTACTACAGGCATGATTGTTCACAATCATCCTTGTGTGCAGAGTGTAGGTCGTGGCAGGGTATGCTGTGTCAAGCGTATGCTTTGATGGAGAGGAAGAGAACTTTGCTTCTTTCTTACGCTCATTGGGTGTATCTGGCTCAATCCCGGCAAGTATACGTTATGACCAAGTAGCCCTTGGTCCTATGTTGGCAGGCTTTCAGGTTCTGGTGGTGTATGTGGTTCCCCAGTGTTTGCTGCACCCCATCAGAGGTTGGAGGCTCTTCACAATTTTTGCTACCGCTGACGATGAGTGTCATCTAAGGAAGGTTTTGGCCTCTTTAGGTCTTTCAGATAGGCTCCTCAATGCCAGTATCTCCCATGGTGACACAAGTGGTAAAGGGCGTAGTCAATGTGCCCCCAGTATCAGTGTCTTCTATGATATCTGGAAGCCCTGTTGCCATTGGGGGTTCCCTGTGCATCTCCCCTTACCCAGTTACCCATATTCCCCGATCCCCTGTGCTTCAACTTAACCTGGGGGGTCTGAAGTTTCTGCTCCACCGTAAGTTTGACTACCCCTCCCCGTGACAGTGTTTCCCGTTGTTATGCTTTCTATGGGAGCAACCCCCATGGTTTCTTCCTTTGGGGAAGCATCATTTTTTTGGTTTCTCACAATTTGACTCATCTGCTTTCAGAGCCTGAAGGAAAAGTTGGAAATGGAAAAAATATGTACGTTTTCTTCTTCCGACTCCTCCTCCTTGTCATTTTCTTCGGCTTCCGACTTCGCTTCTTTTAAGATGAAGAAATCAAGCAAGTCCAGTTAGCCACAGTCATTTGAAAGGGCTTCTTTTGACCCACCTCTCTTAAGAGGGGTAGATGGCTCCAAGATGTTCCTGACCCAGTGGGGAGGGAGCCACAGCCCTGTGTTTCAGTCCTCCGGTGCTGGTCCTGTGTCCCCATGTCACGGCCTCAACTTGGCTATCCCAGTAGCCAAGCGAGACTGCTGTAATGGCCCCATGTTTTGGCTCTCCAGGACTGATACACCAGGTCAGGGCCATGACACGTATCACAGTTTCGAATCTCAGCATCTTGGTAGCCAAATGGGACAGGTGGTGCAGCCCTGCCTTTCTGGCGGGCGTCATAGCCATAACCCCATGTTACGGCTTTGACTACCCCGGTAGCCAACCGAGACATGTGACATCTGTGTTTCAGCAGGTGCTTGGGTCCCCTGGAAGAAAAAAGCCTCCTCGGACCTACTTCACGGCGGAAAAATAGAAGCTGCCCGGACATAAGCCTATGAAGGTCAGGCTTACCCTTGCAGTCACTGTCAATGTCAGTGGGTATTGTAAGGTCAAGCCCCTACTGGTGTATCATTCAGAGACTCCTCAAGCCTACAAGTCCTACAAAGTGCTAAAGGAGAATCTTTCAGTGATGTGGAGGGCTAATGTAAACGTTTGAGTAGCGAGACTGTTTTTCGTCAAGTGGGTAAATCTCTGTTTCGGTCCGAATGTGAAAAATTTTTTGGAAGAGACCTAACTTACTCTGAAATGTCTTCTGGTATTGAATAATGCCCCTGCTCACCCTCCTGGCCTCAAAGATGATATCCTTCTCAAACATTCACTTATCAAGGTTCTCTACCTTCCACCTAACACCACCCCTCTCCTCCAGCCCATGGATCAGAAAGTGATTTCAAACTTCAAGAAGCTCTACTGGAGGTTTCAAAATTAATGACAGCACAAACCTCGCCCTTCGTGAATTTTGGAAACAGAATTTCGATATTATGATATGACTCGGACTCATCAATGAAGCTTTGCAGGTTTCGAGGCGTACCTTGAACTCTGAGGAAGAAGCTGCGGCCTGATGCCATCTCTGCACAATACTGCGAGGGATTCGACGTAGGCCTAGCTGAAGCCAAAACATTTAGTGATCCTGAACATGAGGTTAAGGAAATCGTTTCATTCGGGAGGTCCATGGGACTGGTCATCGATAAGGACGACATTAATGAGCTTCTCGAGGAGCACCAAGAGGAGCTTACGACGAACTACCTGAAGGAGTTGGAGGCCATCCAATTAAACATCGTTCAGGAACAGTTCTCTGGCAGCGAGGAGGAGGAGGACAGAGATATGACTACGACAATGGCAGAAACTAAGGAGATGCTATCTTAGTATCATAAATTTGCAAATTTCATAGTAAAGAAACACCCTGAAAAGATTCACACAGTTTGTTTTCCTTTTCAGTTTAATGTCATTTGCCCAAGTCATTTCAGGAACATTTTAAAAAGTAGGCAGAAATAAGCTTCTTGTATCTATATTTTTTAAAGAGGACATTAGTAGGCCAAAGTGATCAGAAAAAAACATCAAAGTGGAAGTGAAGAATTGTTGAAATTTAGGAAGTGCTAAATGCAAAGTAAAATAAAATTAGAAAAAAGCCAAAAATAAATAGATTTAATTTTAAGTTTTTTGTAGAGTTAAGTGTTAATGTTTTTTGCCATTTGGTAATGTGTTTCGTAAAGTTAAGTGATACTGTTTTCTGCCATTTGTTTGTTTTCCGCCGGTTGCCCACCTCTGCTGCCACTTTCGCTTTCAGACATTGCCTCACTCGAAAGGTAAGGTTCCACTTTTTTTTTTTTTTTTTTTTTTTTTTTTTTTTTTTTTTTTTTTTTTTTTTTTTTTTTACCGTATGTCCTAATATCTACTTAATTTACAGATATTAATGGTTAGGCTAGGTATATTGAATGATTCAAATGTATTTGGCTCTATTTCATTGTGGTTATTGCTTTATTATAAAATCTAATATGGTGTTTTCATAGAGCTTAAAATGAATTAGGTGATTTATATGGAAAACGCATCTCATTACAGTATACAAAAAAATCATGATACGAAATGATGAAAAAATCAAGATCATGGTATTGTGTGTTCTGAAAGTTACTTACAATCAAAGCACTCAGACTTAGCAAATGAAACTACTTATTTTCAAAGAATACATTAAAATATGCATAAAAAGTAGGTGCTTAAAAAAAGAAAATGGTTGCTGGAGATATCATTATTAAAGGCTTTTTGTCTGATAGCACTTTACAGCACTTTCAGTTATCGACATAGTTTTTGGTTTGCTATAACACAAAGGAAGATGATCCCAGGCATGGCAATATGCAAATGGTAGATCCATTTCTAGCAAACATTAAAAATAACATTTAACATTAAACGTGTATTAAAAAGAAAGCCTCATTGATCTATTATGCAACGATAGGCCCCTAGTCTCATGAAACTGAATTCCAGTCATCCTTATCAAGACCTTATTTTTGGCTCTCCATAAAATGTGAATTCCTTCACTGAGTGAAAAGTGAATTTTGTTTTTCAATTAAATTTTTAACAACATATCTGTGAAAATATATTTACATCTGTCATAGCAATTTAGACTCTCTACCGATCTCGGAATGACAATCTTGCACTAACGTAATTAGAGCTTATTTCAAGCAAGCATAAGTAAATATCACAATAAAAATGTGTAATACTTAAACTTGAAATTTTTATTTTTGTAATTATCAAACTTGTACTTTATATAAAATACTTTCATTTGCTATTAATACAACAAAAGTTCTCTGTTTATTATTACCTTCGCCAACTTCGTTGCGGCCAAGGTTATGTTTTGATAGGCGTACAGTACATTTGTCCGTGTTCGTGGTTGTGATTTGCATACCGTAATTCCAAAACTAATTGACCGAATCTTATGAAATTTTGTGGAATAATTGGCTATAATTTAAGGACAATTTGAGGATATTTTGGGGGTCATTGGATCGAGGGTCAAGGCCAAGGTCACGAAATTGTAAAAAACAAATCACGAAACAAAAACTATTTGACCTAATCTCATAAAATTTGGTTGGATGACTAGCCGTGATCCAAGGACAATTTAGGTAGATTTGGGAGTGATTGAGTTCAAACGTCAAGGTGAAAGTCATGAAAAGGTAAAAAATTTCTTTTTGCTACATCGCGGTCAATTTGTATCCGATTTTAGTGAGTCAGAGTCAACTTCTGTGCGTAATTCAATGGACTATCTTTTAATAAACAACATGATATAATGAGGCTATTACCCTTGCGTGTGTATTTATTTGTTTGTATGTCTGTCTGTGTGTTTTTGATTCACATAACTCAAAAACTATTTGACTAAATCTCATGAAATTTGGTGTAATAATTGGCCATGATCCAAGAATAATTTGTTTAGTTTTAGGGAGTGATTGGATCAAAAGACAATACAAAGGTAACAAAAAAAAGAAAAAACATCGTTTTGCAATACCCACATCATCAGTAGTTTTTTGTGCCAAAGTGGCGATGGTGAAGGTATGTGCTCCACCGAGTACCCGTTCTAGTTATATATGTATATTTACCGTCTTTTATAAGAATTCATGTTTAGTGATCCATCAAATTTAGAATTATGCATTTAGTGGTCCATGAAGTTTGGATGGTTGGTGACCGCTGCTCTACCTGATCCCTTCTTGCCTGAGCCTGAGGTGCAACGCTATCCCACTACACGCATCGCTGACAAGTACTCAGCCAGCTATGGATAGAGAACAAGTGAGCTACCAAGCACGTGTCTCACCAACACGCACTCGGCACAGATGTGCCTCACACTCGCTCATGTTGCTCAAAAGCGACCCAACCAATCGCTCACCATTGAAATAAGCTTCATCTGTGTGCATTATCCAATTGGAAGTGCCACATGATCTTCGACTCGCCCTATGGCGCAAACTTTGCATAGGGATCATCAGGTGGATCCTCCTGTGGTAGGGGATCATTCATTAGAGAGAGCTAGAGTGTGCTCTCCCTCAACTTTCAAACTTGGGCATTGTCCCAATTAAATTAGATGACCGGCGAAGGCGCGACCGTCAGCTTCAAGTAACATTTCTCTGGGGCAATCATCTCCTCATACCCATTGGGGTCCTATGTCACCCAGTGAGATAGCCCTCGTCGACAACTATGGGTTATTGCCAATAAACTTTGACTCCACCTCTTGCTCTACCCTCCTACTCCAGAACGGAACAGAATCAGTTCAGTTCCCTATTACCCTGAGGATACAAAGGACAGGAGGTTACCATCGAACAGACTCTCCCCTTTCTCTGAGGGCTCACGACTCGGAGAAAGGAAAGATCTTAGAATTGTTCCTAAGAATAGAACATTCACCCTAGTAATGAACCCGCGAGCTAGCCAGAACACCCCAAGCTCGAGATCTATGGTTGATCCTAGAAGAAATGCTTTGAGCAACCCCTCTTGATCTCACTCCCCTCTCAGGAGAGAGGAGCTTGAGACATACCTTTTATTCGATCTCTCCCGAGACTGGTCTGCCGGACTTAAGGTCCAATAGGAGGATGAGTCAGAGTTAACTTCTTGCAGGTTTTGGCCTGCATTCGCAAAGTGAATGGCCTCAGGGAGATGACTTGCTCTCCTCCCAAGGAGAGGAAAGCTGCCATCAATAGACTGTGATGTGCGCCTCGGGGTACCATTTCTTGTGTAGAGCTTTCCTGGTCGTTTCTGGCCTTGGAAATATTAGACAAGGTAAATGACCAGGTCTCTACTAGGATGGATTTCCCAAGGGGAGATGGTGGGTAGATCATCCAGGATGATTCCTCCAGCTTTCTCATCCCAGAGGAAGTACTATCGAACCCAGGAGGCTTTTCCCTTCCCCTTACCTTTTGATCCTGTAGTTTTTGCACTGACCCCAGACATCACTGCTGACTGTCTAGCTATGTAGCCCATTAATTTTTCAGCAAGAGAGGTCATCAGCATGGAGAGCATGGCAATGACAACTCTTCAGGTCATGTCTTGGTTTGACAGTATCCCTAGAATGTCTTATTCTAAACTGTCTCCTTCACCTGTTGTTCCTTCAATGAGAGTTGAAGAGACACTGATCTCAACACAAAAACACCCCTCTATCTCTGATACCAGTTGGGGAAGACTCCAGACACAATCTGGAATATTGGCTGAAGGAGATGAACCATCCAAGGGACTTTCCTCTTCTGATGCCTCCACTGGAGCTTCTGTTATACAGGGAAGCATCACGGCGTCAATGACCTTCAATGTCAGGATGCCAGAAAACTTCAAACCAATCAGTCAATCACGGAAGCATCAAAGGAAGGTTGGGGAGCACATCTCCTACAGCATCTGGCATCAGGACAACGGTTCAATCAAGATCGGTGTTGCCATATCAACGTGTTGGAGCTTCGAGCTGTTCTCGCTCTTCAGCACCTTTGCCCTCTTTTGATTAGTCACTCAGTTTTATTGATGAGCAACAACACCTAGTGGCCTGTATAAACAAACAAGGAAGTACCATTTCTCTGCAGATCTGCTGACTAGCAGTAGAGTTCCATAAGGGCAGTGCTCAACTCAATCAGTCAAACAGCACGCATCATTCTAGGCAGAAAGAACATTGTGCGGACAAACTAAGCAGGAGGGTGCAGATCGTTGGCTCAGAATTGTCTTTGCATCCTCAGATAGCGAGCAAGTTCCTGACTGCGGGGTTCACTGACAAATGACCTGTTTGCAACCTCACTAAACTGGAAACTTGTGTATACTGCTCCCAGTGCCAGATCCAGTAGCAGCATTTGAAAATGCTTTCCAGCACCCCTCGGGCAGTCAAGACTTGTATGCTTTTCCACCATACTGCCTGATAAGGAGTGTCCTAAATTGAGTACAAGCCACTCCCAACCTCAATATGACTTTAATATTGCCAAAATAGCCCCAAGTAGAATAGTATTGAGACCTTCTCTTCCTAACCTGCTGTGCCAACCACACACCCAGATATTCCACAGCACAGTGGAATCACTTTGCCTCCATGCATGGAGGTTATCCCGCATCACCTCTCAGAGAAAGATTTTGTGCAAGAGAGGTCTGGATACCTCAGGAAGTCTTCAGCCTTCATGTATCAAGCCAAGCGGACCATCTTCTTTGGTTGGTGTTGTGGAAGGGTTGTTTCTCCTCTCAGAGCCTCTAACCGATTAATAGCCAAATTTTTACTTTATCTTTGAAAGGAAAAATTCTGCTCGGTATCAGCAGTGAAAGCCAATATCAGCCTTGAGCCAGGCCTTTAGTCTGAAAGGAGTTGATGTTTCCTCTTTGGCAGAACTCTCCATGCTAATACAGAGTTTTGAACCAGCCTATCCTCCGTTAAAGGTGAGAACACAACCCTGGAACATTACCAAGGTCTTACATTCCCTTAAGAGGGCACTGTTGAGGCTTGCCTCAGACAGAAACCTCACACTTGAAATGGTTTTCATGTTCATCTTAGCCTTACTAAGTGGGTTAGCAAGCTGCATGTTCTCTCCTCAACCTGCAGGTAGTAGGTTGGCCAGGGCACCAGCCACCTGTTGAGATACTACTACTAGAGAATTACAGTATCTTTTGACTGGCCAGACAGTACTACATTGGATCCTTCTCTCTGGTTATGGTTCATTCTATCTTGCCTACACATACACCGAATAGTCTGGCCTATTCTTTACATATTCTCCTCTGTCCTCATACACCTGACAACACTGAGACTACTAAACAATTCTTCTTCACCCAAGGGGTTACGGCACTGTAATTGTTCAGTGGCCACTTTCCTCTTGCTAAGAGTAGGAGCGACTCTTTAGCTATGGTAATCAGCTCTTCTAGGAGAAGGAGACTCCAAAATCAAACCATTGTTCTCTAGTCTTGGGTAGTGCCATAGCCTCTGTACCATGGCCTTCCACTGTCTTGGGTTAGAGTTCTCTTGCTTGGGGGTACAATCCTCTTGTTTTGTTAAAGTTTATATAGTTTATATAGGAGATATTTATTTTAATGTTGTTGCCATTCTTAAAATGTTTTATTTTCCTTTTTTTCCTTTCCTCACTAGGTTATTTTCCCCGTTGGAGCCCCTGGGCTTATAGCATCCTGCTTTTCTAACTAGGGTTGTAGCTTAGCAAGTAATAATAATAATAATAATAATAATAATAATAATGTCTCATACCAGAAGATGTAGACATTTCTCGTCCTCCTTTGTTCCTGAGTTTGTAGCCAAAACTGAAAATAGGTTTGGATTTATGTTGGAACAAATGGCAAATTTTGAGATAATTTGTATTTTTCCTAACAATACAAACCTGAGTCCTTTACTCATACTTTCCTGTCATCACCATCACCCTAGGAAGTCCTATCTACAATCAAAGAAACTAACCAGTGAGCAAGCAGGTAGAAGGAGCTTCCCTGCTCCCAGCTGGTAACTATCAGCCACTTATGTACACCTTGTTATAAGAGAGTAACTGCCATATAGTCTACTCCAATTTTGCTGGTATCTCTCCTCTATGTAAAGTTAAGAAAAATATAAATTATCTCCAAATTTGTCCTTTTTCACGGCTTTACAAACATGCGTCTTTTTAGATTATACTTCCCTCCTCAACCACCCTTCTTAGTCCTGAGGAAAAAGGTCATTCACTCTATAGTAGTCGTACCAGCATCACCTAACATTAGCTTTTGTGACCACACGTTCTTTATAGAATTGAGGTTCCTATTATTATTATTATTATTATTATTATTATTATTATTATTATGGGACGAGGGGGTTGGGAGCCCCCTCTCCTGTTTTATAATCCTGTGAGACATCAAAGAGGCGGAGCTGGGGGAGAGTGACTGCTCCCCACGCTCTAGTTTTGGGGTGTTTGAATGTGCGTGGATGTAGTACGATAGAGAGTAAAAGATATGAGATTGGAAGTATGTTTAGGAGTAGAATTATAGAAGGATGGATATATTGGCTTTGTGTGAGACAAAGATAAAGGGAAAGGTGAAGTGATGTTTGGTGAAATGTCTGGTAGAGTGTCTGGAATTGAAAGGGGAAGAGCAAGAAAAGGTGTGGCTTTATTGCTGAGTGAATGGATGAGAGATAAAGTAGTGGCATGGAAGGAGATATCATCTAGGTTAATGTGGGTAAGGGTTAGGTTGGGTAGGGAATGTTGGGCTTTTGTCAGTGCATATGGGCCAGGTTGTGAGAAAAGTGAAGAAGAGCGGAATGAGTTCTGGAATGAATTAAGTAGGTGTGTAGAAGGACTAGGTAGAAGGAAGTCATGGGTGACTTAAATGCTAGAGTGGGCGCTGGAGAGGTAGAAGGTGTCATTGGGAAGTATGGCATACCAGGTGAAAATGAGAGTGGTGAGAGACTGGTAGATATGTGTGTTGAGCAAATGATGGTGATAAGTTCTAGCTTTTTCAAAAAGAAAGATAAAAACAAGTATACATGGGTAAGAGTGGCAAATTGAAGAGTGGTAGAAAGGGCGTTAATGGATTATGTGTTGATAACTAAAAGAATGTTTGGAAGATTGAAAGACGTGCACGTGTTTAGGGGTATGGCTAACGATATGCCTGATCATTTTTTGGTGGAAGGAAATTTAGTTGTAGCAAAAGAGAGGGGAAATAGAGTAGGTGGATGTAAAAGGGAGCTAGTGAGGGTTGAAGAGCTAATAAAACTGGGGGTAAAAAGTAAATATCAAGAAAGGTTGAAAATGGCATATGACAAAGTGAAAGTAAGAGAAACTTGTAATTTAGAGGAGGAGTGGAAGTTAGTAAAAGAAATTTTGTTGAGATTGCAAGTGATGTGTGGGGCAAGAAGTTTGTTGGATGCAGCATGAGGAAGAGCAGTGAATGGTGGAATGAAGGAGTGAAGGTAAAAGTGGAAGAGAAAAAGAGGGCTTTTGAAGAATGGCTGCAGAGTAATAGTGTAGAGAAGTATGATAGATATAGAGAGCAAAATGTGAAAGTAAAGCGCAAGGTAAGTAAGGCAAAGAGGGCTGCTGACCTGAGGTGGGGCCACGGATTGGGTCATTCATATGAAGAGAATAAGAAGTGAAGAGAGTAAGGAAGGCTGGTTCAAGAACTGAAGAGACAGTGGAAGATGGAAATGGAAGGTTGTTAAAAGGAGAGGAGGCAAGGAAAGGGTGGGCGGTATATTTTGTAAGTTTACTGAATGTTGAGTATGATAGGGAGGCAGATATAATTGCTGTTGCAGGTGTTGAGGTGCCTATGATGGGAGAGGAGAATGAGAGAGAGATTACAGGAGAGGAAGTGATGAGAGCACTAGATGAAACGAGAGTAGGAAAAGCATCTGGTATGGATGGTGTGAGAGCTGAGATGTTGAAGGAAGGGGGTGTGACTGTGCTTGAATGGTTGGTGAGATTGTTTAATGTGTTTTGTGTTGTCAATGGTACCAGTAGATTGGGTTTGTGCATGTATTGTACCACTATATAAGGGTAAGGGAGATGTGCATGAGTGTTGTAATTCAAGGGGTATTAGTTTGTTGAGTGTAGTTGGAAAAGTGTAGGGTAGAGTACTGATTAATAGGATTAAGGATAAAACAGAGAATGCAATCTTAGAAGTACAGGGGGTTTTTATAAGAGGTAGGGGTTGTATGAATCAGATTTTTACAGTTAGGCAGATATGTGAAAAATATTTAGCAAAAGGTAAGGAGGTGTATGTTGTCTTTATGGATCTAGAGAAAGCGTATGATAGAGTTGATAAGGAAGCAATGTGGAATGTGATGAGGTTATATGGAGTTGGTGGAAGGTTGTTGCAAGCAGTGAAAAGTTTCTTCTAATGAAGTGAGCGATTGGTTTCCAGTGAGAGTGGGGCTGAGACAGGGATGTGTGATGTCGACGGGGTTGTTTAACTTGTATGTTGATGGAGTGGTGAAAGAGGTGAATGATCGAGTGCTTGGACGAGGATTGAAACTGGTAGACGAGAATGGCCATGAATGGGAGGTAAATCAATTGTTGTTTGCAGATGATACTGTACTTGTTGCAGAAGCGGAAGAGAAGCTTGGCCGATTAGTGACAGAATTTGGAAGTGTGTGTGAGAGAAGGAAGTTGAGAGTTAATGTGGATAAGAGTAATGTTATGAGATATACGAGAAGGGAAGGTGGTGCAAGGTTGAATGTCATGTTGAATGGAGAGTTACTTGAGGAGGTGGATCAGTTTAAGTACTTGGGGTCTGTTGTTGCAGCAAATGGTGGAGTGGAAGCAGATGTACGTCAGAGTGTGAATGAAGGATGCAAAGTGTTGGTGGGAATTAAGGGAGTAGTAAAAAATAGAGGGTTGGGCATGAATGTAAAGAGAGTTCTGTATGAGAAAGTGATTGTACCTACTGTGATGTATGGATCAGAGTTGTGAGGAATGAAAGTGACTGAGAGACAGAAATTGAATGTGTTTGAGATGAAGTGTCTAAGGAGTATGGCTGGTGTATCTCGAGTAGATAGGGCTAGGAACGAAGTAGTGAGGGTGAGAACTGGTGTAAGAAATGAGTTAGCAGCTAGAGTGGATATGAATGTGTTGAGGTGGTTTGGCCATGTTGAGAGAATGGAAAATGGCTGTCTGCTAAAGAAGGTGATTAATGCAAGAGTTGATGGGAGAAGTACAAGAGGAAGGCCAAGGTTTTTGTGGATGGATATAGTGAAGGAAGCTCTCGGTGATAGGAGGATAGATGTGAGAGAAGCAAGAGAGCATGCTAGAAATAGGAATTAATGGCGAGAGATTGTGACGCAGTTCCGGTAGGCCCTGCTCCTTCCTCCGGTGCCTTGGATGACCGCGGAGGTAGCAGCAGTAGGAGATTCAGCATTATGAAGCTTCACCTGTGGTGGATAACGGGGAGGGTGAGCTGTGGCACCCTAGCAGTACCAACTTAACTCGGATGAGTCCCTTGTCAGGCTAGGAGGAACATAGAGAGGAGAGGTCCCCTTTTTTGTTTCATTTGTTTGATGTCGGCTACCCCCCAAAATTGGGGGAAGTGCCTTGTTATATGTATGTATTATTATTACTTGCTAAGCTACAACCCTAGTTGGAAAAGCAGGATGCTATAAGGCCAGGGTCTCCAACAGGTAAAATAGCCCAGTGAGGAAAGGAAACAAGGAAAGAAAATTAAGAAGAGTAACAACATTAAAATAAATATCTCCTACGTAAACTATAAAAACTTTAACAAAACAAGAGGACGAGAAACAAGACAGAACAGCATGCCCGAGTGTACCCTCAAGCAAGAGAACTCTAACCCAAGACAGTGGAAGACTTTGGTACAGAGGCTATGACACTACCCAAGACTAGAGAACAATGATTTGATTTTGAAGTGTCCTCCTAAAAAAGCTGCTGACCATAGCTAAAGAGTCTTATCTACCCTTAACAAGTGGAAAGTATCCACTGAACAATTACAGTGCAGAAGTTAGCCCCTTGGGTGTAGAGGAATTGCTTGGTAATCTCAGTGTTATCAGGTGTATGAGGACAGAGGAGAATATGTAAAGAATAGGCCAGACTATTTGCTGTGTGTGTGTCTGTGTGAGTGTGTAGGCAAAGAGAAAAAGAACAGTACAGTATTCAGTACAGCATCTTGGCAATGGTCCCCAAGATGATCAAGAAAGACTAAGAAGAGGGATAGGATAGAAATAGAGCAAAAAGAAGAAAATTATTGAGAAGCATTATCAAGGTATACATGTAGAAGCCCTTGCAATACTGTACAATCTTAGAATGTTGGCAATTTGCACAATTTAGAAAAAAAAAAGTCATCAAAGCAAATGATGGTGCGAAAGGGGTGCTAACATTGGCAGAACAAGGGCCATATATTCTAGATAACGTCAAGAATTTGCTTCTCACGTGGATCAGTGAGCAGTTAGCAGGAGGTATGATAACAGAGAACATTATTTGAAAAAAAAGGAAAGTTTTATTTGATAACCTAATGGAAAAGGAGGCAGGTACATCAGCACATCAAGAAAAGGAACATTCAAAGTGAGTCATGGCTGGTTTGAAAACTTGGAGAGGAGACCAAGTATCCATAGTGATATGTGACTTGATGAGGCTGCAATCTTCAAAGTCAAGGCACCAGAGGCATAGAGGCATATGTGTCCAAATTTTTAAGAGTTTGTGTATTCCAGTCTTACATGCCGCAGCAAATGTTCAACTGCAACGAAACCGGTCTGTTCTGAAAGATTGTTTTTGGCGACCTTCATTACTGCAAAAGAGAAGCAATTTCCAGTCACAAGTCCATCGAAGACCGTTTAACCCTGCCCTTCTGTGCTAAAGCCAGTTGGGATTGCAAAATGAAACCTCTCCTGGTGTATTACTCAGAGAATCCATAATCCTTTAAAAATACTAGGTACAGGAGAAGCAAGTGAATGACATGTGGAGGTTAATCAAAAGGCTTGGTTGACCTGCATTTTGTGTATGAAATTAATTGATAAGGATTTTGGTCCTAAGGTCAAAAAGTAAGTTTACCTTATGGACAAGAACCAACTATTTAAAGCCTTGATGCTTATGAACAAAGCTTATACCCATTTTCCAGCCATTGATGATGACCTTGTGGAGGAGATCAAATATATCAAGATTAGTTCCTCACCCAACACCACTCCACTTCTTCAACTCATCGATCAGCAAGTGATCTCAAATAGAAGAAAACTATATAAAGGCAAAGTTCCAAAGTTTTGGAAAGAACTTTTTTTACATTGTCAACTACCTCTAAATCATTAATAAAGCCTGGAAAGGGATCACCAAGAGAACTCTCATTTCTGCATGAAGGAAACTGGGGCCTGAATGCGTTGCTGGGCGTGATTTTCAGGAATTTGAACCCTTGCAGGAAGCAGTTGACAATGACAGTGTGATCTTGGGCAAGAAAATTATGTTGAAGGTAGACAGGGACTACAATAGTAATCTGCTTGAAGAAAGTACCGAGCAGCTGAGAGCCCAAGAGCTGTTGGAGTTACATAAGGAGCACCAACAAGATGTGGCGGAGGAGTTCTCATTTGAAGAAGAGGAGGGACAGAAATACAGAATGACAAACCTCTCTCTTTGAACAAAATGAGGGAAATGATAGAAATGTGAGAAACCCTGAAAATTTTTTAGGGACAAATTTCCCAGATAAGGCTTTTGGCAGGGTAAACCGAGAATCTATTCAAGGCCAATGCAATATCCAATTTTCATACCATTTTAAAGAAAAGACGAAAACAGTCATCTCTAGATTGGTTCTTTGTAAAGGTTGAACGTAAGAGTGAAAAAGACAACAAAGTGCCCAACAAGTATAAATTAAGTGATCCACTTTATGATAGTGAATGCCGTTCAAGAGAGAGAAGTAATACTTACCAGAAGTTCTCGTGGAGGGAGATTCTATCCAAGTTGTAACCCCACCCCTCCTCCTCCTCCTCTCTCGAATCCCTCATGGCAGCCACTACTATCCTAAAAGGTGAAGTGTGAGTTAATTTGTCAATATTTTTATTGTAAATGATTAACTTGTATTCATTTCTGATGTTATGAGTTATAATTTGTTCTTTAAATAACATTACAAACCTTTAAAATGAGTGTATATGTGTATTTATGGTTGTCTGAAATGCATCAAGTGTATTCCCTGTATTTCTTATGAGAAAATTTGATTTGCTCTATGAACATTTGTGGTTGTGAGCTCGGGCCCAGAACGGATTAAAATCTGTAGCCTGAAAGCATATGGTAGGCTATATCTAAGGAATATTTAAATATTATTATAAGTCTCAGAAATGCATATGATAGCTTCATAGCATGAAAAGAATAAACTTCAATGAAACTAGGCAAAATTCTTATCAGGAACTAATAGTAAAATACCTAGGGAAATGCATATTAGATCCTAAAGTTAAAAAACAGGTTTTTGTGTGTATGCCTAATTGTATGCACAAGGAGTCAGAAAACGCTGAAGGTTCCAAGGGAGACAAGGGAATGCTTTAGATAATAAGAATTACTTTTCTGCATTCCCTTACAATGAAAGTCAAGATGTCCAAAATCCTAAGAAGTTGACCCTTAAGTCAAGATGAAAAAGCTTGAGCCTTCACTCAAAATGTCTAAAGGGGAGAAGCTTGAGTCTAAAGTCAAGATGTCCAAAGCAGGAGAATCTTAAGCATAAGTTAAGATGTCCAAAACAGGAAAAGCTTGAGCTTTAAAGGTTTAAAGGCCAATCCTGAATGGCAGAGGCAAGGGACTGACACTGCCCTAGCTAGCCGGACAATTCCCTAGAGACTGACCATATATACTTAGCACCCATGCCCCCTCTCCACCCAAGCTGAGACCAGGGAAGGTCAGGTAATTGCTGATGATTACTCAGTAGGTAGACCTATAGGCTTCCACAAACCCCCCATCCTTAGCTCACAAGAATGGTGAGGTTGCAGACACTACAAAAAATTACCGAGCTTCAGGGGGACTCAAACCCCAGTTTGGCAGATTGTCACGTAGGAACGTTTCCAATGGGCCACAAAGCTGGAGAAGCTTCGGGCCAAAGCAGGGGAACCTTGAGCCCTAAGTCGAGATGTCCAGAGCACAGGAAGCTTGAACCCTAAGTCAAGATGTCAAAAGCAGCAGAAGCCTGAGATTCAAGTCGAAATGTATACTGCTGGAAAAGCTTGACATTAAATCAAGATGCCCAAATCAGGGTAAGCTTGAGTCTTAAGACGAGATGTCTAGCGTAGGAGAAGCTTGAACCTAGGGATGTGTAGAACAGGAGAAGCTTGAACCTTAAGTCAAGATGATCAAAATAGGAAAAGCTTGAGCCCTAAATCAAGATCCCAAAGCTGGAGAAAACTGAATCTTAAGTAAAGATTCCAAAGCAGAAGAAATTGGATCCTTAAGGCGAGATGTTAAGAGCAAAAGAAGTTTGAACATTAAGTCAAGATGTCCAAAACAGGAGAAACTTAAGCTTCCAGTCAAGATGTTCATAAAAGTAAAGAAGCTTGAATCCTAAGTCTAGATGTCCAAAACAGAAGCAGCTTGAGCCTTATGATGCCCAAATAAAAAAAAAAAAAAAAACGAGCCTTCAATCAAGCTGTCCAAAGCAGGAGAAGCTTGAATCTATAGTCATTAAGGAAATATGAGAAAATCCAACAAACAAATAACAAACGCACATGTAACTGGAGAAATGTATGCTCTAACAAGATGATAAAGATCGCAAATTGATTTATATTTCTCACATAACTAATTGGGTCACTGCAAGACATAGGTCAACTGGTTAATCCGGGGATCCCAATGGTGGGGATAATAGTACGTCGTCATCCTTACTCGGATGCTGCAGGCAGGCCATCCTACAACTCTCTCCTATGTTAGTTGAACGTTTGGCCCTTTAGAAAAGGTACCCTACCATCGGGATCAGCATTGCTTGGTAATATGATATAATATCTAACAAATACTATGTTTATCGGATAGTTTGTCGGTATTGTAAGTATTCTAAGTCATTCTTTGCAGTCCTTAGTCAGGTTTCACTTATGTCAGACGAAAATGAGAAACTCTTATCCTAATTTTTCCTAATACGTTGATGAAATTAAAATACGGTTATACTATTGTTAGTAATGCTAATGATGATAATTATAATGATAATGAAATGCCATACAACATATTAAATTTATAATGGGTTTAAAAAAAACCACATCCATAATCTCTTCATCTAATTTGGTGTTTCGCCAAAACCCTCATTAACCCATATTTTTCATAACGCTGACCATCCTTTGCCTTCAGATCTTCCCAGACAGTACCGTAACATATCCTGTTCACAATGCAGCTAATTCTAATAGCGAATCGGTGGAGCTTCAAAAGTTCAAAATGCAGCGAATTCTTTTTTTTTTTTTTTTTGTTTTTTTTTTTTTTTTTTACTTTTTCTTTTTAAGTTGAACAGGCATGTGTATTTATGTTGAACAGTCGGACATACGTCTCTATAGTTTATATTATTATCTGTCTATTTTAATGTTACTGCCCTTTAAATATTCTATATCAATTGCTCATTACTTCTCTTGTAGTTTATTTATTTATTTCCTGTCTTTACTGGGCTATTTTCGCATGTTGGGGCCCGAGGGCTTATAGCATCTTGCTTTCCCAACTAGGAATGTAGCTTAGCTAATAATAATAATAATAATAATAATAATAATAATAATAATAATAATAATAATAATAATAATAATAATAATAATAATAATAATAATAATGAAAATAATAATAATAATTATATCAGGTCGTTCCACACTTCCCGTCTCTCACGACTGCAGAAAAGTTCCGATTTTAGTTGAGGTTGGGGGTTGGGGTGTCTTGTACCCAGTTTCCCTAAGGATGGGGCCAGCGTTGACCCAGCGATCATCTTTCCCTATTACAGGTCTCGCGTACTCTCTCCCGCGGTGTCTACGTCACTCCCTTTCGCAAAGTTACCAAGTTCTAATTTTACTCAAAAAACACATAGAAAACCTGAATAATATTGCCATAGCAAGTGATGCATTTACATAGTTGAAACTGAGGCTGATTGATTTATTATCTACTAAATGAAAATTACCCCTGAACGCGAAACGACCCAACACTCGTCGCAGTGATTCCCACGAAAGAATTCTCTCTTTTTCTCTCCTGAAATCGTTTAATTTAAATAGAAACTCCCAATTCATTAAGCTACTGTTGCGCATCTCAGATGCTATGGAATTTAAAAAGGACTTGTACTCAAAGCCCAGTAAATAAAAGATACTGGTTGATATACAAACATGATACAAAAAGAAATGCAAAATGATGGGAAGATTGTTTGACTCAGTAAACGATAATAGATGTAGCCTATTAATATGCTACTTTCTAAAACAACTCGCGTGATAATTTTCATTTTTGTGCATTGTTGGTTATTTCTACAAAAATAGTTACAAAGAGGCTCCTGATAAAATGGAAACCAGTATGAAGAACTGTTATTTAATATCTAGGTCATAGGTAAGTGTCTGGCTATCGCCTAGTACATGTGTTGCCAGATGAATTGCAAATGAATTCTGTTTATTCGCTATATTTAAAGATAGCATTAGACGTTCATTGACGCTAGTAATATTGTGCTACCAAACGCTGCCATGCGAAATGAATATTACAACCAATTGAAATCTGCTTTGGTCGTAGATTGCCTTCGGGGAAACGTTTGCCGATTGATAAACATTAGCGTAAACCATTCTTAAGTACTACAAAATCATTTTGCGAAACATGGAAGAAATGTGCATAAAAAGATTCACAAAACATTACTAATCATTGCCATTATTACAAATGCCTCAACTACATGCACAGTTTGCTCGAACTACTCCTATTATATCCCCTCCATTCCCCCCCCCCTTCCCCCCCCCCCCCACCACCACCACTCCCTCAATGGACGACGACAAGGCGAGAAGTGGTACCAGATCCCAGACTCGGCCAACAGAGATACGAGAGGAGAGGGCCAGAGCCAGTCCACTAGAGCCACTCATCCATATCTAGTCAACTCCCACCGTTTACCCGAAGGAGCAGAGACGAAGAAGGCGTTGTTGGTGTATATTTTTATATAAATAAGTGTACCAATTCTCGTATCGCCAGTGCGACGTATTGTAAAGTGAGTTGACGATCCAGAATTCTTTGCCTTCTGTCGATGTTCTTTTTCTAACATTTAAAAGTCAACTATAGAAAGTTGTAGGGTATAGAATAGTTTTAAGAGCTAAAGGTCTATTACTAATGTGGTATATAATTAATTGACGTACTTTCATTGAAACGTTACGACAGAACGAGGAAGTATTTCAACTAATGGTTGAAGGAAATACAGAAAATTGAACTAATCAATCCTTTAATTGAAGTTTCAGATGTAGAAACACTATTTCTTTTTTTTATGGAAATTAACCTATAGAGGTGGTTTTGATAACGTTGCGCTGTTTAAATATAGTGAATGAAGTTTGTTTCGATGTAACCTCAAATTAACACAAAAATATCATGTGAAAAATTATCAAATTTTTACTTTCCATAAACAAACGTGAATCATATCCTAGTAGATTAAAATACATTAATAAGTAATGATTATTGAAAACGTCCAAGCTGCACAAGCCTTAAAGCCTATCACTTAAAAGGCGACCTGGACCAAATATGATGTGAAAAAAC